>NC_044207.1:26380395-26687895 GCF_900880675.1 Sparus aurata | reverse complement strand
GCTGTGAGCTCACAGGGAGACATGACATGAAACGCTCCTCTTTGTGTTTATTTTCGCTGTTCCTTGTTGTCCTCTCCTGTAGGCTATTACTCCCAACTGTTTTACAGATGGTCCAGGTCCACTCTTCACTTTGTAAATGCTCCATCTTGTACCGTCTTCACCCCCTCTCCATCTGGTCCCTCTTTTTTTTTTTTTCTCTTCCCTGTTTACTTGAGCGATGTAGACTCACGGCTTCTGGTCTGTTGGTCTGTATGTTCCACGGTCCACAAACAAATTTATCACCGTAGCTCCGAAGACCGGTGATGAGCAACACTGAATCCACTCTCTCGTTAGTGTTCTTAGTGTTTGTTTACCTCGGTGCCCAGTGGCCCCGAAACCAGATGGGTCGGTTGTCTCCGAGCCATAAAGAGGATATCGGCGCCGCAGCAGAATGAGCCTGGTGCCAAACTACACTGTGTATTCTCTGCTCGCTCAGACACTCGCAGGGTTTACGGTTACATCCTTCACACGTGCAACATCCCCTCACCTGTGGAAGAAATAAAGCAGAAATGAAGCAGAGCACATTCGACACGCTGCTGCACAATTCATCGAAATATCAACAAAAATCGCAAAATGGCCCAAGCCAAAAGAAGCTGCAGTTTTCTTCAAAAACTGATTCTCTAGATGTAAGAAAACATGTTTGTTTGGTAAGGAACCCAACAAAATGTCACATCAATGTGACTTTTCGTCAGCGAGAGTGAAAATATGTGGCACAAAAACGATCATTCTCAGTGATTGTGTATCGTGTCGGCATTGTGTTGGCTGTCAAAATAACCGCAATGGGATTTATTTCACTTTCTCTCATCGTGCAGCCCTTTGACACGTTAATACAACACAAATATGTGTTAAAAATTTCTGCTGGGTAGAGAGTATGGGACACATGAATGAGCTGCTGGTTTAAAGCAACATTATGGAGAAATTCACATTTCATGCATCCATACAAATCCCAGGTTTCTGTAACAAGTTTGTCAGATGTAACGTCACATTATGAGCTAACTAGAAACAAAACTCGGTGCGTCTTGGAAACGTGTGTTGAAGTAAACGTGCATTTTTGGACAGTGTGCTAACACAGCCAAGAATTAAGCAAGTGTAACAACAAAGCCAGACAGCTAATGTTACCTACTTTTAAATGGTAACAAGTCCAGCTGGGCTCCTTTTGAGCAGGCATTTATTTAGCGAAGCTGTCGGCAACCACAAAAAAAGGCCACTCTGAGATTTACGTCTTCCTCAGTATCTTCGTCTCTGTTGTAATGTCCGTAGAGGCTGCTGATGGGGCGTTCAGACCAAACGCGATAGACGCGAATGGAGCGGCAACTCTACATTGAAAATCAATGTAAATGCCGCGATGACACGCGATTCAGGCGACGGCGGCGCGAATGGAGCGTCTAGCGCGGCGCGAATGAAGCGTCTGAAGTGTCTGGAGCGACGCGAATAAAGTTGAAAATATCCAACTTTTCAGGCGGCATCGCGCTGCGACATCCAATCAGCGACGAGTTCAAGCCGACGACGTCACTTCCATCACGTACGGTTGTTTACGGTTGCTCAGAGCAACGATGGAGGAGAAGCTAGTTGTAGCTGTGTGTGGGCACCCGGTGCTGTACGACACCGCAACTCACCTCAGACAGATGGACAAGGTGCTCCGCAGTTGAGATGGAGCACCTGTAGTTGGTGTCCAGGCGGGAGATCCTGGCACCGACCCGAGCTAACAGGTCCTCGAACTGGGCTCCGCCAGCCTGAGGTACCGCTGGAACCGGTCGTCATCCAGACGGAGCTCCTGGAGGAGACAGTGAAATTCCCCCAGCTCCGTGTTTCTCCGGAGGACTTCATGAATCCAGACACGACGGCGGGTGGTTTTCCGGCGTTTCTGGGACTTGTACAGCAGGTACAGTACAGCAACGGTGGTGATATCAGCCATAATAGACGTGGAAAGACAGCGGGTTGAGAAATACCGGTTCAAAAATGAGCGGGCAAGCAGGCAAGCGTGAATGACGCGAATGAAGCGAATAGTCCAAAATGATCACGCGGCGCGAATGGAGCGTCTGGCACGGCGCGAATTAAGCGTCTGTAGCGATTGTATTCGCCTCTGTCGCGTTTGGTCTGAACGCCCCTTGAGCTTGCCTCCATTACCCGTTGATGCCTGTACTGAACCAGTACCAGTTAGCTCGGGCCCTCGTCCTGTCTTATAACACCACTTTTAGCTGGGCCCCATTTCCGATGGTAATTCCCCCGTAGAGGCGAACTCTAGGGCCGCTGGCTCAGTGGCTAAATGAGCCACGAGCTAAGCGGCTACCAATAGCTGGCAATAACCGAGGATAGCTAGCAAAGAGCAGTAGCTGTTAGTTACTCTGGTCGATCTTCACAAATCATCCTTAAAGTGAAACACTTGCCAAAATGCAACCAAGGCTGTTTTTCTGAATGTATATGAGTCAAACCTCCACGAAAAGCATAATTACGACGAAAGAGGCACAGATTTACCGTAGTTTCGTTTTCGGGTCAAACACTTTTTAAATGGGAGTGCTAGGGGCACTGAATGCAACGTAACCTGGAGGACAGTTAAGGTGGAACTACTGTCTTCTGGCAACAACTATCCACGCGATATCTCACGTGACTTTTCCAGCTTTTGGTTTTAGTATTGTTTCTTATATGAGGCTCCTTTTTCAACTTCAAGGTCAATATTGTTTTTTCGCTAATGACAAAACAACGAATTATCCGTGCATTTATATGGAACTGAGCTTTAGGAGCGTTCCACCTTAACTGTCCTCCAGGTTACGTGGCATTCGGAGATCGACACTTCTCGGCTGGCAGGACGGCGGCGAGCGGAGGAAACATCTGCTCAATGTCCAAAAACCTTCTTTTTAGTAAACTCTGTGTACCCAAACAATGGAGACCCTGGTGATACTACGAGCAAAGTTTCATGTTGTGTCGAGCCTTTGCAGTGTTTTAAAAATAGCGATTTTGATGCTATCGCTAATTTGCCCCAAGCTATTTAAAATGAGTTTGACCCGAAAACGAAAATACGGTAAATCTTAAAAGTGCCTCTTTTGTCGTAATTATGCTTTTACACAAAGGTTTGACTCATATACATTCACAAAAAAAAGCCTAGGTTGCATTTTGGCGAGAGTTTCACTTTAAAATCCTCTGAACATAATCTAGTTCTCCTGTGCAGAGTGGATACTCAGTGTGGCGTATCTATTCATCAGGATGTTCTTTATTTTGTTCTGAATGTTGAAGAGCGGGGACGTAAAGTGTTTGGACTGTTTCCAAAGTAAATCTGATCCCTGAGTCTCAACATGACTCAGCTCACTGCCATCCTCTCATCTCTACCTTAGAGGAGGCTGTGACTCACACAGAGAGCCATTAACTTCATTATGGGCTATCATCTTATCTGCAATTAATTCACACAACATCATTCACATTGTAGAACAGACTGAATGAGTTGTAGTCTGGAAATGAAACATTACTAGTTTCCATTCACACGAGAGAGGAAAGAAAACTTCTATGTTATCGTGTTATAATGTTTTTATGTTCTTCTTGGTTTCCAAATATGTTGTTTTACCTTGAAGTGTGGCCCAGTTTCCTTCCACATTTTCACTTTCCATCATACTTTCAGTTGCTGATCAATCATGAATCACGTTTATACAACTTACAACTCACAACACATTAGTTTAACATAATCGGAGCATTCGATGACGTCAGAGGAAGATGGCCACCGTGTGATTAAGGTCTATTATCAGACTTGACAACTTTTTGAACACATGCAGTTCTCCCCAAGACCTGTAAATGGACTTTGACGTGTAAAATTGCTTTAAGAATTAAAGTCCGTCAAAGGCCAAGGACGTTACATTAAATCTGGAGGCAGAACCGGATTCATTCCCATGAAAGCATCTCAATGGCGTTCTGAAACAAAGCTCGTCTTCTCTGGTATGAAAATACTCGGATCTTCCGTGTTGCGTCGCCCACAGACTGACTCCCGGCAAACTTGAATGAGGATAAAACAATTTAACCGTGTGGCTCTTCTAGACTTTCCAAGTTTTATTGGACAGAATGGCTCGTGTTGTGATGCTCAAAATAATTTATCCATCGTTTCACAGACGCTCCTTTCACAATATGAGCTTACTGTCTTTTTGGGCTGCAGCGCATCACGTGACGATGTAATTACACAATAATTGGCCACCAAGAAAGCTGGCTTCAAAGCCTGGCGCTCTTCCTGGGAGCTCGGTTCAGGCCTGAAAGATGAGAAATGTTATTTTGTAGACACAAACATTCATGCGGCATACATTCGGACTATCGACACAGATAACATTACAACGTATTCAGTGATTTCAATATTCTATTCATATTTTTGAAGCAGGTTTACAGGATTAGCTGGTGAGCGTTTGAATTTTAGTTTAGTTTAGTTGAGCCAAATACGTGAAGTGTGTTTTGGTAGCTCATATAAAAAAATCTGGAATGATAATATTCCTAAATACATGACAGGAGCATGAACATATAATGGCAGTAATCCCTGTGACATTTAATCTGACATTTAGTCCAAGTTTTCAGTCGTGTTACTCAGAGAAGAACTCAACCACCTACATCAGCGATGCAAGTAATGAGACCAGAAATCAATAGTTTCTTTGGCTCCCATTACACCCCTGGCACACACTGTACAAAAAAATAGATCTAAAATGAACAAATGGGGCTGCTATTTTCTCCGTGAGGCAGGATCAATTTTTACCTGTAGCCCATAATAATGACAGCGAGGAACATTGGTGAATGAACCCTAATGAAGGCGATGCTGCTGAAACGCGTAGGCAGACGTTTTCAGCCCATTGTGCCCCCGAGCCCTGTTTATAGACAACCTTCGCTCTAATATGACAAAACCAAGAAAATAGCAGCACTTTGACTTCATGGAGGATTTTTTTTGCAGTCATTCCAGGTGAGCATATTGAAATAAAAAATAAAAAAATATCAAAAGGCAATTTCCCCTCAAGATAATAGATGGAGCCTCGGTGTTGTTTATTGAGGCAAGGAGTATTTTTAGATGTAGATGTAGGTTTCGGAAAAATCATAGCAACACCGTTCAGCCACTCAGTGTGTGTCTCTAAGTCAAATTTAATATCACAAAAAAAAAAACACGGGGACAGATTTCTATTCGAGCCACCCACATGGAGGAAATATTAAGAGACATATGACAAACAAGAAAGAACACAACAACAACCTCGAGCATCAAGCAAACGACCACACCCAGGAAAAATGTGTATACACTTATGATAATAAATATTTTAACAATTCAAAACGCTTTATCAAGAAGCTGACACTAGTTTATAGATAGTGAGAGAGCCTTTAGTGCTATGATATTCTATAAAATTGAGATTTTATAGAATACTGCATATACTTTATACGATATAGTGTGTTAGAGAATGTTACAGATTAAAAAGACAACACAGCTGAAGGACAGGATTCAGAGAAAAAGGCACGTGTGTAAGACGCCACCATGGATTGATCAATACACAACATAGTTAGGCTACTGATATTTTAACAATCCTCAGTCAGATAAAGGATCAATAAGTCAGGCGGACGAGACTAATATATTCAACTAAATAACCCCTCTGCCTCATGTTTCTCTCTGCAATTTGGGAATTGAAGACGACAGGTCAACAAGGGTCACGTATTGTGGTCGTTTGGATAACAAGTTGGAGATGGATGGCCTCCGCCCACATGCTCACTCAAATCACCTACTGACCTAAAGTCTATTAACAATGTGAGACCAACAGATATTAATCACCAAACTCCCCGTTTGATGTCTTTTAGCGCATTGTTTTGGTTTTCCAGCCTGCAAATGTATTTTCCAGCTGTAGCATGCTGCTGTTAGCATGTTTTCAGCTAAAGATCTCTGATATAAGCAGCTGGTTAACGTGGTGAATGTGACGCAAGCTGGAGAAACGGATGTTTCCTTCGGGAGTTGGCGGAAAGCTTGAGTGTTAACAGGACTTACACTCATCCGTTTGCCAGAAAAACAGGTATGTCTGCTGGTGGTGGTGTTTTTATAAGGTGTTGATTTGTCAGTGCTATTTAAGGCTTCATATATGTGATAACTGCATTGCTTAACTGGTTGGGTTCAGCAAATCAGAGACAGAGTAGGGCGGGTCATGCTGAGCAAGGTAGTGCGATCTAAAATAACACTACAGCAGTAGTAAGTGAATGTCTGCAGACTGACTAGATTTACAATAAATAAATAAATAAATGTAATATATATATATATATATGTATATATATATATATATATATATATATATATATATATGTGACGCACATAAGTTATGTTACTAAATGCTTGGACTCAAAAGCATAATATGACCTCTTTTAAGCAGCATTATGTAGAAATCAGACTCAACACCGCTGTCATAAATACAAATCCCAATTCTATACCAATTTGACGTAATGAAGGTGCTAACTACAAACAAAACTCATGACATCATAACACATGTTATGTGTTCTGAAGATACATAGTGCAGAAACAAGTGACAGAGAGACCGTTCACCCTGTTACAAGACACTGTAGCATCAAAATGAGTCAGAAGCTGTTGTTTTGAGGCTATAAAGTTACATAATGTTGAATGAAAATAAGTAAAAGAAGCAACAAACTGACTTCAGTGTCTTCACTGAGCAGAGTGTTATGACAAACTGTCAAATGACACAATGATGTTCATCTTATCCGGACCTCACCCGTCACTCGTGCAGCCGGTAGCTTAGCACAGATTATTATTCCACTTCATGACACAGTGATCCTGCATTTCTACATGACATAATAATTATTTCATGTTTGTCATGTCAGCGTTGTGTAGAAACTTTAGCACAAATAAACACAATGAATCCACAACCTATGAACGTATCCACACACACACACACACACACACACACATCTGCCAGCATAGTTATGTGACTGTCAGCTTTAATTGGACCAAAGCTGAAGTGTTCTGTGTATAATGAGGCCGTCCACACTTATCTGATTGTTCCCACACCCTCTTTGACACAACCTACGGGATCGAACGCACCATTTCTTGCTCCAATTAAGTCTGTGCTATAAAGGCTACAGTACTTACAGTTACTATATCGACACCACGCACGTCACTTCATCTGACCAGCAGCTCACTCTTTAATCACTGAGCGTGTTTGACATGTGAGAGAATGTGTTCTGTTTCTGCTTCAAACGTTCATCTCTGCAGTTCCTACCAGCCACATGTTGACTGGATTTGCTCCTCCACCTGCTCCAACTTGTTGCTGCGGTGGTTTAGACGGGCTCTTATGTGTGGGGAGTCTATTAACTATTGAATATATAGCTGTGGGAATTGGTACAGACTTAAATGGTGGCCAGAGGATGAGTCCTGATGACTCTGAAGATCCCCTGAGTAAAATATCTCAACAGCTTTTGGATGGATTCCCAGAAAATTAGGTACTCACAGTCACGTCCCCCGCCTCAAGATTTGTAACCACGTCGGTGATTTTGTGTTCCCACTTTTCATCTCGAAACATCATCACGTCAAAATTTTAAATGTGTCTAATAAGCCCTATTCGCACGGGACTTTCATTACCAGAGGACCTCCAGTCATTTGGCATAATTGTGGAGGTTGTCTGTGATCCTAATTCCGTACGAAATTCTTCCAATGTCAGTAATTTGTCAAAATAAACATTACCTACCATTTTTCACCACGCACAGATAAAATGTGATAAAATTGGTGCAGTGCAAATAAATCTGAATCCGTCTAGTTTTTCCATTTTACGAGCAGAACTTGTGGAGGTTGTCTGTGATCGTAATTCTGTACGAATGTAATGTCTGTAATTTGTCAAAATAGATATTACCTATCATTTTTGTGCTTGGCAGTGGCTCAAGGGTAGAGCCAGCGTCTCGTTATAAAAAGGTCCTTGGTTCAGTTACCCTGGTCTGCATGTCGAAGTGTCCTTGGGCAAGATACTGAACCCCAAACTGCTCCTGATGTGCTGGTCGGCACCTTGCATGGCAGCCACCGCCATCAGTGTATGAATGTATGTATGGATTACTGTAACTTACTGTGATTTACTGTTAAAATACTGTGATCCTGCAACCTGCTCAAATATGATGCTGAACACGGTAAGTGCTGCACCTGCCAAACATTAATAAACAACTCACATGAACGCAATTAAATTAGCATGTTCATCTGACACCTTTGCTTTGCTTCTGTCCTGTTTTAACTGGACCCTTAACGAGGGGGGGGCCCCCCCATCATGGAAGGAAGCGATTATTACCGTTCTACCTAAAGAAGGCAAAGATAAAGAAGACTGCAAAAACTATAGGCCGATTTCCCTTTTAAATGTAGACTACAAATTATTTACATCAATTATATGCAAATGACTTGAAACCTTCATACCAGATTTGATCGATGAAGATCAAACCGGTTTTATTAAAGGACGCCAAACACACGATAATATTAGAAGAACCCTCCATATTCTAGACAACGCCCAAAAAAGTGGTACAAGTACAATTCTGGTTAGTTTAGATGCCGAAAAAGCATTTGATAGTGTTAGTTGGTTATTCTTGTATGAGGTACTAAAGAGATTTGGCTTCAATGAAAAGGTAATCCAATGTATTAAAACTATGTATCAAGAGCCCACAGCTAAGATCAGAGTAAACGGAAGCCTGTCCAATTCAATTCAGTTGGAGAGGGGGACAAGACAAGGTTGTTGTCTGTCTCCCACTCTCTTTGCTTTATATGTCGAGCCTTTAGCACAGGCAATAAGGCAGAGTGGGGAACTGCAGGGTGTCACTGTAGGGGGGACTGAACATATCATTGGCCTTTTTGCTGACGATGTCATTATTTTTCTTGAACAACCTGATATATGTTTCCCACACCTAATGTCTCTTCTGGATGAATACTATTCAGGGTATAAACTGAATATATCCAAAACACAAATTCTCTCATTAAATTATTCCCCATCCCGACAAATAAGAGAAGCATATAATTTGAAATGGAATTCTAAAACAATGAAGTATCTTGGTGTAACTCTGAGTAAAACACTTCCTGACATGTTTGAAAACAATTATAGTGAAATTGAAAAAAACATCCAAAAAGATTTTCAGCCTCCCGTTAGACTTCAGTGCCAGAATACGGATAGTCAAAATGAATATTTTACCTAAAATGTTATATTTATTTCAAGCTCTACCAATTAGTATCCCCCAAAAGAAATTTATAGCCTGGGACAAAATGATTTCTAGATTCATTTGGAATAGTAAAAAACCAAGAATAAAATTCACGACACTTCAACTTCCTAAAAGCAAAGGGGGGATGGCTTTACCTAACTTTACAGAATATTTTTATGCGGCTCAACTTAGGTATCTGGCCTGTTGGTGTAAACCTGATTATGAGTCGAAATGGAAAGAAATGGAAAGGGAAGTGCAGGGCTTTCCAACCCAGATATTGGTGGGGGATAAACATTTGATAGGTGCTCTAAGACATGCTATGAACACAATAGTAGCATTTACACTTGAAATATGGGGCACTGTTGTAAGAAAATACAAACTTAAGAGGTATATATGCGCTCTGAGGTGGTTTGCGTATGACTTAAATTTTAAGCCAGGGAGGTACGACCCAGCATTCAAAAAATGGGCACAAAAAGGTGTCACAGCAATATGTACAGTATCAGAAGGTAGACATTTTCTAAGTTTCCAAGATCTAAAGACAAAGAACAGCCTTGAAAACAAAGACTTTTGTAGATACTTGCAGCTGAGAGACTATTTCACAAAAGAGTGGAGGTCAAATGAAACTATAAATAAGGTGATTGGAGTTATTATCGATTCATACAAACAGAAGGGGTCTCGGCCCATTTCTGCTTTCTATCGAGCTTTGGGTGAGAGCAGGAAGGAATCAACACTTTATATAAAAGCAAAATGGGAAGTAGAACTAAAAATCCAAATACAAGAGGAGGAATGGTACCACATGTGTGATACACAATGTACATCGACAAATTCATTAATATGGAGGGAGTTCTGCTAGAAAAACCTTACTCACTATTTTATAACACCAAAGATAAAATCTAGGCAACTCGCCATACAACAAGAATGCTGGAGATTATGTGGGAGCGTTGAGGCAGATCATGCACACATCTTTTGGAATTGTATAAAAATTAGGATATTCTGGCAAAATGTTAACTTGGTTGTTAAAAATGTTTTGGGATATGAAATCCCAAATACTTCTTCAGTGATGTATCTTGGGAATATTGAGAAGGTTGTAATGAAAGAAGATATGTACTTGACTAAAGTATTACTCGCAGCAAGAAAGAAAGCGATCACAAGAAACTGGCTCAATGTGAACACTCCAAAACAGGAGCAGTGGTTGGATATTGTCCAGGAAATCCTTGCTATGGAAAAATTAACATACCGTTTGAGACTCAAAGAGAATGTATTTGAAAAAAAATGTGAAAAATGGAACATTTATATGAGACATGACACCAACTGAACGAATGCTGAATGGAATAATGGACTGAACAGTAGCATCTCCAGACAGTTTGTTAGTGTTATTATTGCTACTCTAACCTGTATCTTGTTGCTGTATTGTTTTTGCCTATAAACATGTGAAAACTCAATAAAAATGTAAGTTTAAAAAAAAAAAATGAGCATGTTCATATGCTGATGTTAGCCTTTAGTAAAAGTCTGGCGGAGCTCTACTGTTTAAATCCACTGTGAGACATTTCTGTAGGCCTACCTCAGCGTTCTGTTCAATATTTTACTGTTTTAACCCCACAGCCCTTTTCCACTTGGAGGGTTCCCGACTGAGGAAAATTGATCCGGAGAAGTCAAAGCATCAGCCGTGATTTAAGCTAGTCCAGCGGAAGTACCGCAGAGAAGTGAATGCAGTGAAGGTTAATGAAGAACGGCCATCTATCCGTTAACATTCAGCACATTTATTGCAGCGATCTGCGAGGAGCTGAAGTCGCTCTGGAGGCGAAGTTGTCCTTAATTGGACTCGTAAAAATATGAACCTGTAAATGGATGTGAGTTTGACTTTAACACATCATAAATGTACGCTGGGTTTTAGTGGTTATAATATATGTTTTTTTTGTTTTTTTTCCCCTACAGCAACCTCTACTGTTGCTGTATAGAGACTCTTAGTGTCATTACAGTCGATGTACGTAGAAGCAAAATAAAGCATTCCTCCCGGTGATCACTTAGTAGTTGACTGGTCGAATGTCTGAATGGATGGTAGTCCGTTGGATGAATCATGCCGCTGATGTACAAATCTAATGGCTCATCACTAATCTATAATTGACCACAATCTATTTTAAGAAAGAAAAAAAAAGAATGGATCTCATCTGCATTAGTACTTAGCATATTTATTTAGGTCTGTGCCGAGCCGTCATTGGCAGCAATTACGGGCTGAAAGTCTGTCGTACGTACGTGTCTTCCCGGTTCGCACACCTGCTTCTAACTCAATTACATGAGCTGTGGAAAATGAGTCAATTGGTATTTTCCATTTTTCTCCAATATCAATGTGTATTTCTGTCTGTAATTAGTGAAGTAAGTGTTACTTTACGATGAACGTAGTCCGCTTCGGATGAAGTTTCTTGCGGTTATTTGGAAAAACAGAACGGCACTCTCAGTGAAACTCGCCTGATTAAGTAAGGTTCAAGGAAAAATCCTTTAATTAGGTCTGCTTTTTATTCCCCTGACAGTGGGTGGAAAACAATTCAACTGAAAGGGCGATAAAATGGAAAATAAAAGTGAACAATACTGTCAGATACATGGATTACTTGTTAAAGAACGAGACAACGTGCTGCATAAAATCTCTGTTGTATAACCCGTTCACCCAGAGCTTGTGTGCATCCAGCCAAGCAGAGCAGACTGTAACCGCAAGCAAGAAAAAAAACTGAAACTGAACTGAAAATACCAAAATATCACAGAGTTTAGAGCGAGTCACAAAGTAGCTAATCCATGTGTGATAATAAACAAGTTTTAATGATCATATAAAGTTATGTGCAGACAGATAATTAGTGTGTTCTCTACATTCGATCAACAGCATCGCCACCAGAGTGTCGACTCCATCAGGTGGGTATCATATCACCCCTAAAATACAATGGCCTCATGGTGGGGTCCATAAGATTGGTCTCCTCTTTATTGTGCACATCAATAAATACTTGTTCCCTTGTAATAAGTCTCTCCTAACTGAAATGTATATAGACGTGTCCTTTGATAATAAAGTGCAGCGCCAGTTCAAAACTGTTCAGCACACATTAACTGGTAATGTAACGTGTCATTGTTTTGGTTTTTGGTTACTTCCTGTTTTGTTTTGTATTCTCATGTGTCTTCCTGTCTTTGTCTCTTTTCTGCGAGCACCTGTGTTTCATTTGTTAATCACCCCTGTGCATTTAAGCCTGTGTTTTCCTCTCTCACTCTCTTTATTCATATTGTTTTTATGCTCTTTTTACGTCTTGTCTGTTTATTTCATCTTGTTAAGCGCGTTGTGACATTGTAAAGACGGGCGCTACTTAAATAAAGTTATTATTATCTATTATTTCCAGCAACTGATCCTATAAAATGGCCTCAAATGTGTTGGTTATTTTTTTTAATAAACCCCGCAGAATACTGATTGCTCCAAAGGACTCCTACGAGATGGCTGCTCATACCATGACAGATCCACCTCCAAGTTTAACACCTGGCAAAAGACACTGTGGGTTGAATGCATTCTTTGGCTTCCTCATCAAAACCTTATCACTTAAATTTGCTCTGGTTTCACGTCCTCACACGACACTGTGCTTTCTTTTTTAACTGTCATTTGCATTAAAATGAATGGAATGGCTGTTCTGACGGATGTGTTCTGTTTCAGTGTGTTGTCAGGGTTTTTTAAGACTTCCCCCGTTACCACATTATGTAATTTGGCAGTTTTTGTGCTAAAATCTGTCGTTCAGGGACATCATGTTTTGGCTGTGTTGTGTTGTTTTAAAAACTTTTTAAAAAATATAGTGACTGTCAGGTCTTATTTCACAGAAGAGATGCAGCTCAAAGTGATGAACAATTTAAAGTATTTCACACTCATAATATCAGGCAACACTTAATCCTCCTATTTTGTATTCACTGGCAGTACGGCATAGCATTTAAAGGAGACATATTCTGCTCATTTTCAGGTTCATCATTTTATTTCAGGTTACTACTAGACATTGTTTAACACGCTTTAATGCTCAAAAAACACATCAGTTTTCTCATACTATCCTTGTTGAAATGCTCTGTTTTAGCTCCTGTCTCTTTAAGGCTCCTCCCCCTGAACACCCAGCCCGCTCTGATTGGTCAGCTCACGCACACCTGAGCCAGCACAGTAAACAACAGCAGAGCAGCTGCGCTATACATCAATTCTTACAAGAAAAACCCGACGCTAGGCATACATTATGCAAATTCTGACTTTGTGACACAATGTGATGTCACAAAGTAACAGAATTAAAAGCGGGACTACTGACGAGGCGTTTCAGGTGCAGTGTTTTCTCTGAGAGTCTGTTGGTGCAGACTTAGACCTTTTCAGGTTTCAAGATCCTTTAAGAACAGATCCAACACACTAAAGCATAATTTCACAAAATGAATTGTATGTAACGCTCAATAATGTAGCTGGAAGGAGATGTAAGCACAACAGTTTTAACTCAACTTGCAGACATATTTCATGTTACAACAACTGTGTCTTTCAAAGTACAGTCTCCTCCACTTATAGGAGCCTACAGGTGAAGTTATAGATGCTGAAAAATACAAAAGTAAACACACATTCCTGCTTATAACCATATTATAGCATGCTGTAATGGTTATAAATGCTGAATGTGGGAGGTTACATCTTGCCAAATAATTGATTGTAATCATCGAAAAGACATGTGGTGTTTTTAGAACACATATACAGTCTTAAAGTACCTCAAGATTGTTGAGTACAGAACCTGGGTGAATGTATTTAGTTACATTCCATCACTGACCCCACCACACCTTGTTTGCTCTTGCTGCACTGAGATGGGCGGAAGGACGGTTCCAGTGACTGGGTCCAACACCGCATCAGGCAGCTTCACTGCAGATCTCTGTCAGAGTTTTGGGTAAAGACACCAGCAGAGCGTCTGTAGGAGGGACACATCCCAGCAATACATCAAAGTCAGCGGCGCAGCCAGGAGAAGATTTATGGACATTTATCGCCAGGATGTAAGAAACTATCAGAAAATGTGCTGGAGGCAAGTGTAGGGACCTGACAACAGGCTCCTTCTAAAACCTCCAGCTGTGATGATTTATAGGCTCGTCTGACGCAGCACTAAAAAGTTTTTAAAGCAAAAAAAAAAAAAAAATCAATGTAATAAAACTTCTGTTACTCTGTCTTGGTTTGTTTTACTTATTTGACCATCGATGCACACAGTCATCTCAACTTTCTCCAGGCTAAACTGAGTGGAGCCGGTGGATGTAAACACAACATGCTGCCACTCCACATCATCACCAGATTCCCAACAGGAAGTCCAATTAAGGCGCATGTATGAGAGGCAGAGAGGAACTGTGTGGCAACAATGCATGAGGGGATGGAGCTCACGTGTAGGCTCAGTGAAATCCCTGTGTCACTCTCTTTAAGAAAAATCAATGAGGTGTGTGATAATGTGCAACACTTTGCGGCTGATGAGGCAACAGCCTTTAAATTAGACTGCCCCCACCCCCACCCCCACCCGCAGGGAAGCGTTTTTATGGCAAATATCATGGGAGGCTTCCACAACCTTCTCATTGGCTCAGAAGTCGGAGACCCCCGTCATATAAAGCGGGAGTACCTCGTGTAGCAGCCTTTAACCGCTGGCAGGCGTTTTGGATCACGCTTGGACTGGAGCTGAACGGGAAAATACCTTTTTACGCACGGAGCGCTTGGAGAGGCTGCGGACAAGAGCGCGCCGGCGGTCCATCTTTTCGAAGGAAAAAAGGGAAAAAGAGTTGCACGACCAACAGGTTTGTTTATGTTTGGTGTTAACATGTGCACTTAATGGGGTTTTGTTCGGGGCGGAAAAGTTATTTAGACTCGCCTTTCCTCGTGTTTTAAATGATTTGAGCGCGTAATGACAACTCCAACGACTTTTTATTTATTTTCCCTGTTTTATTTTGAAGAAAAACGCAGCAGTTTGATTTGTTGAAGATGCTGAGTTTGTGTGAGGTGATACTAATCTCAGTAGTGCTCGTTTAAAGAGGAGAATTAGGCTATAAGATATGTATATAATTATATATATGTATATATATATGTGTGTGTATATATATATATATATAGAGAGAGAGAGAGAGAAAGAGAGAGAGAGAGAAAAAAAAATTAGTTTTCAATTTTTTTGCACAATGATTTCACATTTAATTTGAAAATCTATTTCCAGACAGTCTTTTAATGTTTGAATTGTGTGAGAATGTGTCCTTCTTGGCTTGCAGCCTTCATTCCTCCACTAATTGGTTCAAGAGATTTGGTTTCCTCTGTGGATAACAGTGACACACACAGAGTCCAAGTTCTAATTATTTTGTTATTCAGGGAAAATGTTTAGTAAATCTCAACAAAGAGATGCGATTCTGTTCATATGTGTGTTTGTTTGCTCTCTCCTCCTCCCTGTGATCAGAGAAGCTGTGAGCTGAGGCGTCTGAGTGGGCATGTGGCTCCTGGAGAAGCTCCGTAGCAGTGGGACACAATCCCAGCCCCCACAGACAACAGAGGCCATTCCCGTCTCTGTTTACGCCAACGTCCTCACTCCGGACAAGATCCCAGATTTCTTCATCCCCCCGAAACTGATCTGCTGCCCGCCAGAGGAGTCCCTCACCCCTGAGCCTCAGCACTGCTCCAGGCTGCGCCCCTCCTCCTCTGACCACGCCATCTGCAGCCAGAGCCCCAGAGCACGGAGCAGCAAGAACCCCTGCAGCCCTCGCCTCTTCTCCCGCATGGTGGGCGACGCCCGCAACCTCCAGAAGTCGGCCAACCGTCACATCATCCAGATAGAGAGCGCCGACGAGCCGGCATCTGTGGACAGGGTCAGCTCTGATGTCAACACCAACGCAGACCCTCAGTCACAGACTGCAATGTCTCTGCCCTACGTCCCCAAGGCTCAGACCTCCTACGGGTTCTCCACCCTGGTGGAGTCTCCCCACACCCGACGCAAGGAGAGCCTCTTCCACAGCGACCCCAACAGCCCTTATACCTCACCCAACTCCCAGAGGCGCTCCCAGGGGGGGACTCTGCTGGCTCCAGCGGACCCCAACCCCTACCGGTACTTCAGCGGCGGAGAGAGCGACACCTGCTCGTCAGCAGACTCATCCCCGTTTAACTCCCCTCTCCTGTCCCGCTCTGCGTCCCTCCTACGCTCCATCACACAGCAGACGCAGGCCAAGGTGACAGCTGTTTCTTACTTTAACCGTCGACTGCTTTGATAATCGATTAATCGTCTCAAGGAAAAAAAGTCCAAAGTCTCTGATTCCAGCCTCTCAGCTGTCAATGTTTCCTGGTTTCTTTACACTGTGACGGTAAACACAATATCTTTGGATGAAACAAGACATTTGAGGAAGTCACTCTCGGAAAAGAACCAAACATCCAATCGATTAATCGAGAGAATGATCAACAGATTAATACCATAATTAAATAATTGTTAGTTGCTGTTGATGACGCTGAGGGTTTTTCTTCTTCCTGTGTGTTCACCCGTTGCCTTTTCTCTCTCCCTGAAGGTGACTCGTGCCAAGCGCACCCTGGCACGCCACAGCTCTCTCTCCACTGACGACTGCAGCTCAGCAGACAACAGCCCCAACATGCAGCGCCGCCGCAACCGCTGCCCCCTGTCCCCGGCCTTCAGAGGATGTAAAAGCGGCGGCTCGCGGGGCGCGGCGGCAGACGTCCTGCAGCGCGAGCACACCGTCAACCTCCACAAGGGGGGGACACTGAGGCTGAGCACTCACTACGACCCGGAGGCGGCCCGGCTGAGGGTGCGCGTGCTGGCGGCCGAGGCCCTTTACGACAGGCAGACGGATCTTAAGAGCATCAACTGCTGCGTGGCGCTCTACCTGAAACCGGGCAAGCAGCAGAAACAGAGGAGCACCATCATCAAGAACAGCAGGAACCCGGTGTTCAACGAGGACTTCTTTTTTGACGCGCTGCCCAAGGCGCAGGTGAAGAGTCTGGCCATGAAGATAAAGGTAGTGAACAAAGGGACCAGTCTGAGGAGAGACGTGCTTCTAGGCGAGAGGGAGGTGCTGCTCAGCGAGCTGCTCGCGGGCCTCTAGGGAGGCGCTGTCAAGACCCGGGTGAAAACAAGCAGCTCCACGTCTCCGGGGGGGGGGGGGGGGGGGCCCTTTTTTTCTTCTCTGGCCACCTTTTCTATCGCGCTCCACAGATGTGACGAAGACTGGGCAGGTGAAAGCGTGCCGATCACGTTGATGACGAGGGGAGCTGCTCCTCGCACGAACCAGAATAAAGAAGCGCTCCAGCATACGGAAGCGAACCGTTATGTACATGCTTACCAGTGTATTAGCAACGTGAACAGTGGCGCTGTCGTGCCTAAGTATTGAGGTGTTTTCCTTCCGATGTGGCTCAGTGTCATGTCAGCCGCAGTGATGACGCAGTGATAGTACATGTGGATTTTTTGCACGTTCCTGTGGTCCTCTGTGTACTGAAGAATTGATATATTTGGGGATTAGGCTGTAATGTGCCCCTGGATGTACTGTTAATATGACTGTTGTTACATGTGGTGACATGTGAACACGTGAATAAAAAAAAAAACGTTGAACTCACTCGTGCTTTTTTTTCTATTTCAGCCCGCAGCTTTGTCTCTGTGATTGTCTTCTAATAATTCCTCAGGATCAAGCACGAGCCCGAGGAAATGATCACTCCCCCCCCGTCCCCCCCAGCCGCCTTCCAGCGTTCCAGATTTTGTAAACAGCTCGGAGGCCGGGCCCCCGGGAGGCAGGCGCAGGCTGGGTGTCATTTGCGAAGGCTTTTAAATCCGGAATCTCTGCGCACGATATTGTCTTCGTGTGCAGCCGAACTCCCTGTTTAATTTCGAAGGCATGTTTACTACACGGCCTGTCCTCCGGAGGGGTTTCAAATTGATATTAAAGGCAGCGTGAGGTTTAATCACGACTCTCATGAATCAAGAACCCTCCTGCCCATCTGCACAGTGAGGAGGAAACATCTTTATTTATGTGTTCAATATTTGGGTTGCGGCACGAAGTCACGTCTGTGCTGAGGGAGTACAACACGTCCCTGCGGTCCATAATGCATCTGTCATGCACACAGTGGTTGCTGTACTGAGGAGCATCATCCAAATGTGGATGTGATGCGCCCTCTACTGGCGGAACGCTAGAACGACACCTCTCAATCCTTGAGAAATACTGAATTATGAAAAGCTAATTTAATTGACTTGTGACCTGCCCTCACACACAGTGGGACAGACGCTCCGATGACCCCGAAAAAGGAAAGAAAAACACATTTCATTTTTTAAAAAAAAACACTCTCAGGCTGATCTGCAGCCGGCTCCATTCACTTATAAAAGAAACATTCATCTGTGAGCTTTAAGAACTGTTAATTACTACAGTCTCGAGAGCAGAGAGATAAAACTGGCAAAGAGAAATTAAGTATATTTGCCTCCGCAGACTTTGGGTAATGCAATTTATGGGAAAGAGACAAAATAAGGTAATAAACTCTGCATGGAGTGAAGCATTAAGTGTTTCTAAACCTTTTTTTTAATTCCACTGATACAGAAGTCTTTAAAAAAGACATTTCTCATTCAGCGTCGTACTGTAAGTAATGGGATCCTACTTGAAAACACATATTTCGTGCCCAAGTTAAAACAGTTTTGGTTATTTCACAATAAAATACTCTCTGCTCTTCTTCGGGGTTTATAAAGTGGCTGGGACTCATTTACAAAAACCTGATGACAGATTGTGTTGATTATAGACTTGAAAGAGGCCAAACAGCAGCAATTTATCATGAGATACCTCGAGCTCGTTCCTGCGACGTTTGATGCTTTTAGAAGAATCTCAGCCGTCAGGGCAGCTCGCTTGGTGACATTAAGAGAGGTGACGGAGAGACTTTGCGGAGGTCAGTCTCCAAATGCTACCCAGGCACTTTAAAATTGAATAATTTACATTTACATGAATAATCATTCATTTTAAGTAACAATTACTTCTGCTGTTTGACGAGAAACGCAGGCAGGGACTATCACACAGCCTGTCTGCCAACAACATTATCATTCTGGCACAGTCGTCTGACGTGTCCTGAATTTCCTTGTAAACTACTCAAAGTTTTAGTGTTTTAAAAGTAACTTTGGTGCATTCTCGAAAAAAAAATAAAAATAACAGACAATGTGTTGACGTGTTTGTTCGATTATGATTTTTGTTTTCCTTTTTCCGTCTTTCGGTTTAATGACGAAGAAGTGAAAATTCAGATCTCTGTGATTGTTGCCGAGCCGAAGGTGTCATGTCATTACACCAACACTCAAATCCCCCCAGATTTCAACTAGTATTCATTTTTTAGATCGTATCCTAATCCTACTTCACAGCTCAACTCTCATCAGCAGCTGCAGAGTCCTGCATGCCACACTGCATTCATGAATATGAAAGTAGCTGGATGATTTTTCAAAGAGTGGAAAGATCAAAAATACATCCAAGTTCCAATAAATGTTGTGTTTTGTACGACTTTACAGTTTGTACGTCAACATCCGAGTCCCCTCTCTGGTCTTTGGTGTTGTTTGTTTGCAAAGGACACCTTTGTTATTTCTTTGTAAGGGAATCATTTAAATCCACTGTTGAATGCTGAAGCTGGGGCCTTCATTCAGCTCTTGAACAGTTTGGTCGTCTGGCCTTTCTTCTTCTTCTTCTTCTTCTTCTTCTTCTTCTTCTTCTTCTTCTTCTTCTTCTTGTCTCGAGCATCTCAGTTATGGATGTCAGATGGCTCTGCTGCTGCTCGTCGTCTTTGTTGGTGACTGCTGCAGAGCCCTTGTCCTTTCTGGCCATCAGCGCTTCCTCCTTTCGCTGACAGACTTTTGAATCGTCACTGTCCAACTTATTAAAAAGCTTTTCTTCAGCTGTCACTGCGCCTTTTACCACATGGCGCTGAT
Source organism: Sparus aurata (assembly GCF_900880675.1). Lineage (NCBI taxonomy): Eukaryota > Metazoa > Chordata > Actinopteri > Spariformes > Sparidae > Sparus > Sparus aurata. The sequence continues at coordinate 26,667,784 of NC_044207.1, read as the reverse complement.
TCAGTGGCATCCTCTGTTGTGGAAGTCTCTGAAACATCTGGGCTGTGTGCAGCCTCTGATGCTGTGATGCCAGATGTTGGATCAATAACCTGCTCAGTGTGTTCAGCAGGTTCTGGAGCTGGTCTCCTCGTGTCCAGCAACCCCCTCGAAGTAGTTAAACAGCTTCCTGATACCTTCAGTGACCAGATCACCCAAAACGATGTTGTGCAGTCGAAAAAAGTGTGTGTGAACTGTTCTGCAAGTGCAAACAGGATGGTGGCAAATTAATTATTTTGTTATTGCAAACACTTCTGTATGGACGGGTTTCATCACACGGGCAATTGATTCAACTAAACTACTTTGTGTGGTGCATTTATGTACTGTTAGAAATGTTGTGGCCACAAATAGGTTGAAATATACAGCAGGGTGTATAATAAGCCTTTAATTAGAAACAAGATCATAATGATTAAATATTAAGCAAATTAAAAAAGTCGTAGTAAGTCAGGATTCATTTGTTTTTTGTAATTTTTCATTTTTTTTTTTTGACGTGTTCATCTGTTAAGATGTTTGGTCTGCAGAGACCTATCAATATTAGTTAATTTGTTATTTGTTCATGAGTTGTTCCTTTTTTTTCATTCACATTAATGAAGCCCTGATATTCAGAACACTGGTCCATATAAATCAGACTTTTGACTGCAAAAATGAGTGTGACAAGATGCCCTGCTCCCCCCAACTCAATGTAAATGTTTATATCAACATATATTCTTTACAACATGAAAAAAAAAAAGTAAAAAGAAGAAAACAGCTGCTCCATTTAAATGGTAATTTGATTCCCAACACTGTGGATACATAAAAACTGTGTATTAATTATATATGTTGTTACTTTAAATTTGATTAAACACAAATATGTATATATATATATATATATATATATATATATATATATATATATATATATATATACACACACACACACACATATATATACATATATATATATATATATATATATATATATATATATATATATATATATATATATATATATCTTTTTTTTTAATCTTTGAAGTCATATTTTTATTCTGTTGCTGGACAAACTAGGACAGTGACGTGTATCTTCTTCTATATCTGTTATCAGTTGAAAGTATCGTGTTTCTGGGGGTGTGTTCGGTTTGTGAGCCGGGAATCAGCTGGCACTGCCCGTCGACGTGAGTTGGTGCGAACAACCGTAACAAACGAACCCATCAGCTGGTAGACCCTTTAACTGCCGAAGTGCATCACGGGGAATGTCGTTCTGTAAGGCAGAAAAATCCCTCCACCTCCGGGAACAAGGAATTCCGTCAGAACTACGTCACCCACAATGCCTCGCTGTCATCGTAAACACAGACCTGTCAAACAACACAAACGCCATCTTGACAGCACCCTCAAAATGGCAGAAAGATGTGAGCTAGAAACCGAGTCCGAACTAAGATTCCTGCCCGGTGCTGTTTAAAAACAGACTCGACAGTTGGTCCAGAACCGAGTGGTAATGGGGTTGGTGTCCAGCGCGGCAGCTCAGAGCCTGTAAAATGGACATAACCACGGCGGTTTTCAACGCGGCCAGAGATGGTAAGCTGAAACTTATCCAGAAGTTGCTGAGCAACAAAACTCCGGAGGAGCTGGAGGCTCTGGCCGAGGAGAAGACCCAGGGAGGCACGCCTCTGCTGATAGCCTCCAGGTACGGACATTTAGAGGTGGTGGATTACCTCCTCGAACATTGTAAAGCGAATGTCGAACTCGGGGGGGCGGTTAACTTTGACGGCGAGACCATCGAGGGGGCTCCGCCGCTGTGGGCGGCGTCGGCGGCCGGTCACCTCCCCGTGGTGAAGACGCTGCTCAAACACGGTGCCTCAGTCAACAACGCAACGCTAACTAACTCAACGCCGCTCCGAGCTGCCTGCTTTGACGGCCACCTGGAGATCGTCCGCTACCTGGTGGAGCACAGCGCCGACATGGAGGTCGCCAACCGCCACGGCCACACCTGCCTCATGATCTCCTGTTACAAGGGCCACAAGGAGATCGCCAAGTTCCTCCTGGACCGCGGTGCTGATGTCAACCGCAAGAGCGTGAAAGGAAACACCGCCCTCCACGACTGTGCTGAGTCAGGCAGCCTGGACATCATGAAGATGCTGCTCAAGTGCAACGCTCGCATGGAGAGGGATGGATACGGGATGACTCCGCTGCTCGCTGCAAGTGTAACGGGTCACACCAACATCGTGGAGTACCTCGCCCACCAGCCCCGCACCTCCAGAGAGGAACGCATCGATGCGCTTGAACTCCTCGGGGCGACTTTTGTGGACAAAAAGCGGGATCTCCTGGGGGCGATGAGGTACTGGAGAAGGGCCATGGAGCTGAGGCAGCCAGGGGACAAAACCGGATCGCTGGCCAAGCCTCCACCCGGTCCCCCTATCCCTGCCTACGGCTGTGCACAGGAGGTGAACACTGCAGAGGAGCTGGAGGCTCTGATCACAGACCCGGATGAAATGAGGATGCAGGCCTTGTTAGTTAGAGAGCGCATCCTGGGGCCGTCCCACCCAGACACCTCTTATTACATCCGCTACAGGGGAGCTGTGTATGCTGACTCGGGCAACTTTGAGCGCTGCATCAGCCTTTGGAAATATGCTTTAGACATGCAGCAGAGCAACCTGGACCCCCTCAGTCCCATGACAGCCTCCAGTTTCTTGTCCTTTGCAGAGCTCTTCTCTTTTGTTCTCCAAGACCGGGCCAAGGGCACCTTGTCGACGCGCATCACCTTCCACGACCTGATGACTGTGCTGGGGAAAAGTGTGAGGGAGGTGGAGAGAGCGGTGGCGCAGAGGGACAACCCACCGGAAGCTCCTCAGTTCACCAAAGCCCTCTCCATCATCCTGCACCTCATCTTCCTGCTGGAGAAGCTGGAGTGCAGCCCCGAGCAGGAGCACCAGAAGAAGCACACAGTGTACCGCCTGCTGAAGCTCAACCCTCGAGGGCGCAGCGGCTTCACCCCTCTCCACATGGCCGTAGACAAGGAAACCACGTCAGTGGGCCGCTACCCCGTGGGCCGCTTCCCCTCCCAGGCGGTGGCAGCTCTGCTCCTAGAGTGCGGCGCCGACGTCGACTCGCGCGACTGCGAGAACAACACTCCGCTGCACATCGCTGCTAACAACGGCTGTCCGGAGATTATGGCGCTACTTATGAAGGCCGGGGCTCACTTTGACGCTAAAAACGCGCAGAGGAAGACGGCCTACGAGCTGCTGGACGAGCAGAGCAGCGGACACCCGGCCCTCTACCCGCTCAACTACGTCACCCTTCAGTGCCTGGCGGCGCGTGCAATAGAAAAGCACAGACTGCCCTACAGGGGACTGATCTCTGAGGAGATGGAGGCTTTCATTGAGCTGCACTGACTTCCACTTCTGTCCCATGAAGAGACCCCCCCTGCACTACTCTTCCTGTTGACCCCCATACCTTTAGTACGACCTGCCACAGACGTCCCTCTCCACGCCATTCTCCTTCATCACTGTCTCCTTTTTGACATCCGCTTCGCTCCTGTCAGACCAAACCATAGTAATATACATCCAGCCACGGGGTTATAAATCTCTGGCTGATATCTGGTCAGTCATTGCTCGACTTCTAACAAGAAGTCACATAGACTTTCAAAGTGATTGTTGGTTCCTACTGCTGTTTAAAGCTGGGTGAAACTTCCAACTTAATGTAGGCTTTAATGCATCCCCCCCCCCCTTTTTGTCCCAGTTAAAAGGAGACTTATGATACGATGGTGCTTGTGTGTGTGTGTTTGGCGGTGGCCGGACTGTACGGAAGATGGGTTTTAGCATTACTGATAGGAAGCACCTGAACAAACTAGCCAGAAAAAGAAAAAAAAAAACATGCATGGAAATGAAGAGTGAATATTGTAGCTCACTTGCAAATTCATTCAGAAAAAGGATGTGTTTGAACAAACTTTGCTCGCTGGCAGTTTTTCCCTTTGCCCGGTTCTGCCTGTTCACACGAGACCATTCTCTATACGGGAAGGTGTTGATTTTACTGTGCCAAATGTCAGCCATCCAGCCATGTTCTGTTACAGACTGTTAACTGGTGGCAGGAAATGAAAAAAGCAACTAACTTAACTTTAATTATAAGGCGAGGTGATAACCTACAGGTGATACAGGTGATACAGGTGATACGTGAAGCTTCCAGTTCCAGAAGATATTTGATATTTTCAGACTGTGACTGTGATTTGACCGCTTTATAACAATGAGGATGAGGATCCTCTCAAGGTGTCCTCATGTGAAAAGAGCAGGTGCCATTGTTTGGCTAACACTCCCCCAGTTCTCCACACATACGTTTTCTAACCTATGCAGTTTATGATATTCCAATTAGAGGCCATGAATTCACTACATGAACATATTTTTCACGGGATTATTCTTTTCCATTTCACATGCTAATCCTAACCGGATGTTGACCCGCTGATCGGCGGCTGCTTCACTGACAATGAATTGGCATCTCGAGAATGTTTTCTTAAGATACCTGCCTATGTCCAAATGAATCGTTTCAGACTGGAGCTCAAAGTGTGCCTACATACCTCTTCTTCTGTGTCATGTCAACAAAACCAGAGATGCCTAATTCGCTGTCAGAGAGGCAGTATCAGAAACAGAACATTTTGTGATGATAACAGAGCTCGAGCCCTCCGGTTAGTCTCCATCAGAAAAGTCTGTTCAAGATCATGTGTCAATTCTGTTTTTGGAGTGGATTTTCCCTTTAACCTCGGATGCAGCTCACAGAAATGGAAACGGACGGCTCCATTCCTGCATCTTAGTCTTATTTTTAAATGGTCTCTCTTTTGTTCATCTTGTGTCATCATGAATGTTTTATTTGTTTGTCTGTGCGAAGCACCACCAAGTCGACTGCACACTGAGAGGCTCTAAATCCGAAATAGACAAACTTACATTCAGGCTATCTGAACAGTCGCTGCCTTTCTCTTTCTCAACTGATTCGTTTAACTGATGATGATAACTCGAGAACAGAAGCGTGTTGGGGATACTTGAATAAAATTCAGTGTCGCAACATAACCTGTGTGGAAAAGCTTTCTTTGAAACTTGTTGTTTTAAATACGGAAACCGATCATTAAGCATCCAAAGACTGGTGATTGATTACCTCCCTCTCCATGCTCTGATTTGCTTGCGGGTTCTTTATCTCAAGTGCCGTTTGCAGTTGCATTAAGAGCATCGTCATACATAATTAGATGGACTTTAATGCTCGGGATAGCAGCACATTAAAAGCTCTACAATCCCATCCGGGCAGCCAGATCCATAAAATTGTCTGATTTAGAAAGTGGTAGACGAACTGTTTTACATTGTGTGATATCAGAAGAAAATTAAAAAGCAATCAGTGCCCGTTTATAATCAGCTCTTTATACCAAACATGTGCTCTCCGCCGCTCCCGTCACATGAACCTGAGGACACTGAAATAATGCATAACAGAAACTTGATCTTTCTGAGTCCTGCACTCTTCGAGTATAAATAGAGCGCAATTAACGTCACTGCTGCGGGGCAGCGGTAGAGACAGGGCACTTACCCTGCTAATTTTAGGGATCTTTTGCCCTAGCTTCAACTCTGAAAATGGGAATACTGTAATGCTATACAGTCGGGCAGGTCGCAGTGTGACTGGCGGAGACAGTACACAGACAACAGAGACGGCATTATTCTGACAGGAAACAGAAACAGTCTGAGCTCGTTTATTTGAAAGATTAGCCAGGCTGAAATATATAAACGATCTGCTTTCGATACTGTGAATGTGACAGGTGTCACGTCGATACAGTCAGCAGAGGAACACCAGCTGGGTGAAGAGGGGTTCAAGTCCCCCGGACAAAATGCAACCCCCCCCCCTTCTGTTAAATGAGATCATAGATCCGAGGGATCGCTTTAGCTGACCTGACCTCTGACCTTTCTGTAGAAGGTGTCTGGTGATGTGGTAACCATTATGTTTAGCCTCAATATATTGACAATGAAAGCTCGACCTATGATGTGGAGAGGTCAAAGGCAGCTCCAGGGACAAAGAGGAAATGTCTCCCGCACCGCCTGTCGGCAAAGACCAATAAGAAGTACATCCTCCGAATTATAAAGATATTCTTTGTGCTAAAGTCATCTTGTTTTTTGTGTCATAAAGTTAAAATAATTTTTGGAATCCTTTTTTTTTCCCCCTGCCAGAGACACAATGACACACCTGATCCTGTACTCAAAAAACCCCTTTGTGTTCATCTTTTTTTAAGCGAATGCACCATCACATAATAGCGAGCTCCCACTAGATGTCAGCAGCAACAAAGAAAATCAATCAGAGCGGCAGCCTTTGTCCCCTCAAGACCACGCTAAGGACTCAAAAACTGTAGCTTCCAATTACCATCACAAGTGGTGGCAGTTGGTTAATTTTGCTGTCAAGCGGTCTCTTTGTCGAGGGAGCGAGGGAGAGAGAATGAGTTGTTCGGAGTGACTTTTTTTTTTTTTTTTTTTTTTAACCGAGCCATTAGTCCAGGCCGGGGATTCATTTGTAATGCATCAAGGATGGACAAAAATACAGGAAGGGCCAGAGTTGCTGACGCCGTGTATAGAGCCGAGCTGAGCGTCGGTCAGCAAAGACACAAGATGGCAAGAAGGAAAAAGCCTCGTTCACACAGTCCCGAAGCGTCACGCCAGCCTCCAACGCCACAGCCCCCGACACCTCACACTCTGCCCTCGTGGCGGCTGTTTGTCACACTGTGTGACCTAAATAAGACCAAATCGTATGAAACAAAGGCCTGTGTCGCATGCGAATGTGTTTTTTTTAGAATCAGGGGAGATTTACATGTAATTTTTACATTTTTTTTTCTATTAAAATAATGGATTGATTGATTACCGGCATAATTAGTGGGTGGACGTGAGCATGAATTGTAATTGTACCGGAATGGGATCTTCCCGTAGTGTACAATTCATAATGGGTGACATCTGCACATAAGAAAAGGTCAGTCTTCCCCGGTATTTTACACTTTGTTCGTATTGTGTAGTAAAGGTCAGGTATGGATAATTGGTACCCTGTTGTCCTCGGTTGGAGAGTTTGCCATCCGCTATTTCCTTCCTTGTCATTTTCTCTTTCTAAAAGCCCAAATTTGTATCAAGGATCTGCCCATAATGTGACAAATGAGTAATGTGTTATTGTTAAAATCAGGGCTGCACAATTAATCAAAATGTGTGACAAAACAGCATCATAAAGAAGTTATGACAGAGGCCCCAACACATCAAATCATCATGATTTTATCTTTTACTTCTTGTTCCTTAAACAAAATTCACACATTCCATAGTTTAGTGAATAAACGCCTCTGCACTCTTTTCTGTAACTATGTGAAATTACTGGATTATAGACATGTGAATACATAAAGAACATAAAATCCCCCCCAAAAAAATACAAATACTAAACATTTTTGGAGAATTTGTTGTAAACTAATTGCTATCTAGCTCATCCATGACCATTTATCCACATAATTATCCATTTTCGGCTTTAAATCATTTGGGATTTGGGTTTTTTTTTTCAGTTAAAATAAAAATTGTGATGTCAAAATGATGTCAGAATATCTGATTAGACTTTTTTTAAACGTACTATTATCATTAAATTTAATGGACATGCTTAAAAAATACGCCTGTTTCACATTTTGAAAGGTGGAAAAATTTCAAAAGGTGGAATATGAAAAATGATTATTGGTTTAAAACATAAAAAAAAGTAACCAAAATTCAGACAGTCAGAATAACAATGACTGTTTTGAGGTTGTTTGAGTGTTGAGCTGTTAAAATATCGACTGAAGTTAGCATGCTGCTGCTAATTCTCCTGTGTGAACAAGACCAACCAGGGCTCCGAGCTGAACCGCTAGCTGCACGGCTAACTGAGCTAATAAGCTCACAGCGGCTACTGTTTAAAACATGTTTTAAAAGTCAGTAAAACAATGACAGTTCTGACGTTGTTTCAAAGTTGTTTTGTATGTATTGAGTTGGATAGACCTCAACTCCCCGTCTGGGCCACTAGCTGCACAGCTAACTGAGCTAACTTGCTAACAGCAGCCACAGTTAAAGTTCTTCCTCCATATTCCACCTTTAACTCCTAACATCTGTTGTCCTCGACTCCAGTTACCTCGTCTCTTTGTGTCGTCCACCTCCTGTGGAGTTCTGAATGTATTCTAATAAAGTCCACAGTGAGCTGCGTCTCCCTGCTCCGGAGGATCGCAGAGGGTCCGGCTGTAATTTAGTGAGGGAGTTCTGCTCTGTAGGAGCTGTCACGGAGCTCTGACCCTGTATCCCTGCCAGCAGCTATAATTAGACACTATATTAGGGGAATCTACAGGGTTTCAAGGTGCTTATCTTCATTTTAGCCCCCGAGGAGCACTGGGGAGAAAATCAGCCACCGCTACACAAGAGTGGAGCTTTTCTCAGCGGCCACCTCTTTGCAGCAGTCAGCGATCCAGCCGGATCAGGAGGAGGTGTGTGTATGTGTGTGTGTGGGTTGGTGATGGGGGTAATAGGGGGTGATGGGGGATACGGTTGCTATTGGAGACCTTGCCTGCATCACGTCATGTGTTAAGGAGGGGGAGGGGGGAGGGGGAGGGCTCCGGTGTGTGTTAGAGAGAGAGAGAGAGAGAGAGAGAGCTGGGAGGGGGAGGAGAGGAGAGGGAAGGAGGAGGGCATTAAGGAAGGAGGCAGGGAGTATCAATGACATCAACCAGCAGTATCTGAGGCCGCCCGACCAGCAATGCTCTCCCGACAAAAGGGCTGAGGAGCAGCCGTGACCCGCTGCGTTCCCGAGAGCTCGGTCGGTCGACAGCCGGACAGGGCGGTGCGGTGCGGTGCGGCGCGTCGCGACGCGGTGCGGTTGCGGGGGGCAGAAGAGAAGAAGCGCCGGCGATGCGTGCATGCGTCCCGCTCCACAAAGGCAGACCTTTCTCTGAGTGGAGCTCTGCTGCCACTGGATTACATTCACCCCCGCTGTTTCCGAGGAAGCTTCCAGCTGCAAATCCACCCACATGAACCGAGCGGACAGCGGAGAAGACGGAGCACTTCCTACCAAGGTAACCAAGCATCCTTTAACACCGCCGTGCACCCCACCCACACCTATATGCACTTGCCGAATACCCCTCCTTTTTTTTTTTTTTTTAAATATTGAGGGGAACTAATGAAATCTCACCTTCTGCTGCCGGGGGGTGAGATCTCACCGTTCACCCCTTCATCTCCACATCTCAAGGGCCGCTTCTGTGCGCTTGGTGCTTTTCCCTCCCTCTCTCCCCCTCTCTCTCTCCACCTCACTCTCTCTCATCTGAGCATCACTTGAGACTTTGTTCCGAGCGGGTTTTGGGTGAGGATCAGACCGCGGGGCTGTGCAGACCAGGCTGGTTGGCAACAGCGCTGCCAGTGAGTGAGTGCGCGTCCTCCTCCTCCCCCCTCCTCCTCCTCCACCTCCACCATCCACCATCCACCATCCACCCCCCTCTTCATCCCTCCTCCCCCTGCTTACTGTTGGCTGGGCAGCATGGGGGACTGGGGGGCAGACTGGCAGAGCCTTTTGTTCCTCATCCGCTCTCATTTTAAAGTGGCTTTTTTGTGTGTGTGTGTGTGATGGCCCTTTACAGCGGCAGCCCTCCAGGTGTAGAAGAAGAGAAGAGGGATTAAAATAAAAAAAAGAAAAGAAAAGGCACCTCGCATCCTGTAGATCTGTGAAGGATATTTAGAAGAAGGAACAAAAGAGGAAGTCCTTCAGTCAGTCAAAGTAGAAATCCATTTATGTTAATATCTCACTTCTGAGGAGGCTCCCAGGCGGACTATACGTTCAGTGGTGTTGCTTGGCGTGGAAGGCACCAGGTGCCAAAGCGGAGGGACTTATTTAACAAGACTGTTTTCTAGACAATGGACTGGCTGCTGCATCTGCTGCGCTCAGGCTTTCTACTCAAAACAAGCCCATCTGCACATATAGGTTCTGTTGTCCTCTCCAACGTCTATAATTACACGCAGCAGGATTTTGATGTTAACGCAGCCACTCAAGCGCGCAGCCAGAGTGTAATTTAACGATACATGGATTCGCCCTGACACATTTTTTTTTTCCGAGGGGCTATCGCTTGTTTGGGATTTAATCATGTGCACTCCAAACGCCCGTTTAGGTTCTTGCGTGTTTCTGCGCTGTGTGGCCCCCTGCGTAAAGCCGGAAAATCGGCACTGTCGTGGTGAATCCGAGGGAGGTCTTCCTTCCTCGCGCACAGATGGGGGTGGGGGGGGGGGGGGGGGTTGGGAGATTTTCCCTGGGGCACCGTGCGTTTGCTGGTTATTGTTCCAGACCATTTCCACATCCCTAATTATTTTAATCAGGCATTTTTACACATGGATTCCTCTCTTTAGAATATTTATTTTTTTCTTTTTTTTTTTCCCTTCACTGGCTGTCAGCTCCACTGAAGGGGTGGCAGAAATAACACAAGCCAGATACTTTCATGGACTGGAGATCTGGATATTTACATTATTTTGACAGGGGAAAAGTCATTACGGTGGAGCAGAGTAATTCAGCCGGCAAAATCTCGTCTGTCTGTCTGTCTCAGATCAAATACGACTGAGCCCAGAGACGCTCGGCCCCACAGGTATTCATCCAGGCACTGTCAGGAGCAGCCGCTTATGAAATCAGTGATGGCCTGTTCTCCCTTAAATAGCATTTCGCAGGGTTCAACCACGGGGCCTCAGTGGTTTCCTGCTCTTTCCAAGCAGATACCGGCGTAAGATCCATCCCGACTCGAATATGCCGGGTGACGCGGGCTCCCAGCGGAGCAGCTTTGGTTTCACGTCAAAGGCCTCATTGAAGTCTTATTCCCAGATTCTCGCTGCAGCTTTGCCCTAACTGCTCCGCCGTCTTTCTTCCCTCCCCTGTGTTACATGCTACATGTTCATGGATTTTTGTCAGGACTCTCCATTAGCTCCGTTGGCCCGTGTCAGGCTGGCAGGAAGGGGAACGTCAAGGCAGGCAGCTCTGATGCCGGGGAGCGCGGCCTCCCCCACCCACCCCTGTATTACAAGCAGACAGAAACTTTGTTGTTGTCTCGGCATTGATATTAATTGACCTTTTCAAAGCCTTTTCCCGAACAGTACGCTTTTGTCTGCTCCGCTTCTCTTCTCGTTCACTCCGGAGCGGCCGGAAACAAAAGCGTACAGCGCGCGGAATGAACCCATGAGGGGGCTGGCAAACATGGTGGAAATTATAAGAACAGTAGAGTGAGAAGGATGGCTTTATGATGTTAAAATGTATATCTGCTCCACAACAAGAGAGCTCTAATCCCAGTCTCGTGGGAAATATTCAAACTGATGTCAAGTCGGTTTAACAAAGCAGAAGGGCCACGGAGGAATACGAATATGACTAATGTTTATTTATTAATCAAACCGTATAGTCCAAACAGAGATTCTCCTGATGTTCGTCATCTCCAGTAGGGATATAAATCTGTTTGCGGAATCAAACTGTAAAACATGACCACGCACTTTTATAGTTTAACAGCAATTCTGTCGGCTGAAATGAAGAATTGTGAGTCAATTCTGCTTTAAGATGTTGCAAAAAAAGGAGGCGTTTGAGTTCCCGTTGTAGACGCCCGGTGTGTCACTCTGATGGCTTTATGTGTGCTGTTACTGTGTTCACATCAGCTAAACAAACGTGTGTATTGGATTTCGGGAAAAAAAAACCCAAAAAAAACCTCTTTATCTCCAAGATTGATCGTGAGTCATGAGACGAGATGAAGATTTCATGTCACGATTATCCCGTCCAACGTAACCGTGATTCACCGTGTTATCCAACAATCGTGAAAATATGATTAAACCTTTATGATAAAAGCTGAGATCACACTAAAACAGACTTATAAGCTTTTCCTGCGCAAATAAAGGATAAAGAAACCTCCCCGTTGGTTTTGACTTAAACACACATCCGGTTCAACGTTTCAGCCGATTCAGAATGAACCAGCAAACCAGCAGAACCGCACGTGAGCGAGCTGGACGGCCTCCGCGAGTCATTCGCGTGAGGAAATTGGCGATTACCCCAACAATGACATCCACGAGGATCAACAATCCACGATAACACCAAGATTGAATCGAGCCATTCCAGCACGCAACAGTCACATGTTGTGAATTCATATTGTGCCACAAGAAATGATCACGTCAGATGATTCAGAAGTCAACTCGGTGCATCATCAGACATCAGTTTAAAACCAAAACCTCCAATTCACAGTTTTCCTTCCCATCCGGGCTTCACCATGAGTCCAGTTATTACCGAAAAACACGGCCGAGTGCAGCGTCCAACATTTTTATTTTGCTAAACGTGTGAAAAGAAACAGCTTCTCGATTAAAAATGTTGTCGTGCCGCAGAGAAGCCCTGGCCTACGAGTCCTCGTTCTTCCAGATGCGAGGAAACATGTTTGTTTGGTTCGGGCCTCGACTAATTAACACCCTCTGCGATTCTGATGGAAAACCGTGTACCAAAAAAGTAATCACTCCGTTGAACTTGAATCATATTGCGACCGTGAATCCAAATAAAAGCACACCCTGCAGCCTCCACTTAACCACTGAACTGCAATTAGTGTTTAATACGTACGGCGGACGACTGAGTTCTGTGTGAATGTAATGAATCGCATCAACTGGATGCGAGAGACAACAACAAAAACAGCCTTTCCGTTCCCAGGTACAGCCGCACGCTCACTAATAATGCTTGGTATTAATAAATAACAACGTGTAATATGATTTAAAACACATCGCACAGCCGTGTTTGTTAAAGAGTCTGAATCCGCCTCTCTTTCAGTCCAGTTCTGACTTGTTTGACGTCCTTTGCTGAGCCGCACGTGATTGAAGAAGACAGTTTTTTTTTTGTCCTGTATTCATGTTGAAGTAAACACGCGCGTGCCGCAGCCTCCCTGTGCAAAGATGCCTCTCAATCTGTTGTTGAGGGTCTCTGAAGCGAGTCAGACCCATAATTATCCCTTTCTCACCCATTTGCCAAGTCATGTGTGTCACGTGTGTGTGTGTGTGTGTGCGTGTGTCGCTGCCGTCCCCGTGTGCTCGTATGAGTGAAGCCTAAGAGATAGGTTGTGACTTGACTGATGCCCTTCTCCAGATGAATCAGAGATTTCTCATGTGTCAGCAGGGATGAATAATGCACACCCCTTCACTACCTCTCCTCTTCCTCCCTTCCCCACCTCTTGTCTTCCGTCGTTCGCCTCCCTTTTCATCACAGCTGCCACATCTGAAGACATCTTCACCTTCCTCTTCACCCCTCCCCCCCCCCCCTTCTTCCTCTCCTCCCCTTATGCAAAAGAGGGCATCACATCCTCCCCCACCTCCACCGCCGCCGCCGCCGCCGCTGCTGCCTCGCTGTCCTCTGGTCAACCCTTCTCTCTATTTCAACAGCTCCCTCCTCTCCTCCTCCTCCTTCTTCTCCTCCTTCTTCTTCTTCTTCTTCTCCTTCTCCTCCGCAATGAGATTTGGCAGTTGTCTTTTTTTCCGGCCCCGAGTTCTCTCTTGTGCAGAAGTTCCCCGCGCGCCGCGTGACAACAGGCACGATTTTTTTTTTTCCCTTTCATCCGGCTGACATTTGTTTTAGCGCTGAAAATGGCTAAATGTGTTGATGCACACAGCTCATTATCCAATCATGGGTGGAGGGAGTGCAGCCATTGACTCGGTTTGACAGTTACATCCCTGACTGACAGGAGTCATTAGGAGGGTAGGGCTGACTGACAAGATGGCTGACAAAGCAGGAGACAAACTGCCTAATCAGAACTCGGGAGGAAGAGTGGGCACCGTCCTGCTTTGAAGTGTACTGTAAGCCGCCAGCGAACGTTCAAACGGAAGAATATTCCGTGCACCTTGCTTCGAGCGCTTGACAAGTCCTCAAGAGTATTTTTCAAGTCACGGAGGGGAAAATCTCCTCGGAGCATGCACAGAGAGGGCTGGATACATTTATCTGGGCCCCGAAATATATCCAGCAAAATATTAAAAAATACATTTTTTTTTTGTTCGGTTTTGATTCATGCAGTAGGATGAAGCCTCACGAAAGCCTAAACACAAGAACTGGATCCGTGTTTGTCGTGTGCAACCTTTTCTTACTAATCTGTCAGAGCCGTTGTATCGTGTTGTATTGCAGTGAGACGTCTGCTCAGAGCCCAAAGGACGCTTAAAGACGTCACCCACCTGTCTGCCGCCATCCGGTCGAAAGATACAGCAGCGTTCCCCGCCGTACCATCACGCTTCTTCGAATGGACCGCTTAAACACGTTCGTTTTGGCACTGAGACTTAATAAACACAGTTTCATTTTACAACCCCGGTGTTGTTAAGTGACGAATGGATTAACCTTCATGGTCGGGCCAAAAAAAAAAAAACAAGGAATCACAATCTGAAACTTAAACGGTCGGCCGTGTTCGAAAAGCAAAACACCTTCTTTTTTGTGTTGGTAAGATGCAAAAATGGTACCGGGATTCCAAGTTCTCTTAGTCGACTGACATTCCAACGTAAATTAAAAGAACATTTCACCTCGCAAAACATAAAACATATTTATAATTATTTGAATGTTTTCTCTTTCCTCCGCCAAGAACACCTGGTGGGCCACATTAAATCTTATTTTCCGCTGACCCAGCTGTAGCCTGCAGCCAGACTTTAAATGAATTCATCAAGTTGTAGCATTAAAACACAATATTGCGTTTAAGGTGGACTCGGTTTTTGACACGAGTTCTTCATCTGCCGCGTTTCATTGTCGGCGTTATCCGAGGAAAAGCCATGTGAAGCCATTCGTCCAACCGCCACAGCCATCTCGTTGGCTGCATCACTCTATTTGGTTTTGTTCATTTGCTGTAGATCTGCTGGTCGAAGAGGTCACGTGAGGTTTGGAAACTGAAGTGAGAGGACATTTAATACTGCGGTCTTTATGATTAGTCTGAAAAAGCAGATTGCGGAGGCCTTTGAGATCGAGGGATGGCAGCGTCGATCTGTCTTCTTTTGCTTGGACCGCCTTGCCCAGATATTCATGCTCTCAGCAGGATGTATCAGATGGTCGGCTGACTTTTCTCCCTGAACTTTTGAAAAGATCGACGCGCATCGTGGGTTTGAGCGAAATGCCTCGGCAAACATTGGACGGAGCGCCGTGAGTTCTGGCACCGACAGTCGCGTCCTCCTTGGGATGAGTTGTAATAACTTCGCTGATCCCCCGGCTTTGCTTCTGGCGCCGCTAGGAACGATGGAAGCGTCTCAGCTGTCGGAAGAACTGCCATGAAGTTTGGTGTAACTGGACTTTCTGGTGAACTGCCATCATCGGGTTTTTTTTGCACAAATACCTTCACAACTGTACCTTTCTCAGCTGTACTGTGCTCAGTGCTTATTAGCAAATGTTAGGATACTCGTATGTTAAACCAAGGTGCTGATTATTGTAAAGATACAGCTGCTTCTCATCAGCTCATTAGCGGCGTCATTTAGAGCACGTTAGCACGCTGATGTTCATTTAGCTCAGAGCGCCGCTGTGCCTGAGTGCAGCCTCACAGATCCGCTAGCATCGCTTTTATTCCCCTAGTCGCGTTTAAAAACGTCTCATCGGAGTAATTCCACATCACAATACAGTTCATTTTTTTCTTTTTTTTTTTAATTTCCTTTGCGAAATAGCCCCGGCAGCTTGTGCCATCTATTCCAAGTCAAGTGTGTCCTGTTGTACTCAGCTCCACATATCCAAGAATAGAAAAAGATTTTGGCATGCCTCCATTTGCCGGTTAGTGAAAGAACATCTTTATTGCATCAGAGAGACAGCTCCGCTCCACTAAAAGACCTGCACAATGCAGGACGGGGAAGGGACAACGACCGGGAAGCTGTTCCCTCACAAGAGAAGAAAACTTGAAAGCTAGAAAAAGTCGACTCGAGGATCAGAAGGAGCACCGTGTGATCTGTTTTTTGTGACGTGTGCGGGGGTGCGGTAGCGGTGGACTGGTTGACGCGGCCTCGCGTTTGTTTGTTGGTGGCATTTCATGATTACTCCGTCTCCACAAATTCCTGAAGGATGCCAGGGTGGATAAAGTATTTGTTTGACGGGGGTGAAAATAATGGCGAGTCGTCGGGTGGAAAGCATCCGTGCGCGAGTCTGTTACCCTTGACAAGCATTTCATCTCTTCACTTACGGAGACACACACACACACACACAGACACATACAGTGTCTGATTCCAGCAATGAGACGGAGGACAAATGCAGTTTTTCTACGCCATTACTCCGGTTTTCAATCCTATTCACAACTTTATCGTCCCTCAAGGAGAAATTCATTTGGCGTCACAAACCTCATCTCCATCAGGAAGTCATGCGATGGCTGGTTAGTGACAGAACTGCCGAGCGCCGGCCGCCTGGCGTGGCGCGTAAATAGGATTTGTTGTAAATGTTTCGTACATTCGGTCGTCAGTTCTTTTAGGTTAATAGCCTTGTAAGCTGTCTGTAATTTGGCAACGTTTCTGTGCTATGAATAGGCCGTCGAGGACCAAACAGTGAGGGGTGTGAAGCGTACCGTTAAGTGAAGATGATCTCAGTGTTGTTGCGGAGCGGATCGTGAGATAATGAGCTCTCGGCGGACGACTTCGTCACGTGACCCCGAGCCGCACAGGTGATACCATGGCAGCGCTAATACGCAGGGGACAGCTGGATCACTGGCAAACACAGTGTGTCTCCAGGAAATTAATAGGCGCCTCCTCCCCAAAGGCGCCGGAGATATTTTTACATAAGAAAAGAATGAATTAAGGGGTTGCTTCAAGATTGCAGCACACGAGCGGAGGACAGAGAGCGCCCGGTGCACATCGGCGCTCGCGAGGCCCCGCGTGATGGCATTTTAAGTGTCTGTTCTCCGCTCGCAAAATATTAATCCGATATATCAATAGAGGGATGTATCCACTCGTAGTCCGTCCGCAGAGTGCACATTAATGACATCCCCGTTGCACAATGCCGTACGAAACGATCAGTCAATATGAGGTTATTAAAACAGAGCGCTGCGTTTTCAAGGTTGCTGTTATCACTCTCAACAAGCCCCTTCAAAAAAGAAACCTGCTTCACACAGCACCCCCACTTTGTCTCCTGACTGATGTGCAGGTTTTGCCAAACAGCTGAAACAGGGGAGGGGGGGAGAAAAAAGAAAGAAAAAAAAATGGCTGGCATGTCTCATTAATGAAGCACCCATTTAAATATGATGATGGCCGGGGTGATGACAATGACGTCCAGGGAAGATGAAGGTGTTCTCTGTTGTCAGGGAGCCTCAGTCCTGCTCCGGGAGAAGCTCATTAATTGGCTGCGGTGTGTCTTCGATGACACGGGTCTTTACTGCGAGCGTGTGTGTGTGTGTGTGTGGCGTTCTATGGACTTTTAATCATTCATTTTATTGAGAAATGATAGGTGAAGCTTTGAGGCATGACAGCCGTGAACGCTGGATAGATAGATAGATAGACAGATAGACGCTGGTGAGCTAGGTATTGCTAAAACGTTAGCGGGCAGCCAGATGGATAACTAGCTAGCTACAGCAATAAAGTTTTCTTCAGTTTGAATTGAATCAATAGATAGATGGACAGAAAGAAACTCCAGCATTTGTGGTTCAAATATATTGAAAAGTACATTATCAATGTAGAAAACGTGGCAGAAAATTAGCTTTTCACACCTAGCCAGATAGCTAGGTAAAGCTAGCGAGCTAGGAAGCTAGCCAGCCCTCAAGATGGATAGATAGATAGATAGATAGATAGATAAATAGATAGATTTACACAAGTGTTGCTTTATCAAACGATGGAGACATCTTTTTTAATCCTCTTATCTCCACATACAGCGCCATAAGCGATGCATTATCATTACTGAATTATTAATCGCCACACTAAATTATGAATAAAGTCACTAATGACAAACTAAACCATTAATTAACCCAGAAATAACAAAACTTATCCACCGACTGATAATTCATAAAAAAATTTAAAAAATTTAAAAAAAGCAGTTTATCAGTGTGGATGCGTCCGTGTGGCTCCTGTGTGATTCGGCGACGGCGACCTGTGATTGGATAATTTTCCACAGCGCTTCTCCCCTCATGTGTCGGAGCTGTTTAACAATTAGGGATGTACATGCAGGCGCATAACTATGTGGACATCAGTATGTATATACAGTTCTCTCTCCCGCTAGGATAAGAGTCTGTGCCAGCCTCAGATATGCTAATTGGACAGTGAGTTGACAAGGACTCAACCATCAGCCTGCGTAATGAGCCGCTGCACAGAGGATCGGCTGCCTCTGAAGAGCAAGACGGAAAGAGAGAAGGAGAGAAGGAGAGAGGGAGAGGGAAATTATGAGACATGTTTGGGTCTTTGCGAGCTCCGTGTTGTCGTTTCAGTCGAGTGAACGCTGCGTAGGCGTCTGTGTGTGTGTGGACATCTTGTTGCTCGGCAAACTTTCACCTGTCGGGTGAAACAGTATCCGCAAAATGTCAATTTTTTTGGCACCGGGTGGGGGTGGGGGGGGGGGGGGGGGAGAAAGGCAGCCGTGTTTCAGCTGGATGACATTGCATTTTTGGCATTACCCTAAGGGGCTTGAAAGAGGTTTATGAGCCTAAGGGGGTTGAAAAATTGAGTCAGCTCATGGAGGAGCAAGTAATCCTTCAACTTATTTGAAAGCATGAAAATTGTGGAAATTGAAGCTGTGAGGTTTTTCACCCCAGCGCCGTGACGCATCGCTCCATTTTTAAACCCCGTTTGGGATATGGCGCACGTTAGGGCGTATAGATCGTGGGCACATTCACACCGACTCTTGACTTTCTTACCCCTGTCAAAAAAATTCAAATACTATGCCCTGAATCCTGCTGTTATCGTCGACCGAGAATCAGGTCTATTTGGGCATAAACTGGCAAAGCAATAACTTAAAGGATTTGAACGTATTTATAGCGTCAGAATGCTTTTTTAAAAAAAATCCTTTTCAGAAAATTTGTTTTTACCATTTTGTTGAAGCGCGAGCAGTTGGCGGATGAAAGCAGCACCTCCGTAAACAGGTGGCGCTGCATTAGAGATTAATTAATGAACCATTATTTGGTGAAAATAAAGGTTGGAGAATAATTCGCTGCAATTTAGCGCCGTTTGAAAATATTCTATCACGTGATATTTCCGTTAGTATATTTATGTCATAATGTTTCCCTTCTCACAGGAAACGTTTAGATTTATTTCTAATCCCAGCAGCACTAACTGTAAGTTTCACTCAGCCTATAAACACTTTTTGTATGTTGCGTCTGCTCTGATCCCCTCCGATAATCTGCTCTATATGTACTTTTATACCATTTGGTAATACGTTTCCTGTCTCGCAGCAGCCAGTCCATCTGTTGCCGGGCTCATCCGAGGCCGATGCATCCATTACGAGATGCCTCATCTGAGCTGTTTTGGTTCGTCTGACCTTGGAGCCCCTTTAAGATGGGTGGGCGTGCATTTGCCGCGCTATTGTTGGGCTGCAGCAGCTTTGCTGTGTCCTAGACATGCAGAGATTGAGGTCACACAGAAACTTTGTTTGGTTATTTTAGCACATAGAGGAAGGAGAAGGCTTCAGTCACGCTTCCCTCTCCACTCCCCTCCTTTTGTTCTTCAATCACGAATCCATGTGTGGTGTCTCGGCTATGAAATGGGGCTGTGCTGAACAAAAAAAAAAAAAAAAAAAAAAAAAAAGAAACGAAGCACACGCCAAATTCTTTTAATAGGGACCAGAATCTAACAGCTGAAACGGTCTGAAATGATGGTGTGTAATCCTGTCAGTGCGCTGCTGACGTCTGTGGATGTTCTTCACTTCCTGTTGTTAAAGGTGCGCTCCGTAAGATTTCTAGTTGGAAACATCCAAACAGTTAAAAAGTAGAATCATTTAGAAACAGCATTATTGACGTCATGACTTCTGTGTGCTGTGTCGCAGAGCCAGCGAGCCCCGACCTGGTGCTCCGAGCTCAAAGTCCAGACAGCTACATGCATGGCAAACCGAGCTAACTAGCTAACCGCCGCTTCAGTAAGCAGCATATAGCGGTTACTCCAACGGTATGCCGCCCCCTTTTGTGTATGGATATCAATTAGACAGCTGGCCAAATCTTCTATATTCCACCTTTAAACGAAGGGTCACAAGTTGCTGCAGATGTGACTGAAATGAAGGAAGTTTAAAGTGGAGTTGAGGGAAATTGTACACAATTACATTAGTTCAAGTTTCTCTTTCTTCTGTATTTAAATGCTGGGCGCACGTGTCCTCGACCTCCGTTAGCTGCAGGTGATCCGTTAATTAAATTGTGGCCTCAAGCACAGCTCACGCTCCCTGCCACAGACAGCCACAGAGAGGCTGTGGGTGGATATCATTTTTTTTCTTCTTCTTCTTTTAATTCATTCTTCTCATGATCCCAAGAAAGCTATTTCTAAGACATCTTTATTTTTACAATAATGAGAAAAAGCCTGCTGGATTTCTGAAGATGACGTATGAACATGTGAAAGGAGAACTCCCAGCGGAGCCGCTGAAAGGACTCCAACAGAGAACACAGCTGAATACCTACATATGTTTCCATCAAAGGGAAGAGACGGAACAAGTGCGAACACGGATCAATATGGGAAAACCTTCAATTGCAAGAAATTATCTGATACAAGCGCTCACCTAACACATGCTGTCAGTATAAGGGGAGACGAACAGTTATTAACTAAGATGTCACCGGAAACTTCACAACGCACAACTAGAAAACCGATTTTCTGATATTTCATTTTTAGAATGTTATCTAATTATATATGCGCTCGTTTGCATTGCATAGAACAGAAATCTGGACGTGGGGCTTTAAACACGGTGTTTTATCCTGCAGTTCCTCCCCTTAATCCATCAAACCATTGTTCTGTTTTCTCTTGTCTGTTTCACGCATGAACACGAAAAAAACACGGATATTTTAAAAATAGAGAAAAAAATGAGTTTTTCTCAACTCAATAAAGCAACAGATCATTTCCTCCATCTCCTTTATTCAACCTTTAAGTCTCGCAGAAGTCGAAAAAAAAAAAAACTCCTTTATTGCAATGCAGGAGCTGTCAAAGACTGCAGCATAGAGATTAATGCAAAATTCAGGCAACAGATAAAACACAGTGCAAAGAACAAATGATAAGCCGAAGAGGAGATTAAAAACAACCACATCCAAGAACGGAGGCGAGAAAACACACCTGACGTTCCCTTCAGTCGTTTTGGTTTCAATGAAGCTGTTGTTTTTACATTAATTAATGTTTTAGTGGGTGATTAGTCCACCCACTCATAACTTTGTTTTAGCGATCGACAATTAAAAATAAGGAATTAAAATCATTATTTGAAACAGACCAGAGTGATGTTTTTGTTTTTTTTTGTCAAACCCTCAAGATATTGAGTTTATAATGACACAAACTTAAAAAAAAACTACGCTCAGTGGTTCAAATAATGAGGATAAATAAACGATCGTAACGGCCAGCGTCCGCGTTTTCCGCTCCGATCGATGAGCTTCAGCCGCTCGCTGCTCGCCCGTGAAGAAACGACGACCGGTAGATAATTACAAATATGGGCTTTCCTTCCGTACCCACGGGTTTGGAGTGGGCTTGCTGTTTCCATGACTCATGTTCCCTCTCGCCGCTGTGATTTTCAAACTCGAGCGCCAACATTGTTCGTAGCTTCAGAGCGACTGATGAGGATTGTTGCTCCTGGATGGGAATGTCATCGCAATTTGTCAATACCAGCCCTTAATAACCCTGATTTGTGTCGCGCGGGGCGACGGCATTCCTGACTCCGGCATCCTGCAGCATTAGGAACAGACTGATAGAGACTTCAGCCGAGCCGCCCGGGTCTCAGGATTCATTGATATTCAGGGCAAAGAATCTGCGTGTTTGAGTGACAGGTGTGTTTTCTTGTTAGAGAGGGAGCCTCAGATAGTTTATTTCCACGGCTAAAAATGTAACCAGGGTGGTGCAGCTCATGCCTGCAGTAAGCCGTGCTTCATCCTGTGCCTCTGATCCTCAACGTGTGTGTGTGTGTGTGTGTGTGTGTGTGTGTGTGCGTGGTGTGTGCTCATGCGAGTGTGTCTGCATATTTGTGTGTCTGTGGGCTGTGTGTTTAAGAGAGAGAGAAGGGAAGTGTGAGAGAGTGAGTGCCAATCTCCCCCATGATGCTTTGCCATCTGCCATGTTTGTGTTTGTTTGTGTGTGTGTGTGTGTGTGTGTGTAGCCCTGTGAGTGTTATGTGCCCACGGGGTCCGGGGTCAGGAGGAAAACGTGAGGTAATATCAGTCCCGGCCCCTCCCTCGTAAAAAAAAAAAAAAAAAGTTTTTCCACGACAAACTTTTCCTCCGCCGAAGCTGGCGAACAAAGCCATGCATAATTCAAGATGGGGGGGTTGTTTTCACGCGGAAAAATAGAAGTGTACCCTACAAATTCAGAGTCGTTGGAAGGAGGGGAAAAAAAAAATGCGAAAGAGGACAAATGACAGTGGATGTAATATTGTTATTCACCCCTGCAAAGCGTCGTGGCGCATTGCTCAGGGATGGATTTCTTTTTCTCCTTCCGTCGTGTTCCCCCTTAAAATATAAATGAAAAAGAAAAAAGTTTTATGATCTCGCATTTTTTTTTTCTGCTGAACCAGGCGTTCACCACCACCACCGCCCCCGCCACCGCCCCCGAGCACACACGCAGCATTCGCTCACAGCGCTGGATCCGAATTAAAGAGCGATGGAGGGGTAGAAGTGTGTGTGGGGGGGGGTTTGGATCAGGTGTTGCCGTCTCCCAGCTAGCTTTGGGTGCCGCAGGAAAACAGATCTGGTCTTTCTGTGAGCGCTCCTGGCTGGTTGTCATGGAGACAGGCCTTGTGAGACCAGCCTCAACCCACTTGCGGCGAAAGGCATCATGGGTAAAAAGGGGTAAAAAGGGGGGTGGGAGTCGGCCGAGGTGAGAAAAACAAAACATGTCATCTTCCCAAGGACCCCCCGACGGAGCAGGGGCAGGTTGGATGCCACCTAAACAATGTTATTTCATCAGCCTGATGGAGCACAATCACCGGTGTACATTTCACCACCTGAGCTATGGTGTCATTATCTGCTCTCCCGCAATAAACAGCGCATGTAGCCCCCATCAATCTATCTGCCTGGCTGACCATCTGTGTTGTCGCGCTGGAGAAGAAAAAAAGGTAATAAGACCAACCTCCTGCTGTCTTCTCTCTGGATGCTGAGCCAGATGATCAGGGCAGAGCAGGCTGTCTGTACCAGTGAGGGGGCTGTGCAGACTGTAGGTAGAGCCTGAGTCATGAGAATATTCACGCTCACAATGCTCACACCTTTCAGTTTTCTGCCTCTGCGACGAGCCCCGCTATCTGCCCGTTCCAGAGAGGGGAAGGGGGGGTTTTTTGCCGTTTGAATACCGCCGTCGCAAGCGCGGACACTGATCCCGGTCCGCCGCTGCGTCTGAGTATTCTGTTTGTTTGGCTCGCTCCCTCGACACTCACAGCTGTAGGATGCTCTAAGCCCCTTTGTTTGAACTGTGTCAATGGACCAACAACAGCTGGAGCAGCCGGTGCAGGGCAGCTGCGGCGAGGAAGAGGGTTTTTTTGTTTTTTTTCGGATGCGAGCAAGGGTTAGAGTGCGTTTGGAAAGAGAAGAGGATGAATGATGAGGGGGAGACGGCGCCAAGAGAGGAGAGGTTGTAGGAGGACGGTGTGGGGGGGGGGGGGATGAAAGTAGAAGGAGAGAGATTTCAGGAATACGCCGACTAATACAGGAGTGAGACGGGGGTAAGATTAAGGATTAGGCGGAGGGTGAGAGAGGGCTTTGTCAGCAGGTGAGAGACAACAGGGAGGGGTGGATGAGCCGAGAGTGATGGATCGGGTTAGACTGAGGTCAGGGAGAGATATGAAAGCCAGCCACCCCCCCTCCCCCCCTCTCCGCCCAAATCCCGCCACACAGGACAGAGGAGGGCAGACGCTGCAACATACGAGGAGCACCTATAACGCTAATGTTGCAGCGGCTCCACGCAGAGCAGTATTCCTAGTTAGATTAACAGCGGCAAATTGAGTTTCCGTAAGAGGAGAATTTACTTAACATGCTGCCAATGGTGCCTGAATGAGCCCTGATCTGATTTCTCTTATCGCATTGTTCAATTGAAAAGAGGGGGGTGGGGGGGGGGGGGACGCTGAAAGCTTTTTTTTTCTATCGTCGTCTATTACGCGGCGTCAGATAAGACGAGGGCAGAGCGGCGCGAAAAAGAAAAAGAAAAAGAAAAAGAAAAAGAAAAAAGAGCGGGGCCCCGTATCAGATAGTCGGCCATGTTTTTTTTTTTTTCAGACGAGCTATTTTTAGCGGTGGAACTGGCAGACGGTAATGTGTTTGAGCAGGTCATTAGCTCAATAAGTGGTCGGAGGAGTCTTTGAATATGTAACTCACCAGAAAATGCCTCTTTCGTTTAGCGAGGGCGTTTAAGGGTCGGCCCCCTGATCTCTGCTTCTCCGTTTCCTGCCCTTGTTAGCGGGCGACGTCGGGGTGAAAAGCTCGCCTATAATGGGGTGTGCATATTTATGTTGCCGATCGCAATGTGGCCCCCTGAACGTCTTCCCCTGGAGCATATACGTAATCCTTGGAAGTGTGTGTGTGTGTGATATACGGCAGGTTCACAAAGGCCCCTTTCTCATTTAGCCTCCACACCTGCGTTCTGACACATCGGACTGTGGAGATATTGACTCGCAAGGCCGGGAGCTTCTGCACAGCTTGTCCAAAGCTCTGTAAAGCAGACAGGGCCGAATTATGTCCAGACTTCCAGATGTGCGCGCGTGTTTGTGTGCGTAAAAGAGAGCAAACATCCTCGCGGAAATCCCCTCCCCCTCCCCTCCCACCCCCCCCGAGGCTCGGGATTAACAAGAGGAGGGGGACGTCTATTAAAGCAGCCGTTCCTGATACATTTTGCCGTTATTGAATCTTTCCTGCATTCCGACTGACCCCTTCAATCCTCTTTGTTTAAGTGTTTTCCATTACTGCGGCACACTCCGGGTGTATTATTGCATTAACACTTTTATGTGCCACCAGAACAGTAAAATACTGAGCGCTAAGAAGGAATTAGGCCAGAGCTAAAGTGAAATGAAATTATTAGGGCGTCTGAGAGAGGGGGGGGGGAAAAAAACTCTTAAAAATGTATCATTGCAGCTCATTTCACGGCTCACTAGAAAAGGAGACTTATTAATACAGAAGCAGTGCGCCGAAAACTATTTTCGGTCTGTTTCTTGTCTTAGTTGTTGAGCGGTGGCTCCATTGTTCTGGTATTAGTTCAGTCAGCGCTGGCCTGCCTGAGCTGTTAATCCCAAGTCAGAAGTGCTCTGGCGAAATCAAAAGACCTAATCCTGCATTAGCATGAATTTGTCTTTAATTTTCTTCATGAGGATGTTCTCTCTGCGTCTGCATGAATTATTGTATGCTTTCCCCGCTTCTCCTTATGGCGCGCTGACGTTTCCTGCCGTCGCTCCCAAAAAGCAGAGCGATGGATCACAGATTAAGGGAACTGTGCCTTTCGTTCGACTCAGCTGACCTTCATGGTTTTGTGTGTGTCTGCAGAGTGCCTACCCCTGTTGAGCGAAGCCCGACTCGAATCGCCATCGTCTCCAACCAACCCACGGTGGTGCCATGCCTCGGCCCAGGACGGTTGGAGTTCTAGCCCAGTCCAGGAGGCCTATCCTGGGGCTCCGCCTTAGCTCCTCTCCCCTGTGTCTGCTGCTGCCGCTCATTATCCTGCTAACCAGTCCTCTGAGCAGCGTGTGTGGAGGGCCAGGTATGACCATCTATCTATCTTTCTATCTATCTATCTATCTATCTGTTTATCTGTCTATCTATCCGTCTATCCGTCTATCTATCTATCTATCTATCTGTCTATCTATCTATCTGTCTATCTGTCTATCTATCCGTCTATCCGTCTATCTATCTATCTATCTATCTGTCTATCTGTCTATCTATCTGTATATTTGACAACCTAAATATCTAGCTAGCTAGCACTACTTAGCTGTCTGGCTAGGTGTTAAAAGTTTGTTTTGTCCACATTTGGACATAGATAACATATCTTTCAATATATACTTGTGCCACATAGCGTACAGTATCTATCTATCTATCTATCTCGAGGACTGGCTAGCTACCTAGCTCGCTAGCATTACCTAGCTATCTGGCTAGGTGTGAAAAGCTAATTTTCAGCCACATTTTCTACATTGTTAATGCACTTTTTTTACATATGAACCACAAATGCCGGAGTTTCTTTCTGTCCATCTATATATTGATTTAATTCAAATTAAAGAAAACTTTATTACCGTAGCTAGCTAGTTATCCATCTGGCTGCCCGCTATCGTTTTAGCAATACTGAGCTCACCGGTGTGGAGTGAAAAGCTTATTTTCAGCCACATTTTGTATAGTAACCATATTTTTCGATATATTTGAACCACAAATGTTTCAAGAGTTTCTTTCAATCGTTCTATCTATTAATTCAATTAAAATAGAAAAAAAACGCTTTGTTGCTGTAGCAGTTAGCTAGCCATCTATCCAGCATTACCCAGCCAGAGAATATCCATCTACCTATCTATTTATCTATCTATCTATCTACCTATCTATCTATCTATCTATCTATCTATCCATCTATCTATCTATCTATCTATCTATCTGTCTGTCTGTCTGTCTCGATATAGCTCGCTAGCTATACCTTTCTGCCTCCTTCTGTCTCTTGCTTGAATGACAGCTGATGTAAATTGTCAGCCATAAATGTGATATACTAAGGTGTGAATATGTGTGTGTATGTTCATCCTTTTGTGAGTGTGCGTTCGTGTCTGTGCGTGCGTCTCTGTGTGCGTCCCTGTGTGTGTGTGTGTGTGTGTGTGTGTGTGTGTGTGCGTGCACTGTTAGTACATCATCTATGGACTGTGGCGTTGTTAATGTGTTTTGATAAGCCGGGAGGTCCCATCAGCATGTTCCTCATCATCTCCTTGATTACAACATTTCCACAGATTTTATGCCTCTGTGATCCACACACACATACACCCACACACACACACACACACACACACACACACTCTCTCTCTCGCTCTCTCTCTCTCACACACACACACACACAGCTGTCACTGCTCTGAAAATATAACCAAGCTGATTTTTTGGAAAGCGAATACAGACTAAAGATGCAGATAGATCTTCTCAGGAAATGGAAAATCTATTCAAAAAGTATGTTTCCATTTGTGTAACCAGTATGAGGCCGTGATCCTCTGATAGGACCAACGTCACAACAGAAATATTTTTATATCCACTGAAGAGGGAGAATTACACAACACACAGCGTGCAGTTGAAATGTTGTGGGATTGAAGCTCTCTGCCTTCAGACCACCTACAGAGAATCCACCGAGTTCTTCTTTTCTCTCCTCATCAACAGGACGAGTTGCACAACTTGTAAATTAGATTGAAGACGCAGATTTAAACCACCTCCAAACAATTAAACCAAAAAATGTACACCAATTAAGAACGGGGACGTTTGTTCTTCGCTGTTTCTCCTGCAAAGCCGATCCAATTTGAATGATTTGTGCTCACAACAAACGGGAACATCTTGGATTGCGTATTGAGTGTTTGGCTGCAAAGTCACGCAGAACTCTCAGTTACCTAAACGCGATTACTTATTTGTGAACACAACAGGGTCACCCAACAAGAAAAAACACTTTCTCCTCAAATCTCCTACATGAGTTGTCTTAGTTGCCTCTAAATTCTTAACGATTGACAAACTCTAGGTTCTTATAAATTTGCCCGTAAACAAGTTCATTAATATCCACTTACTAGAATTTAATTGTTTATCATTTTGTCATGTCGGACCAATTTTAGCCTCTTAGGCAAGTAGTTTAAAATCACCTGTGAATCAACTTGTGAAGGGAAGATGAATTAATCAGATAACATTCAGTCCTACCAGTGAGATTTGTTTATTGGCCCGACGTGTCTCAGATTTCATCCTCCTTTTTTTTGGATAATTACTCTTTTTACATTGCTGTTTTGAAATTCTATGCAAAACCACGTTTAACATTTCCCCTCGCAGAACACGATCCACATTTAACTTTCAAACAAATAAATGCAAATGAAGTCGGTAACGAAAACACAAACATTTCCCTCCTGCAACTGCACAGCACACTCCCTCATCATCTTTGTATCGCAGACTCATTTTTTTTGTTGCGCACATTTATCTTTGAGAGGCGAGCGGCCTTGACAGCAAAGACACACAAACAGGAAGAGATGCATTATTAAAAGTGGCTCAAAGGCTTGTCAGACCACAGCTGGTTGCACTTAATACTGTTAGGAAATGTTTCTTTAAGGCACTAGTCCAACATTTTTACCAAGAGTAACATTATTATCCCTAAAGGAACATTTTTAAAAGGCCAAATTGTACTTTTTATTTCTTGGTAATAACCCCATTGAAGCAGACTCACTTATACCTTTTTGTTAACACGACTTGCTGTTGACATTATTATGCTTTACCTGCTGGTCCCGGGCATATCTCAGCTCAGCAGGAGTGAGCGAGTCAGTCAGATGATTGCAGGTTACAAAGGTGTTTCATTAAAAACCGACCAGCGGCAGATCAGTGGTAGACCTGCCTCGGCCAGCGCAACGAACTGAAACCTGCGATTAAAGCGACAGAGCTCCTCATTAGTCTCTCGTTTTCCGGACAGGTTTCTAGAACCATCCGATCATTACAAGTCTGTGTTGAGTGCAAATCCGTCCGGAGCCGGTGCCTTGCGGGGCTTTTCCCTGGCTTTCACAAGAGGCTTAAGTAGTAACATCGCCGGTGGGGTCGAGGATTGGTGTTGAAGCGCATTTAAGAGAACACAGTTTTGGACTCAACATAAAGCCACTGAGACCCATGTAGGAGCTCCTAAGAAGCACGAGAAATTCAATTCATAATCCCATAGCCAGGAGAAGATCGTCCTCAGCCATGACATTTTTTGGACTTCCGAACATTCACGTACTCGTATTGTTGGCAGGGTAAGACGGGCAATTTGCTCGACGCTCTGTGTGTGTGTGTGTGTGCCTTTCTTGAGAGCCTAACAGGCAGGAAATATCCTGCTCTTCAGACCCAAAATGGTGGGCATAAATTTGCTCTGATTGACTATACTGAACCGGCTTTTTGCCTCTTCCTGTTGAGGATTATGGCAAGCATAAAATGAAACCACTTTATTTCTGACATTCAGAGCGGTTCTTTCAGAGGCACAACACAGCGCGGCGGGCGCCGGAGCAGTCTTTTGACATGCCATTATTTCAGTTACTGTCAAGGCATTGTAGTGAAACTGGAGAGCGCCCTGTGTGGCTGTTAGCCGGCGAAGTTAGCAGAAGTGAGAAGTAGTGCGAGCAGGCTTCAGAATCGGGTAGCGATCGTTTGATAAGCAGTTATTTTTCTTTCGTTGCCGCTCTGTCACGTCGGTTTTATTTAGGCCTGTGTAGCCCAAAATCACAGTTTGGCTCAAGGGGCTTTACAATCTGTAGTACGTTAGACCTTTGATTAAAAAAAAAAACATGTTTTAGCAGAAAAGAATGAAATAATCCTCAAGAGGAGCAACATAGGATGCAAACCCTCTCCCATGACGGACAGACGCGCAGTAGATGTCGTCTGTTCTGAGCAGATTCGCACCAGAACATCATGCGCCGTCTTCGGAGCAGAAGTGAATCAACACAGTAGGACCTCACCCACCCAGACTCAGGGGAGGTGGGAGGAGGGATCCAGGTTGCTATGGTAAGGGTCATCCTGACTTCACCCTGATGGATAGCACTGAGGAGGAGTTAAGCTGGGCGCCATGGCAACAGGCCACAGACAGATAGCGCGGGGTGGGCGGGTGCATGAAGTTGTTTGATTGATCTGACTCAGCCACAGCCGAGAAATATAGGTTCAGTACTGTTGGCTCAATATCAGACTCGGGAAATTGCTATTTTCTTACAGAGGGCAGCCGCTGCGTCTCCGCGTCGCACAACACATGAAAAAACGAGCAGCTCAAATTGTTCCCCCACCCCAAGAGGCCAAAGCTGGAAAATTAACACGACTAATGGCGGTGGATTCACTGCGTTCGTTATCGTCGACAGAATGTGCGAGTGCAAAAGCCTTTTGTAGGAGAGCGCAGGCACAAAATGACACCTCTGGTATTAATACACTTAAACCAATTATATGCTGTGAATTTGCAGCCAACACTTCTCCGCTACCTGTGAAACACTCTAATGTCATGACAGCCTGTGCTGCCTGCAGTACGAGGGTAGCCTGCCCCGGAGGCAGCCGCGAAGGAGAGAGAGACAGACAGACAGAGAGGGAGAGAGAGAGAGAGAGATGTTCCTCTGAAGCACAACCCCATCTTTTATTTATGACCCACAGGAAGTCCTTCAGCACGTCCTCTAGATGATACCCAGGAAGTAAGCACAACACACAAGCCGTCAGAGGCACAAGTCAGCCTGACCAGTCCTCTGACGGCGAGGCGGGGCGTGGTCAGCGGGGGGTCGTCGCTGGTTGTGTTGTCACTCCGGTGTCCTCTGGGTGTGACTATCAATTTTCATGCTTGTGTTTTTTTATTTATGAACTCCCCTCCCTCCCCCTCTTCTTCCATCTCCCAGCTCCCCCAAAGTTCACCAAGATTCCCACAGACCAGATCGGAGTGTCGGGGGGCGTGGCATCGTTTGTCTGCCAGGCCAGCGGCAGCCCCAAGCCTGTCGTCTACTGGAACAAGAAGGGCAAGAAGGTCAACTCCCAGCGTATCGAGGTGGTTGTCACAGTGCTCAACGGTTACCTCCCACTGCAGCAGCATGAGAAATGCAAAGCAATAAAGATCTATGAATATTTTAACGTATACGCTATAATATACTTTCTAGCTTATGCTGTGTATTGCAATATTTACTCTTGCTAAATTAGATATGGCTTTAAATATAAATTGTTAATATTCTGTTTTGGATTTTAGATATGCGATAAACTTGTTTTTTAAATGAGTAGTTCAACTTTTAGTGAAATTGACTTTTTTCTTTCCTCTTGAGAGTTGATTAGCTTAGCTTAGCATAAAGACTATTAGCTAGGGAGAAACAGCTAGCCTGAGGTAACAATATATTCCAACTAACTGCATCTTTGAAGCGCAATTACAAGTTCTAGTTAATTTGTTTATTCTGTAAGGTTGTCGAAACTGTTGCCTTTTAGTCTTTTTACGATCTTGAGGTTTTCAAAATTTAACAAGACGGATATAATAAGAGGCGCTGCTCAGTGGATCTTGAGGTTAGCTGTTTGCCGCTGCTTTCAGTCTTTATGCTAAGCTAAGCTAATTAACTCCCCGCTTAACTTCAGCATTGACGTACAGACATGAGGGTGGAATCTTTCCGCTCAGCTAATTCTCATCAAGAGAGCGCACATGTGTATTTACCAAAAGGAATATTTCTTTAACATAGAAAATTTGACAAGCGTACCACAGTTGGGGTTGCCAGATTGACCAGAAACTACAAGATGTAATCATTGACGACAAAGTAATGCAACAGAAATTCAGAGCGCAGGGTTATGCATGATGCTTTATTTTCTATTGAATGCACATATTGCTGTCCTGCAGCTACATGCTGTTCAGCAGGCTTCTCCACAGAGCTCTTAATTCCTGCAGCCCAGTCACATTAAAGGCCTGATTGTGTATCAGTGCGGTAACATGACCTCATAGTTAGAGATTTCAACCAGAGAACCCACATTCAACCCCCCCAATGATTCTAAGTATCTACCCTGCTGAAGTGTCTTTGTGCGAGACACTGAATCCCTCCCAGCTCCTGGAAGGCCAGCTGGGACTGACCTCGTGGAAGCGGGGGGCAAGTAAAACAAAAGGAATTTCCTCCAGGAGATCAATAAAGTGTAAAAGTCTTGTTATCACGTTATTGTTCTTAGAGAAGACGATGCTAAGTTACCGATAAACAACACAGTAATAATCCACGTCTCTGCTCTGCTGTGGCTGATGTGTCTTGTCCTGCGGTTCTGTGGCCGTTCAGACCGTAGAGTTTGATGAAGGTGCAGGTGCTGTGCTGAGGATCCAACCGCTCAGAGCGCCCCGAGATGAGAACATCTACGAGTGTGTGGCACGCAACAGTGAAGGAGAGGTGTCTGTCACCGCAAAGCTGGCCATTATCAGAGGTGAGTCACACAAAAACGCACACACGCACAGCCCATCTCCATCCCTTTTCCACTTGAGCGGCGCTTTCCTCTCACGTGCACACACCTGATTTCAGCCGTCGTCCCCGGTTCCCTGTGCTGTCAGTAGTAGATGTGACAATAGAGCCCTGCCACACCCTGCCGCCACAGCAGGCTGCAGTCAACTGTTCTTTTTATAGTCCCTCTCGAGTGCGACCGAGCGTGATCTGGCCGCAGACAGGGCCAGCTAGCGTGCGAGCTGAAGGGCGTTTTAGCATCCCAGTTTGCTGTAATCACTGCGCTTCCCAGCTAAAGGGTGTTAATCTAATGTACCCTGCCTCCTTGGAGGGAAACGTATCTAATGTGCTGCTCCAACATGTGATGAAGTAAAGTTGCAGCATGTGGCTGCAAGCCTGAGATCTGAGAGCTGGCCGCTTGCCCAGCACAGCAGGAAAGGACGAAGGAATAGAGGGATTGCTGCACGGGCTGTTACTACATGAAGAAAAATCAGGGGATTAGGCCTCAGTTTGGCAGACAACCTATTTCTGCCAGGGGACACTGAGGAAGAGAAGGAACGAGGGAGGAAGAGGTCGAGGGGAGGTGAGAGGGAGTGCGATGGAGGGCGAGTAGGTGGGGATGACTTGATAACACAACAGGATGGCGTGAAACAATAGAGATGAAATGTCAGTGGAGTAGCGGAGGGGGTGTAGAAGTGGAGGAGAGAGATGGGGACTGTGGAGTTGGCAGGGCTGTGTGGTAAGCAGAAGGCTGGTAGCCCAGGGAATAGACTCCTGTCCATCTGTTCCCCGGCCCATCATCTCTGCACACACAGCCCCAATCTGAAGCACATTACCACATAAAGTCCACCTCGAGGGCGAGCCTCGCAGCGTGCGTGTGTGTGGCCGCCTGCGCCCGTCCCGGTTTGTGTAAACTTTTCTCTTACCGAGATCTGTGTACCATGACGTCCCCCGTTCACCCTGTGACAACAGAATCAGCTTTCTTTGATTCTTCCTAATCTGCTGATGTGCTCTGCGCCGTAAATAGAATACAGGGCCGTGATGAATGAAACAAATACTCGACCCAGAGCACCAACCAGACTCTGAGCTGTTAGTAGCATAATAATTTCATTTCTCAAACGCTGGATAAGGAGGCAGAGACGGGCTGCCAATGTGTACGCTGGGTGATGTGATATATACTGGTTTGACAGTATGGAAGATTTTCTTTATGGTGTTGGATGTCCCTTTAATATCTCTGGGTGTGTTATGTTACCGTGGGCCATGTTGCAAATCAATGAGCAGGGCGGTTTTATGGCGATTTTATGGATTTTCATTAGATTTTAAGATCAGTATCATTAAAGTATCTCAATATTTTAGTCATTTAGTTCACCAGCTTTGCCAAACAACATACATCACTATTGGAACAATTTCTATAGATTTTCCGGAAACGTTTGATATCATGAGATAAAATTTCATATACAGTGATAGAGGATTTTGTCTTTATTACCCACCCTTTGGTTCCTATTTCAACGTTTTCTAAGACATCCTCAATCAACCGTAGAGATATTTTAGTTTTTTTTTGTTTGTTGGTAATTTAATGAAGTTTATATTCTGGCCACAAATTTCAGTTATTTCATCTTTTGTTTCTGAAAAGTCATGTTTCTTTCTTTCCACTTGGCATGACTAATGGTTCTAAATATTACAATACCCATAAGCCTCAGCAGCAATCGCTCTGGAGGAGAAGCCAGTCAGAGGTGCGAATTTAAGCGTTTGCCAATTCAGAACACTTTATCATCGCATTTGGGGAAAAAAAACCACAATGCACTGTTGTCACACAGTTTACTCAAAACTGGTCCAGAATTTCAAAGTAAACTGTAAAGTAATTAAACTTCTCAAACTCGAGCGTAAACTCTAGTTAAGTTTCTGTTTTCTTTCCTTGCGAGGCCGCTGGATCTTGGCTCAGGCTCTCAGCTATGTGGTTTGGTTTCAACCAATCAGCATCCCACGAGGAACTCCTGGCAGCCACGGCCGTGGTTTGGATGTGACGACGGCGAAGAGCCGACTGCTCGTCAGCGGCTTCCTAAGCGGTTAGCTGGAGGCTGTTATAGCGTCAGTCACATCAGAACTTGAAAGTATATTTCATTGAAGGAGGAGCAAAGGCAAGCACCAAAAGGTTTTCAATCACATGGTTAGTTGATCCGATTGGTTGAAAGAAGTCTGTCATGGATGGATCTTCAAATCACCTGCCAAGAATTTTGAAGAAGTGCCGGCCATTTTCCAAACAAATACCGAGGACGACGTCTCAGACAAACGCTCTGGCGTGGTTAGCTGTTAGCACCTCGGGAAGCTACATTCTGTGCTGAGATTTGGACGTTCATGACCAAGAAGCTTACAGTTGACTTCTCTCTACTTACATTATGATTTTTCTATAAAAAGACTGATGGCTTTTTTTTTTTCCATCAAACAACCATCTGTCCCCCTCTGCCCGCCGCGGGCCTTTCAGACATGCAGCCACTCGGCCGTGGAGCGCCACGCCGCGGGGCGCTCTATCTGGACAGCCCAGTCGGGAACAGAAGGGAAGCGGGCAGCGCTTCGTGGCACAAACGCCTCCAAGCGGTACGCCCCTTGGTGACGTAATAACTTTTTGTGCAGATTAATTTAGAAAATCATTGGCCAGCAAAGCGTTAAGACTCAACTGCCTCGACCGATTGTTAAACTCTGTCACTCACTTACTCAGTCACGGACAAGCGCGTTGGTAGACTCCACTCTCCCAGTCCAGCTAGAAGTATAACTCGTTGCCTCTGACTGACCTTTAACAGCATGCCTTCAAACACACACCTGCAAAAGACTCGACAGTCCGCAGAGTGATATGCTGTCGGATAGATCATGTCAGAATGCACAGAAATGTGTTTGGGTCTTTTTCACGAGGCTCCATCGGAAGAAAACGTCCACCAGCCTCCGAAGTAGAGAGGATGCTTTCCATTACTGACCGAACCACCACCGTCTTTTCATCCCCTGATGTGTTTCATCTCATCATTTTGTCTAATGGTTGACCGACACTAATAGCAGTGTAGTACGGTGCGAGGGGCCTGTGGTTGGCCACAGGATATGGGCTGCAGCTTCAGCCTGCCTAATGGATGGAGACGTGGTAGGTTATGGTCGGGAGAGATCACTCTTTTCTGTGCCTTCAACATCATCATCACCAGCCCTCCCAATCCCATTACCAGCTCCTCTTCCTCCTCTTCCACCTCCTCCTCCTCCTCTGACTCTATCTCTCTGCACTTGACTCCAGCAGCCTTCTCTCTCTGGCCCACAGCGATGTCCGTTTCTAATTTTCTTCTCTCTTGTTTTATTCATTCTTTCATTTTCCCTGCCATCTATTCTGCCTGACCCTCACTGTCTATCCAGACTCTGTCTCCTCTCCTCCCTTTGCATTTTTACAGGCTCTCTGCTCCTCACCCCCTCCTCACCCGCCCCCTTCCCTCTTCCACCCCAACTGCTCTTTTCTATGGACACTGCAGTTGTGTTGTTCCGCCTTCAGGAGATGTGAATATCTGCAGTTCTGCATGTTTGAAAACCTCTGGTGGGCGAGATATTCTCACCACTGCAACTCTGTATATATGTGCGCGCTTGTATGTATGTGTCCGTATGTGTGTGTGTGTGTGTGTGTGGATGCACAGCCACCATCACGACTGTGCATGTGGGTGAATGCATGCACGTGGATCTCTTTGTTTCGGGGTGCGTGCATGTGCATATCTGTGTGTGTAGGGGCTGGTTTGTGCAGAGTAATCCTGATTATACTCACCTCCCAGTGTCCCATTTTAGGAGAAAGGGAGGCGAGGGATGGGGGAGGAAGAGGGTGAGAGAGGAGGGGGAGGAGAGATGTTCTGCCACCACGGCAAACACCCTTCAAATGAACAACAGAGTCAGATCAGTGATTCCCCCCAGGCGGCTGCTGCATTGGCAGGCCGGCGGCTCAAGCAGCATCGGTCTGAAAACAACTGAGAGCATCAACTCAGCCTGCGAGAGGATTACACTCCTTGAGTGGCGAACCGGCTCTTTCATCATATATATACCCCTGTCGTCGTCACTGTTTTGTATTCCCCTTCTTCCGTTTCTCTTCTCCATGCGTGTTTGTACGTAACACACTGCTCTGTGTCGGAACAGCGAGTTTAGTCTCCGGCTGCTCGATCTGTGAGGGAGGCCGAAGTCAGGCTGGCGGGGACACGTGGGCTTTTTTTTTTTTGGTGGGGGGGGGGGATTGATCTATGATGCTAAGTCCGAGTCTGCATTGTATTGTGATCTATTATCATAAAGGGCCATTAGCATTTAAAGTGCTCCCCTTCAGCCCTCCTGCAGTCTATGGGAGTCAAAGCATTACAGCCTCTGAAGACCGCTGAGCGCTGGCAGATTAATCCCGAATCAGGCTCCCCGAGATCGGCTTTTATTCAGGCTTCTTTCATGCGCACGGCCGTTCCCCTGCTGAAATGAACTGAGAGATGAATAGGCAACCTGTTTTCTTAGCCGGGACAAATGATGATTTTTCTGTCAGAGAGCGAGTGTTTGTGTGCGTGCGGCGTTGTGTTTGGGTGGCTGAAGGAAACACAAAGAGAGGCAGGAAGAGAAAACCTGGATTCATGTTTGTTTGTTTGCATCATATGCATTGTGTGTTTGACTTTGTGTGTGTGCCTGTATGTCCTAGTATTAGTGTGTGTGTGTGTGTGTGTGTCTGTGTGTGGGTTCACGCTGGTGCATGAATTGCATATTTGCCCAGATTCGTTTGGCTCCACCGACCGGTTTTGGGCACAGGGCCTGATTGCCCTTCTGCAAACATAACCAGGCCAAAATTTACGCTCTCAACCTCTTGATACACACAAATACACACAAACACAAAGCTCCAGGGAACAATGCCGGTCGGCCGGTGCCAATGTTCCCCCCGAACGCTGTTGACACACACGGTGTTTATGCACACATGGCGCATTTTTCCATAGGCTGTCTTATCAATTTAACCAGGAGATGAAGAATAAGCGGTGCTTTTTTTTTGCGCAGCAGTGTTTGTGTTTGATAAATGATTCATTTGGTGAAAAGTGTGATCAAGGCCATGCCCGCAGTATCTATTTCAAGCAGCCGCTGACTCATCCAGTAGCCGGGCTGAATACCTGTAGCTCTCTATTCTCCTCTCCAGTGAACTGTACTTCGGTGTCCAGCACAGCTCCGAGTCTGCTGCTCTGTCTGAACCTGCAGAGCAGACATGTCTGCTGCACCCGTCTGTATATACGTCTAGAATATTTTATCGCCAGGTAGATGTTTCGCATTCATTCACAGTAAAGTAAGGCAGCATGAAGAGGAGAGGACGAGAGAGGTGTGAGGATTTTAGATAACATTAATCAAGAAAACGATCTAACAGGTTAATCAACAATGGAACAAACGGTTGGTTACAGACTTTTACCGTGCTGCTAAGAATAACAAGCAATCTGGAGACATCACCATCACTATTTTGTCTCTGTTTATGAATTAAACAATTAACCGAACAGACCGACGTTAATGTTGTTAAGAGTGATTCCCACTGTGGATGAATATGTAAAGACAGTATTGATGCAGGAGCCCAGGTTCCTCTGTGCAACAATTTAGCATTTAATCAATTAGTTGTCAACTATTAATAAAGGGTTAGGGTTAATCAGTTTGAGTCAATTTTTAAGAGAAAAAATGTAATTTCTTTGATTCTTAAATGTGAACATTTTCTGGTGTACTCCTCTGTGATGGTGAATATTTAGGTTGTGGACAAAAGATCGACATTTTTCCTCCATTTTTACAGACCAAATGATTAATAGATTCATCAAGGAACTAGATTAATTAAAGATTCAGCCTCAGCCGTGCTACTACGAATAACAAACTGATCGGCGATAACGTCTACGCTCGGATGCTGAGCGTGATTTTCAGCGCTTACACACGTGAGCTCACACTCAGAGAAATTCATCTTTCACTGTTGTTGCTTCTATTTATAAACCCAACGATTCACAGAACAAAGGACACTAATCTTGATAACGATCGGGCGTTTTTCACTCCGTCCTCTCAAATGCGGAAACTGGCCTCCTAATTAATGTGTTAATTAAACATCTTTTGGTTTTTAACAGTTGGTCACTTGTCAAAGACGTCACCTCGGGCTCTTGGGAATTGTGATGGCTATTTTATTTTCTTCCCAATTATAAGACATTTTATGGACTATTTGCTGTTCAACAATTCATTTGAAGTGATACGCAGCAAACTGTCTTTTGTATTTATTTAACTTTCAGCCATAAACAACAAACATGAAAAACAATAATTTCATATTTCTTTAATATACACTTATTTTCCTACAGCAGGGCGATATCTAAATCATCTCATGTCTCTGCCTGCTTCTCCCTCTCCAGCTTCAGTCCAAGGTCCACCTACACTCTATATCTGCAGCATTGATAAAGACCTGACTGGAATACAGAGTCCGACCCCCTACAAACCCACACACAGGATTACACACACACACACATACGTACAAGCACACGCCCCGAGCCCGCTGCAGTGGCGTGCTCTAATTAACAGCCAGGGAGTCCATGTAGCTGCAGCCGGCGGGGTGATAAAAAGACCATCTGAACCCTCTCAGGAGAGGGGTGGGGTTGGGGGAGGGCAGAGGGGGAGCAGATGTAAGCCTACCATATTCCTCGCCTCGGGGGAGCTCGCCTCCTGACCTCCCCATCGATCTCCCCCCCCTTCTGTTCTCTTCCTCCTTTTTTTTCGTCAATGGCCGTACCAGTGGTCTCCATTCAGGTGGATCATTAACATCGATCAGTCGTAGACGGAGGAAGGGGAGGAAGTTGGAGGCAGGGGGGAGGAAGTTGGATGCAGGGGGGGAGGATGGGAGGGGGATGTAGTCAAAGTGGTCCCCTCCCTCCACTTGGGGTCCCCGTTGGCTGATATCGGAAGGTTGATACGAGCTCTTAACGGCACCTGCGCTCTAACCACAGACTCGACGTCGCCGCCGCCTCTGAGCTTTGATTTGCTCTCGTGTCTTTTGTGGGGTTTTCCTTTCCTCCTCTCCTTCCTGATCTCAACCGCACCATCAGCAGCGGCTTGACATTCCGATCTGACGGCGTCTCTCCGAAGCTGACGACTGTGGAAAAGAGGGGAAGTTGAGAGCGATAGATCCTATCTCCACTCAGCCTCTCATCCCCGGCGCAGAGCGCGTGGAAACAGATGGCACACGTCTGTCATGCGGTTAGGTAGCAGGGGGCCCGGAGGAGGAGAGCAGCGCAGGAAAAACACACAGACAGTTGACGTGGCCACGCTCTGCGTCTCGGACTGCGTTTGGCTCCAGATTCTGTCAGCGGTGCCCGGTTTGAGCTAGCTAACTTTTAGGGGGGATTTGTTGTTCTTGACAATCAAGAGCCTCCTGTGGGTTTGATTTATTAGCCGAGGAAATTGCCACCGCGATAATTGCTTTGCCGCTGTAGGGAGAGGAGAATATGTAATTATAGTCCCAGGTATGGAGGAGGTGTCGGCGTGTATGTGCGAGAGAGATAGAGTGGTTAAAAGGGTAAGGAGAGGAGGAAGCAGGAAGCCTGATGGATGCTTGATTACGTGTCTGGCCATCTGGACTGTTGTCACCGAGCTGCTTAATCCCATTCACCACCGAAAGTGTGTGAAAGTGTTTGTGTGTGTGTGTGTGAAATGGAAAGCAACTGCTTTTCTGCGTGCACGGGCCCTCATTTTCCTCGATGTGTGTGTGTGTGTGTGTGCATTATTCCACATGTCGTACAAATCTGCAAAGATGCTAATAAGAACATCCCTATAGAAACAAATATGTACACACGCGCAAACAACACACATTTATCCACTGCACCCCCCGCACCTCCGCCCCGACGTAATCAGACATATCCAGACACATCCCAGATCGGCCTCTCTAATCGTTGGTACATTTTAACAATTACTGCTAACAAGTCCTTATTACCCCCAGTGCCCTGCCCCTCCTCTTGATCCCAGCTTCTAATTGCTGCTGCTGTTTCTGAGCAGCTCTCTGCATAGTTATTAGACAGGAATCATTACCACCACAGAGCCACACCACGGAAAACTCACAGTTCACTGCCACTGCCACCAAACACCTGTGTTTCGAGGTTAAGAGTCTACTGTATGTGTGTATGTGTGTGGCCGTGTTTATAGCGTGTGTGTGTGTGTGTCGGCACTTAAGTAACTCCTGCTGACTGGGCGGTATGTTTATTCTCCTGCAGAAACGACCTGTCACACACACACACACACACACTAAACCCTAGCTGTGCTTCTGCCCGCCTACCAGATCACCTAATGACAAGCTAGCTGTAGGAGCGAACACATGGCTTTGATGAGGAAGGGTATAGTGGCTCCGCTGTCCTCGCCAGTATCTCTACTCTCAAGCGTCTGCAGATGTTAAAGGCGGGGGAACAGTGGCTCTCACATCACTGTCTGCGTGTGAGCGAGAAGGGAAAGTAAGGAATGAATGCATGGCAGGGCTGACTCTGCCTCTGTGCAGGCAGATAAACCAGTCGCTTGTGTTTGGAAAAAAAAAAAAAAAAAAACTGCAGATCAACTGCCCTGAAAAATAAGGAGCGCACACAATTGTTCATTATTGTCCCGGTGGATTTGCTCCAGAATAAAGTATGAGCAAGCCTCACATCATCTAAACCACTCTGATCCCCAACCCGACAGCCCTCTGTCTCTCTTCATTGCTTTATCTTTATCTCTTTTTAGCCATGCGTGGTTCTGGGGATGGCGGTCTGTCAGTCAGTGAGACGGTCAGCGTTCCGCAGCTTTAATGAATTCTAACGGAAAAATCTTGTACATACATTCATGTTTCCGAGGCGATGAATCCCGATGACGTTGAGGTGTTTTTGAGTGAAATATCTTGACAACTATTTGATGTTTTGCCATGAGATCCAGTCCAGATATTGGTATTCTGTCTCTGCATAATGTGTCACATTTCAACATTTAAATGCGACTACGCCTTTAGTAAATATTTTTGTTGTGGTGCGTTCAACTTAACCTCTAGAAGTTTAAAGTTGCAGCTGGGAATGACTGGGGATGATATGTACAGCAACTTGGGATGATGCTACGGTGGTTGTTTTGCAGTGAAGACAACAACTCCCATGATGCCACACCACAAACTCCATCTTTGTTTTCATTGTTTTGATACTGGTAGAAATTACACACTGCAAAAACCTGCAAAGCTAATGGCATCCCATCAGTTTCGGCTGTTCTAGCATGCTAGCTAGCAAATGTTAGCATGCTAGAATGCTAAATTGAGATGTTAAACATAAGATCTGCTGAGCATCTGCATCTTAGCATTCTCTCTTGAGCATGTTAACACAAGCTAATGTTAGCATTTAGCTGTGCATACGAGTCACACTGTCGCTAGGATAGCTAAAGGCCACTTTGGGCTTTCGAATGCTGCAAGCATCTGTCAGTTCTGAATCCTTTTTTTCCTTCTCTGTCTCTTTCCAGAGGACCTGCTGCCATTTGGTTTCCCCAGTATAGACATGGGCCCCCAGCTGAAGGTGGTGGAGCGGACAAGGACGGCCACCATGCTGTGTGCAGCCAGCGGCATCCCCGACCCGGAGATCTCCTGGTTCAAAGACTTCCTGCCCGTTGAACCCGGCTCCAGCCAGGGCCGCATCAAACAGCTCCGATCAGGTGAGATGGACGCGTTACTGTCAGATTATTTCATTTGAAAGTGAGTAAACAAACAGGGCTTGTGCAGCTTAGCATCGCTATCAGGTAAAATCCCCGTTGCCCTAAATTTGGTGATTATCATGTTTTAATTAGGATTGAGGGATTACATGCTCCTCTCTGAGTTTATCTACATCCTTTGGGGGGGTAAAACCTTTTTAAAGCCAATTTCATAAAAGGCTAATTGTGCCTTCCTTAAGCCAAGGCACACAAATGCTGTTTTTATTAACATTTGGGAGAAAAGATTATAAAAAGACAACACTTTAAGGGCACAAATGTCCTTCCATTGTGGAGCGTAAAGGTCAAAAACAATGGCTGCATGTGATATGAAAAGCTACAGTAGGTCTCATATATACTTAACACAAGTGGGTTGAAAAAGTTCACACAATTATAAAGTAAATCCGCTTAAAATATACACTTAATCTCATAATCAATCTACCCCAAAACAACCATAAGTCCTTTTTTTTTTTTTGTCAGATCTCCAAATCAATAGCAACAGAAGATGGGAGTTTCTGCACATTACTGATGATCCTCTCATCATCTGACCCGCCCAGTCTGAAATGAGCTCAGTGTCTTCAAATGTGAATGTAAAATCAGGCTGGCAGAGACATTAACAGGGACGAGAAGGAGGGAAGTCTTCCACGCTGCTGGGAGAGCGAGGGCCGTGCGTGAGTGCGCGCGTGTGTGCAGACGGATCGAACGGTGAATGCAGAGGGATCACATCTTGCGCTTAAGACAGTTTGTTCAGCTTTGTTTATGCTCCTCTGTATAGATGATACAGTGTCTCTCGCAGCAGGCAGTTGGTTTTTTTTTTTTCCCTCAGCCATTCTCACTCGGCCGTCCTCGGGGGAGGGAGGGAGGAGTGAAAGTGATGGTGAGGCGAAACCATTTTGTTGTTGCTTCATCCATATTCTCGGTGCTCCTCCGTCCTGGCAGCGCGGAGAGCTCCCTGCTGTCAGCCAATATCCTTCACTGATCGCCGCTGCCCCCCCCGTCAACCCTGTGTCTGTGTCTCCATTTGCAGCGTTTGCCTTGATGCCGTTTGAACTGATTAAACTTGCACTTGCACATCTCTTCAGTTAGTTACTGTTGCCGCTGAATTGACAGGACCTCGCAGATTTGATCTGGAACAGCTCGCTAGATGGTTATTGCTGACTGTGTGAGTTAGTCGGAAACCCCCGTCAGAAGCAGGAACACACGAGGAGTCTCAAATATACTGTTTATGATGCAAAGCTGTAGAAATAAAGACGCAACAAAGAGCTGTTAGCCTCATTATTATAATGCGGTGTGAAAAGGTAAATGTCACATTCGGATGATGCTTCGTTATTGAAGCGACAGAGGTTAGATTTGTTCTTTATTGTTCGTAATTTCACTTGTACAGAGCAGAGGCTTTCCGGATAACGACTTATTGTTTGGCAAATATAATGCTATTACGGGTAACGGGGTTGGCCCGGCTTCCTGGAATGTTCTCAAATCCAATAAAGAGCAGGACAGAGTCGCTAACGCTAGCCCAAACTCTGATACAGTCGAGTCAAGAGTTGGCTCTCACACAGCGGGGTAATACCACGCAGTCCTTTTTCTGACAAAATAAGATAACATTAGCTAATGATGTGCTCCATGGTCTCGGAATTAACAGTGCATTAGTGTTACTCGCGGTAGTAAGCTGATGACTTGAGCTTGACAACCATGCTAATGTTAAGCGCACTGTTTAATCAGTTCTTCATGATTTTGCTGCGAAAACGAGGAATAAAAAAATAATAAAAGAAGGAGCCCTTGAAACTCTCCCGTACGGTATGTGGAGGAATCAGAAGCTTGTCAGGCCCGCAGTGCGCTGATGTGAAAAAAAAAAAGTGGATATTGTGATACACGCAGTACCTGAAGTGTAATTGCCTCCGTGTGTAAAATACTCCGCAGTGGGCGTGGGTGGAATTTGGTGTAGGACCAGATTCACTGCTGCATGGAGGCAGGTGAGACAATAGATCTACTTAGAAACTGAAAAAAAGGCCCTTTTTGCAGTCCACTGGAAACACGAGCAGGACGCCAGAGGCAGCAGCGGAGCGATTGTTTATAGATCCCTAATTACGATAAACACTATGCAAATGTTTCTCTATTCCCTGCTTATAATTCATGAGAAAGCGTTGGTGGCCTTGGAGCTACGGAATAACAAAGGAACCCCCCTCACAACGCTCCATGCATCTCTGAAAAAATAGTTTTTGTTTACTATTCTCCCTCTTAGTAGTTTCTCATTGGTGCATGGCACAGCGGACACTTCTTTTGGCCGCCTTTTAAAAAGCGTAAATAATTTAAGCATCCATCATAACAAGTTTCACTTCGTCGCTCCGAGGCCGGTTTTGTCCCCTGTACGCTGTCAACGCGGAGACATGACACTGATTCACCGGTACAGAGCGTTAGGCCACATATCACATCAATGAAACAGTAGCAAGACAAATGGCTCCGTGCGATTCACCGCTGGGCCTAATAGGATTTCAAATCACCAGAAGCATCACAAAGCCCGGGCAACAAAATGCGCTGTATAATGAACCGAACGCTGCAGTGAAATGACTTGGAGGAAATCAATTACACCTGAGCTAGGCACAAAATAGCGCGGAGATGTGTTCTGGATGAAACACTCCTTTAAGATCTGTTTAATGGGGGGGCGCCTTCCAAGCAATGCCTCTGATTTAGTGGACGGCTGCCAGCTCTCGTTGGAGCGAAG
Source organism: Sparus aurata (assembly GCF_900880675.1). Taxonomy (NCBI): domain Eukaryota; kingdom Metazoa; phylum Chordata; class Actinopteri; order Spariformes; family Sparidae; genus Sparus; species Sparus aurata. The sequence continues at coordinate 26,623,191 of NC_044207.1, read as the reverse complement.
CCAGGGATCTGTTTTGGGCCACAAACATTGTTTTCCCTCCGTCTTTTCCTTTCCTTTCTCTGTTGGGTGTTGGAAATGTTTTTATGGCCCATGTGGGTCAGGATGAAAAATGATATGGAGAATGACTGCACTCAACTCCCACAGACGACGGCTCTTAGCCGTTTCGCGGCGCACAATTATCCATCATCGGCAGGTAACCGTCCAAACGGTGGCCGCTGACAGTCACGGGCGCCGTGCGTGCGCTCCTGAAGCCGGCGTGCACGCGCCATCGGTTTCCTTAGGGGAGAAACATATGGCGAGGTATAGAGCTGAACTTCTCCTGACATCTTTATACCTCAACCAAGGCATCCATCTATTTTTCCACGCCATCTGCCGCACCAGTTTAGATGTACGTGAGGAGAACGGTGACAAGCTACCTGCCCATTGCTGACATTTGGGACCGAGATCTGGAGAGTTTAGCTAAGCACTTAAGAGCCTTCGTAGACCCGCGCTCTAACAGATGGCCTGCAATATGGACCCTGAGGTTGACTGCTGGGTAATGGATAGACCCGTCTTTGCCAAGAACTGTGATCTGATCAAAGGTTGTTCTTATGCTAACGGTCACAGTTTGGGTCACTTTAATCTAAAGAGAAGAGGAAACATAAAGACTCAGTTAAATGTCTTTAAATCGCTGCACAGAACACCTGAAATATGTTTCTTTCACATGACAGGCATCATTCAGAATCAGCTGTGACCATCTTTTATTGAAGGCGGTTTCTCTCACAAGACTCAAAATTTGCCGTGTGAATAATTAAGTATCTTTGCCATGGAGGTTATTTTTAATCCTGTTTGTTTGCCGACTGTTAGTCAGCAGGAGATCCAAAAGCAGATTTGTAATGAAATTTGGTGGGATATTAGGCCGCTGGCCAAATGAATAAATGATCTATTTTTGGTAAAGATTCAGAATTTTGTAAAATGCAATTTAGACAAACCTCTTCAAGGATCATGTTTCTAGAGTGACAGAAAATGTTTGGTTAAATATTACGTGATTTGTTGGACTAAATCTGCAACAATAACATTTTAATTCATATTCAAAAACTAAGTTACACTGTGTTTGGCAATAAAAAAAAACATATATTAAATGCAGTGAAACCCAGAACTCATGTAAAATAACAATAAATACTGTTGCTTAATCTATATATGGCAGCAACCTATTATTATTAATCCGTTTTTGATTTATATGCTGATTTTTACCATCATCAGTCCAAAACTTAGATATTTTTTTTTTATAAATGTTTGAGGCACCAGCGCATTTTCATAAGTACAAAAGTCCGAATCTGTGTAATATTTGGAAACTTGGCAAGAAAAAAAATGAAATTTGATGGATTTTACTTTCTTTCAATCTATTAATGGATCAATCTTACACTACACAGTTCACTCAACAGCTGTGAGAACATTTATTTGTGCTCATGTCCAAGGAATATTTAGAAACACACTGAAATGAATTATAACTCGTGTACACGTTGGATTTAAGGGGCCGGGTGACCTTAAAATAATACCACAATATTGTTGGGATGGCTTTAGCTACTTTCACAGAACACTAACACAGTGAGATGTCTGATTAATAGTCACCTGTAATGTGGATGTCATGACTGAGTTGGTAAACACATGTATGAGAACAAACAGCCCGGTAAGTTCAGAAAATGACATCACTTTACAGAAGTACACAGTCTGACGTCACCATCACCTTCTGGGTCCCAGCAGTTTGTTTTTAAAGGGGCTCTGCGTACGAATGAGACTCTTCCCTTCCTCCTCTCTCTGTTGCCTTCGCTGTGGACCGTTTGATGAAGGTGTTCAGTGGATTTCTTTGCGAGGGACTTGCATCACATTTTTCCGTGACAGTCCAAAGGATGTGTTTTTTTACGCACATCCTGGAGTTTCTTATCTAAGCGCCTCTCTGAGGACGGAGAGCAGCGGGAGCCAACATAAAGTAAAAAAAAAAAGAAAAAAAACACAACACAGAAGCTCCACAGAGCCCCTTTAAACTGCTGCGAGTGAATGTGTGGTGGTAAAAATAGCGTCCGCCTCCGCCGGTTGTTGTCCGGTCCGGTTGAAAGTTAATGTCTCACCTCGTGGGAGAGTCCAGGTGATCTGTTTGACCTACATGTTCGGGCAGAGCTATCAGGTTAGCGGTATCTGCTGTCATCTGATCGGCTCATTCTCTGCCGGGCGGACGCAATCCACCGTCCATGATTTCGCAGCAGCTCGTTTTACTGAAGTCACATCTCATTCCGGGTCCGTCAGCAGCTCACTGACAAACAGCTTTCCCCCCCCCCTCATCTTATCCGTTCTGTTTCACTTTCTCTATTTCTCCGTCCGGGCTGTCATTAAGTTTGTCCGCTGCCAGCTTTCCGTCCACACCATGTGTTTATGTATATACAGCATGTGGTAATCTTCTATGAGCATAAATACTGGACGTGTAACAGCGCGTTTTGCATAAAAGAAGATTTCAATTGCCTATTTCAAATTTGTGCTGATGGTTAGCCATATGAGCTGCTTCCAGCTGTCAGATGAGTTCTTGTTTGCAGGGCTCCACCTGTCCAGCTCCATCTCTCCGCCGCTCCGTCTCTTCCCTCGCTTCTCCTCCTGCCTCCGCCGTCTTTCCTGGAGACGAGGCTCGGCTTGTGGAGCAGATAATTTATTCCTGTTTATCTCCTGACTCTGCCCTGTACCGCAGGGAAATGAGAGATGGAAAAAACAGAGGGAAAGAGGAGGGCATGCTGCTGTTTTCCTTTCATGTAATGCAGAAGACAGAAGCAAATGGATGACAGCTCCAGCTAGCAAGGAGCCTCAGCTCACTAAACATGCTCCAACACACAAAACACACACTTGCGTCCCAGCTGTGCGAGCGTGGAGAGTCAAAGTTTCTTTCCTCGGAGGCTCAGAAAACATGTTGTCGAAACCTCTGCGCGTGCTGATCAGCTATTGTGCAGTTTCGCAGACTCATACGCAGTCGTAAACTCTCCGCGGAGCTTTTTAGTGCTTAACTGGCCGGGTTTTTGAGATGTGATTACTAAAAGCTTTCCCTCACCATTAGAATAACACACCATGGAGGTGGAAAGGAACCAGCCAGTGCATTAACTCAAGTGTACGGTTTAATTTCAAAGCACTTCTGCTTTCCTTAAGAAAAGGGCTGAAACAAAGGGCATTATTTTCATTTCTAAACCTTCTGAATGATTTCTCGATCAATCGATTTACTCAACTGGTCTGTAGAATGATTCCAGGGTGACATTTTTCTTATATTTAGTGTCGCCTAATGCACAAAAAACGCACAGATATTGAGTTTACAGGGATATGACGAAGAGAACACTCAGAGATTGATTGACATGTTTTTACATTACATAGAAATTGTCTTTTTGTGCGATGTGGCGCCCCCTACTGTCATAAAAAACAATCCCATGTCTGTAGCAACTTGTCAGGCGTAACAAAGGAGCTTACAACAAACAAACCTCATTACATCATAACGATGTTAGGTGTTGAAAACTTGTATGTTGAAGTAAACGCGTGTGACGCTGTGATCCGACCGCCTCACTGAAGAAACACAGCGCAGACACAACTGATGGTGGCTGAGACGACATTTGAGGATCTGAAATGATTTTCAAGCTCTTGTTTTAAGGTCACATAATGTTGCTTTAAGTGGTTAATCAATTGTCAAAATGGTTGTCGGTCAATTGTTTTGTCAGTGAACAAAAAATCAATCAATCAATCAATCAACTCAGCTTTGCAGCTTCCCTTAATGTGCAATAGTGTAAATGTTGTCATTTTAGGGTTAGGGTTGGTTAATATCGCACGTTTTTCCATTGTGGGACTAAGAAAAGATTGTCTTATCTTATCGTAGCTTAGCTTAGCTTAGCTTATTTTGGCTTAGCTTAGCTTAACTTGAGTATCTCCATTGTGTGTCATTGTTCTTCTTCTCGTTTATAAACATTAATAACAGCTATAATTACTGCATACATTCAGATTTTACATGTAGATCATGAGATCTTCTTATGAAACAGGATGCATTGTTATAGATTTAAATACCCAACAATATATTAAGTATCACAGAGCTGTACAGAGAAACTAGTATGACTCAGACAAAAATAACTACTGCTGCTTATTTAGTTTTTGTCTGTGTTCTGTTGTGTTTTTTTTTTGTTGTTGTTGTTTAATTTTTCATCATCGTGCAGCTCGGTCCATGTGCTGAAGTTTTGAGGTGATCTTTCCTAAGACTTCTGCTGCCACCTTAAGTATATTTGCGCTCACATCAATAATGTTTTTAGTGTATTATTTGGGTGAAATGACACATCAGCCAGCTTTAAATGCTCCAAGCATGTTAATGTACGATGAATAATAATGCAGTTTGGGGAATACATGTGTCATGATTTTACATGCTGAAAGGAACTATTCTGCATCATTGTAACTTGTGATTTATTGAACATATTTCTCATAATACTTCTGCACTTTCTGTCATTTTGAAAGATATTTACCTGTAATATTTCAGTAGAGAATCTGAACTCTTGTGTGTGTGTCTGTGTGTGTGTGTGTGTGTCTGTGTGAAAACATTTAAAATATAAGGCAGAGCACTCTATATCTCCTGGTTCTCTATATATATCTGTACATCTCCGACAAGCCAGATCCCTTTTATCAGCTCCCAGAAGATCTGATACTAAATGTTGTGCTTCGTGTCTGTGTGTCTGTGTGTGTGTGAGTGTGTGTGTGTGTGTGTGTGTGTGTGTCATGTGCGTTTCGAGTTGTGTCTTTTTCCTCTCCTCCTGCAGCACAGAGTGTAATCCATGGTTTTGTGCGTCCTCCTCAGGCTTCATGTCAAAGTCAGTTTCCGATGAGATGAATGTGACAGAGCAGGCTGAAAGAGCAAAAAAAAAAAAAAAAAAGAAAAAGAAAAATTCTCTGCTGGTAATTCAAAAGGCCGGTAGCAGCAAAAAAAAAAAAAAAAAAAGGAAATGTAAAAAGCAGTAAGAATAGCACTGTGTGAAACAAACGAAACAAAAGGATACCTGACGTGCACTGTGTGTAATTATAGCACATTTAGGGGAGACACTGTTTACCACGTCGGGATCAGGGCAGGAGAATAGAAATTGAGAGGTAAAAGACACGAGTCGCGGAGTTAAAGAGCATCGTCGGCTTCGTGCCGCGGGGTAAAGCTGTGTAGCTGCTGCCAGTTAACTGCCAAGATAGAAAAAGGGTTTCTTCACAGCGGCACTGAGCCTGCTGTAGGAGGGGAATCACTCGCTTGACAACAAAAGGTCCTTTAACTGTCGTCTAAGTTTATAAAAAGTCATTTTGAGGCTTGTTTTTCAGCTCCGAAACTTTATGGAAGACATTTCAGATTGGAATGCGTCGCCGTTTTCTGTTCACTTCATAGGAAAAGAGAGGAGGAAATACAACTGCTTGGTGTTTGAGAGCGCGGGCCATTCAGATGGCGCCTCGCAGAGATGATAACACAAGCTGTTTTTTATTGGATAGAAGAGAGGATACCCGAGGGTCAAAATACAACGGCAGCACACCAGGCGGATGAACATCTCTGGATGAAAAGTCCAGAGGATGCGAAGCGGAGCAGACAGCCACGAAAAAAAACATTTTTTTTTTCTGCAAACTCCACTAAACATCTTTGTTCCTTTTCTCTCCCTTTCTGTCCCCCCCGTCCGTCTTGCAGGAGCACTGCAGATCGAGAACAGCGAGGAAACAGACCAAGGGAAGTACGAGTGTGTGGCCACCAACTCTCAAGGCGTGCGCTACTCCTCCCCCGCCAACCTATACGTGCGAGGTAGGACGTGAACACAGAACGCACGTGCACACGCACACAACAGACACAAAGACAAACACGCAGAAAGCCCGACAGTTAAAGGTGCTCTCGCTTTTTTGAATACAGCTATTTATTTTTCCATAACTGTTCTCTAAAAAACGAGTATTACTAACCCATCCATTGTCTACAATATATGTTGATCCTGTCGTTTGGTATTTTCTCACAACCACCCTTAACAAGTCCACCTTTAAACCTTGGTGCGAGCCCCTCCAGCAGAATCCAATTAAGCGTGTTAAAGTTTCGGGGGGACGCACCTCGGTTTAACTGCATGGAAACATCACTGATCTGTCTACTAAAAATGGTTTCTGTACAAGAGGCAGATTAAGAGGAAAATGTTGCACAAGAAAAACAAAAAGAAAAAAGCACAGATTCGATTTGACGATTTGAATGAAATTGGAGGTGAAACAGTCGATTCTTTAAAAATGTGTTAATGGCATCATTTGGCACCCATGTGTCACCGGCTTATGGCTGAAAGACCACGACCAATGTTCACATTTACAAGTTCTAGTTTCTGTGTTAAGTGCGATATTCGGAGGTGTGTGTGTGTGTGTGTGTGTGTGTGCGACGTGCGAGTGTTGGTGAGAGGTGTGCGTGTGTGTGTGTGTGTGTGTGTGTGTGATGCGGTGGAACGAGTGGCTTTGCGCTGGCCGTTTTTATTCTCTCTGTGTTTCCCCGTTCTCTCTCTCCCCCCCCCCCCCTCACGTCATTGTGTTCTGCATCAACCCCCTTCCATCCCTCAGAGCTGCGAGAAGGTTGGTGTGCTCTTTCTTTTCTTTTGTTACTCCTTTGTTTCAGAAAGCTTCACTTATTGAAACAGAGAGAAACAAAAAAGGAAAAAAAAAAAGAAAAAAAACAAGAAAAAAAAACGACATTCTAAAGGAACGGCGAGGTAGATCTGATGTGAAGTGATTTTCTTTTCCAAAAAAAATGAAGAGAGTTGATTTCTCTAAAGCTGCTGCGATGATGAAGTGGTCTGCCTACGCAGCAGAGTGCATTGACTGCATTGTGAGGCCTTGTGTGCAGAACCCTTGGTATTGCCTTCACTCCCCGATCAATGTTTTCTGCATGGTATGATCTTGTTGTCATGGAGACCCAAGAATTGGAAGATTAAAAGGAGGCGATGTTTGCATGGAAGGAGCGAGAGAGAAAGAGAAAGGAGCACCGCTTGCATGTGTGTTGACTGACGGACTGACGCGAGAGCATGGCACAGTGTGCGTTCACGCCTATTGATGTGCTCGGGTTGTGATATTATTGAACTTGCTGCCTTGTCATGTCCCGCTACTGCTGTCTCGTCTCCCTTTTGTTATCATCATGTGCAGCGTCGTGTCTCAGCTCCCATGTCATCCCCTCCAGTCCTGCACTTGTTGCACTTGAGTGGAAAGTGTTGCACCGGCGGTCATGCTTGTACATGCCCTTCTGCTCTGAAGTCATACGTGTTGTGCAGGTTTGTAGGAGAAGCATCTTCAGATTCATGACATGAACTCAAGATGGCAGGAGATCCGAAATGTCAGCGGGGGAGGAGGGGAGGAAATAAAGCATGTTTAATCAAGTACTGTGGCAGAAATTAGATATAATATTTATAATGATGTTTTATTAAGTGTTTGAAATAATATTGTATAGTAATCAATTAGAACTAGTGTGTCTTTGTTATCTCACAATAATCCATTTATATCTATAACGGTTGCGAGTCCCCGTCCAGTCTGCCATGTTGCATCTATGTGTTTCTACAGTAGCCCAGAATGGACAAACCAAACACTGACTCTAAAGCTTCCCAAGGAGGGGTATTCAGTTGGTTGCAGTTTACAGCCTCACCACAAGATATCGCTAAATCGTACACACTGGACCTTTTAGTACAAATTTAAGGTATATTTACTTTACTTGAGAATAATATTTAGAGGGAAATATTACATTTCTATTCCTCTATATTTATATAACTCCTGTAATAACATTAAATTAAGCTTTTAAATGCAAAGAATAGGATGATTCCTTGTTATGTATATGTAAAATTGTTAAAATGAGCTTCACCTCGTCTGATTCCAACAGTGAAAAGACACTTTAATCATCACTGATATTTAGACAATAACCTGATCGATAACAGTAAACTGTGACACACACAAGGTACTGTTTTTACCATTTAAATGTACAAATTAAAGCTTAAAATATCCGCCGTTGCTCAATCCAATATTGAGATTCAGCCTTGATGTTCATTAGCTTATGGCAGCTAACATTAGCTACCTTTAGCACATGACAGCTAGAGTCAGTTCAGATTTTCTGACTCTTTTCTACACTTTTCTTTTCTTATTCTTTACTTTAACATTTCCTTTCATTTCTACTTGTGGCCACATTTAAGCCAAAATTAAGCATTTTGCTGATAATAATTACATACATTGACATTAGTGACATTGTCAGTGCGCGGCCTTCAATTGTGATTGTGCATATTTAGTAAAAAGTCTCAGTACAGAACCGTCAACAGGCCTGTATTTACAGGAATAGCAATATGCCAACTTGACAGTAGCGTAGCCCGAGCTGTATCTCTCTGGCTGTTGCTATCTTGGCCAAACACTCTGATACGCCTCTACTGACTGACATTTGAAATTAATCATATCCATTCACATTTGTAGATATCGAGGGGGATATTAATGATTCCCTCTTACTACAGTGCTTAATGAAAGCCGTGTCCTTGAGACAGACGGGATGGTGCTGCGTAAATGTCAGCTCGGCGGCGGTGCTGAGCGGGCATATAGCGGCGCCGAGATACAGCGGTAATCCTTATAGCTGTGCCAAGGTCCCTCCAGCCTGTAGCCTCCAGACTCCCTGCAGAGGACGGGACTAATGATAGCCCCTGCTAATAAAGATTGAAGCTCCTGGCTCTCAAAAAACTTTATGGAAAATGGAGGGGAATCATGCGGCCCGGCTCGATTAACTTTAAGCTAAAGGCTCTGTGAGCATGTGAGGGATTATCCCTTGTTATGAGCTCACTTTATTGTAAAGGACTCGGCTGTGTCTCCGCCGTGGATTCTTCTGTCTTTTGTCTCCGGTCCTGACTGATAGATTTTCAGACCGCTCAGAGTAGTGAGTTCATGTGCCCGATCACCGAACGATCACCTTGAGTCTTCACCTCCATCCTGTCGCTGCTCATGTTACCAAACTAATCCATACGCTTAATTAATCGTCCTTTTTTTGCCACATTAATGGGTGTAAAATAACTGAGTGGATGAAGCCGACAGTGTTGTGTCCTGCTGCATCGCACCTGCTTTGTCTGTCCTGTGCATGTAGCTGTCATGGATGCAGTCTGTCTGTCTGTCTGTCTGTCTGTCAGCATGCTCATATGAGGAGATGCCTGCCTAATCATGTCTGTTTTCTAACAGATCTACCTGTTTTTGTCTCTTTGTCTCTTTCGTGTCTTCAACTTCTGTATCCAATTCTGGGTATCTTCCATTTTTTTTTCTTTTTGTTTTCTAAAACAAAATGCTTTGCACATTATCTGTTCTTCATGAAATGAGAGTGACGTCACGGCAACTTTTTCTTTTTCTTTCTCTTTTCTTTCTTTTATTTGTTGAACTCATGCAAAAATGTTAACTTCTATCCAATTGTCTCTACATTCTTTGAGTAGGGGGGATGAGGCCCGTGAAGATTCCAAGTAATGATGTTACACATTAAGGAGTGGAGGTTGTGCAGTAAATTTACCCATATTTATTTATTTACTTATCTTTTATTTACACATTTATTTCGTATCTATTTTATTTTTCATGTATTATATAGATATTTATAGAATTACAGCTGGATTTCCAAGTTATTGTTTTGTTACTGTAGGGTTTTTACAGTAAGTGTTTGGGAACACCTACATTAATAAATGTTAAATTTGTAGTTAATTAAACTTTAGTTAATAGTTATATGACTGTTAAGAAACAATGAAAGGCTTAATTAACCATTTATTAAGCAATTAAGGCTAATAAATAAGTGTTAAATAGCTCTATATTCCAACAGTCATCACTGTTATTAAGTGTTGGTCAGTTCGCTGAGTCTCTCCTCCTGCTGCTCGTGCAGTAAAAGAGAAAATAATTGTTCTGGTATCCCTGCACACTTCATCCAATCAGGACCGAGAACTCCATAAAGAGGCGGTCCTGTCTGCAGGGAGCAGGATCCTCCTCCGTCAGGAGATTATCACTGCAGGAGGCAGCGGACACTAAAACAACCACAGTGCTTACAGCAGCTTCTGTAATGGTTGTGCAGATGAACTACACCGTATTATTTAACCCTTTACAGCGCATTATTAACATTAGCTGTCTCTTAACTATATACACTTGGTTAAAGGTGCAGTATGTAAGAATTTACCACAAACAAATCGGGGCAGCATGTCACCAGAGTAGCTAACTGCTGCAAACTGCTGCTCAAGGCTGTAGCTACTGTTAGCTCGTTAGCTCGGCAAACCGCGCAGCTAGCCAGAGGGTTAGCTGGTTAGCATGCTCAACACAACACAGAGACGTTTTTGCCATGAAGTTTTTAACTAAAATTCTCACATATTGCACCTTTAACAAACGGTTTATAAAGCATGTTTTTGTTCACTAACAGTCAAATAACTACTAACTCATGTTTGATTCATTTTCCATTTATTAATGTCGGGTATTAGAAAGTGTTAGCAACCTTTTTTTATCGTTTATTACTATTTTCATTTTTTGAGTGGAACATTTGTTGCTCCTTACGTTCCTGTTTTCTTTGATTCCTTTAGTTTCCTGCAGTGCTGAGTTTAGTGGAGTTTATCGACTATGTTTCTGCTCTCTGTCTGCCCTCCCTTTCATTCTCTCCTCCCATGCAGAGATGTTTGTCCGTTCCTCTCTCTTTCTGTTTCCTGTCTTTTGTGACCCTGGGGTATCCTCTTCTTCTTCTTCTTCTTCTTTTTCTCTGTTCCTCCGACATCCGATCTCTTTTTTTTTTTTTCCTTTTTTTTCTCTTTACTTTTGAAGCACCTACTTTCTGAATGGGCCTGACTCTGGTATATAGCCGTGTTTTTAAAATAGATCCATGTGTTTTCTTCTTCCTCGCTCCTCTTTTCTTCCCCCCTTTTTCCCCTCCTTCCCCCCGAAACCCTCTTCTAATCTTCTCTTTATCTCCACTCCCTGTCTTTTTCCCGTCCTCTCCCTCCCCCCCTACCTTTTTTCTCTTCTTCTTCTTCTTCTTCTGCATTCTGTCTGCACCCTGATGTGTAGGAGCGACAGACACATGTACATAAGTTTACTAACTTATAAACATGCACATACTACCTCACATATCTCTCTTTTTGCTCGCACTCGTTCTCTCCCGTTCTGCCTCTTTCATGCTGTCTTGGTGTTCTTTACTTAATGTGTCCAATGATCACTCTGTAATTGCCACAACACCTTTAGTAGAACCCCTCGATCCACTCCTGTCCACATTTCCAACTCATTTGATTACACACTGTTATCAGTTATGAATCCTATGTATTGTACAGTATCTTGTTGTACAATGTGGCTGTCCTTTGCTACATTGCCTGTCATTGTCTTGAAGAGAAGCAGAGCTGCCTCTCTCTCTCTCTCTCTCTCTCTCTCTCTCTCTGTCTCTCTGGCTATGTCTCTCTCTCTCTCTACCACTCGCTCTATCCCTCTACCTGTCTTGTCTCGCTTCTCTCTCTCTCTCTCCGTCTGCCTTCGCTGTCCTCAGTTCTTCGTTCTCTTCTTTGTGTTCCTCCACCATTTTTTATCCCTCTTGAGTCGCCCAGGCATGCGAGTGACCTATGAGTTCAGTCTCTCGATGCATCTCTCGTTTAATAAATAGTCAGCCAAAAAGCTCTGACAGATGCAGTATTGGATACAACTTGCCACTTTAGTTGTTCTTCTCATGGGGGACACACGGTTAGCAGGCAGGGCCTATTGATCGGCCCCGCTATGATGCACACACTCTCTCTAAAACGAGCCCATCTAGAGGCAGAAGCACCTCGAGGCACGGAAATCTGAATGAAGTAAAGTTTCTCACCGAAGTTTACTTGTAAAGTTCAACATGTTTAGTCATTGTTGGGGGGGGGGGTTATTGTATTCATACGACTAAAAATCAAAGACAGAAATCACTTATTCTTCATGTTTAATGATGATAAATGATTTTTAAGAAGAGAAACTGACTATAGGTGTCATGTCCTGGTTGAAACGTCACTCAAGAGTTTGTCACTTTATTATTTGGAGTAGGCAGCTCACTCTGATTGGTTGAGCTCAACACAAGATTTGTGTCTTTCTGTTTGAATCATCAGTACCATACAGTAATTGGGACTAAACTTGAAATATCCCTTTTGTAATTTTCTGTAAAAACCCTGAAGTTCATTCTCCCCCTTCCTGTTACCTCTCCTCTCTCTCTCTTCTTCTTCTTCTTCTTTCTTTTTATCTCTCTCGCCCTCACTTCCTCTCTCAATCTCGACCTTGCTTTCTGCCTCGCTCTTCCTCCTCCTCCTCCTCCTCTCTCTCTCTCTTTCTCTCTCTCTCTTTCTCTCTGATTCTCCCTCACTCCTCCCCCCCCCCCTCCTCCTTCTTTTTCTCCACCTTTCTTCTCCTCGCCCCCTTCCCCACTTTTTCTCCTCCCCTCACCTTACCCCTTATCCCCCCACCTCTCCTCTCTACCCCCCGGCTCTCCTCCTTTCCCAGTGCGCCGCGTGCCCCCTCGTTTCTCCATCCTCCCCTCCAACCACGAGATCATGCCGGGAGGGAGCGTCAACATCACCTGCGTGGCCGTGGGTTCGCCCATGCCCTACGTCAAGTGGATGCTGGGCACCGAGGACCTGACGCCCGAGGACGAGATGCCGATCGGACGGAACGTGCTGGAGCTCAACGGTGTCCGGGAGTCTGCAAACTACACCTGCGTGGCCATGAGCAGCCTGGGCATCATCGAGGCCACCGCTCAGGTCTTAGTGAAGAGTAAGAGATTCTCTAATTACATGATTAATCATTTTGGCTGTTGGAGAGAGAGAAGGGGGGAGGATAGATTCTTGGATTTCCACGTTTTTCATATAATTCGATACTCTCGATTTCCAGAATGTTGCGTTCGGATCCGGAGCGATCTTCCCCTGTACTTCACCTTTAATAGCACGTATTTAAAGTATGACTGAGGCGCATTCATCATCATGAGTTTATCATTGAGACCTGGCTGTGTGGAAGGTCATTTAATATTTCCCTTATTGCAGGAGGGTTGGTCAAATGAAGCCCCCTCATTAATGTGGCGCACTCTAATATCCTCAAAATGCTGATTAGATTAGATGAGATCCAACTTAATTGTAGTACTATTACAACCGAAAGCAGTTGCTACTAGATACTGCAGACAGACACAAAGTGCGTACAGATATATATTTATAGAGATGGAGATAAACCAATGCACAGCAGATGTAACTGATCCGTTACCAAGAGGCGTTGTTGGTCGTGCTGCTGTTGCAAAGACAACGGGGTCATTTCTGTTTTTCCTCAGATTCACAAATAACAACGACACAAGACAAAACACGAGTTTATCCAATCGTTTAGTCTGTAATAGAAATGGATCACCAGTTAACCTCCCTGTAAATGTGTAACTCAAAGCCCTGAACAAGGCAGCTTCACAAAGTGTGTCTGCTGGGAAGTCTTAGTCTATAATAATACAGGATTGTAGGAAGAGGTGACAGTGTGAAAATGTAAAAAATGCTCAGTTTGAACAAATGCAGTCACAATATGCAACAGTCGTAGGTACAGAGTGAACTGAGTGATCAATATAACAAACTAAACAATCCCTCTCCTCTCCTCTGTCTAATCTCCAGCTTTGCCAAAGCCTCCGGGCACACCCATCGTCACGGAGACCACCGCCACCAGCGTGACCATCACCTGGGACTCCGGCAACCCAGACCCCGTCTCCTACTACATCATCCAGTACCGAGCCAAAGGGCCGGACAGCAAGTTCGAGACGGTGGACAGCATCACCACCACCCGCTACAGCATCGGGGGCCTGTACCCCAACACGGAGTACGAAATCAGAGTGTCGGCCTTCAATAGCATCGGCCAGGGGCCGTCTTCTACTCGGGTGGAGGCCCGCACAGGAGAGCAGGCTCCGGCCAGTCCTCCACGAAACGTCCAGGCCCACATTATTTCACAGAACACAGTGATGGTCCGCTGGGAGGAGCCGGAGGAGCCCAATGGACAGGTGGGACGAGCGCTGAAACAGCTCTCGCTTTTTATAATCTTCTTCAGTGGAGGAAAACATGCAGTGTTTTTCTTTGTGGGTGTTCTCTTCTTCCAGACAAATTGTTCCAAACATGCTGGTAATTATCTGCTGCAAAACAAGTTTGTTCTTTACGATGTGTTGAATAAGACAAACGTCGTCAAAGACCGTGTTTGGTGTGACAGCTCCCCGAACGTACATCCAGACAGTCTAAAACTAAAACATATAAAAACACACTTCCACCCTCGAGCGTCTCTCAGCTCCAGTCTGCAAGTTATAAAGTAACGTTCAGCACATAGAGTCATTCAGCCCCTTAATGTTTAGTTTTTGCTATAATTCAACATAAGTTTTTACTTATTTTTTATTTTTCACCTTTATGGGAACATATAAAGTGACTGATTGAGTAAAAATTAACAGTGTTGTCATTTAAAACTGAAGGACATTGTTCCAAAATGATTATAAAGGTCCTAAATTTTTACAGTATGTATATCTAAAACAGAACAAGAACAAGTTGAGTGCGGAGCTTGTATGTCACACACGTTTGACGTAACATTTAACTTGAACTTATCATCAACTGACCACATTTCAAAAATTGCACGAAAGCTGACACAAGGTTAAAACGATAAAGCTTTAATAAAATTCACCACTGGGAGCTTTATTCCAGCGCGCAGGTTCGTGTCCTCTGCACCGATTGTGTCTTGCCGAAGATTTCCCTCCTGCGACTCCCTCGCTACTTTCCTCACCCTCTAAAGAAAGAAAAAGGTAATTGGACTGTCCTCTCTAAGTTAAGAGCACTCCCTCTAGAGGCCTATTTCCTTTTTCTAGCCTACCTAACCGTGCGGTAGGTTCATAAAAGTACACGACTGAATTGAGTGCATATGGGGATTATAGATATTAAAGAGTAATAACAGGAGAGTTGGTGGAGGTGGAGGTGGAGGTGGAGGTGGAGGGGAGGGCAGCAGGATTACAGTCTGAACTGCCCATAAACAAACCCCTATAGGAGGACGTATAGTGATTATATCTTAAGCATTACAGCATGAGGGGAGTTTTTATTGGAACCCTTCCGAGATTTATCAATCGCACGAGGACGTCAACCTTGTGACCACGACCTCTGACAACAACGCAACAATCGAATCCACTGCGACCATCTGGATTTAAACCTCGTTGACGGACGATGACCTTTGCCGTGATGAAGTTTTGCTGAAAGACGGTATTATGGATTACCATGGATTGAGCTTAAAATCTGACCCCTCTGTTGTAGGTGAAAGGCTACCGCGTGTACTACACCATGGATCCGTCCCGGCCCATGAACGAGTGGCAGATCCACAACGTCCAGGACAGCGTGATCACCACCATCCAGAACCTGGTGACCTCGGAGACCTACACCATCCAGGTCCTGGCCTTCACCTCTGTGGGGGACGGACCCTTCTCAGACCCGGTCCATGTGAAAGTCATGCCTGGAGGTCAGTGTGTGTGTGTGTGTGTGTGTGTGTGTGTGTGTGTGTGTGTGTGTCTGTGAATGTGAATGTGCATCAACATAATCATTAGTCTGTATAAGCTATCGCATTCATCCGGCATGCCCGTGCATAAATAACGTCTACGTAACGGACTTCATTTATTCATGTGCAGGAGAGAAGTGGTTGTTTTTCGGCCGAGCGCATGCAGCGCAGTTCGAATGACTCATTGTTTGTGTGTGCGCATGTATACAAACTGTTAAGTAGCTTATTTGAGTGACTTATGCAAAGTTTGTTAGCCGATCCGCCGTGAAATGCTTTTTGCGAATAAGCTTGACCTGTCAGGAAATACGACTGCTTTTAAAATGAATGAATTCCACCTGCTGGGACGGAGCTGTGCACACTTCTGAAAAGGAAACAGGGATTAAGAGCCAGACATGTCCCTCGTACCTCGCCACTGCTCATGTCGCCGTGACAGCTGCTGTCGTGGGTTTCATGAGAAGGGAGGGACGTAGGGATGATTACTCTGATGGCATTACTGGTTTAAATTCCCGCGTAGCTCCGGCTACTGCTACGCCATGAGATGTCCCTGAAAAGTCTCTCATTTCCCAGGATGTTCAAAAACTGCAGAAAAATGCAAAGGTTTGGGCATTCATGAGTCGACTGGTTCCAGATTCCTTCTAGATTCCATTATGACTTCAAACCACCTTTTTCTGCGACCTCAGCTGTGGTTACGTGGCCAATATTTAATATGAAGATAAGATTTTATAAGATAAGTTGCACCTCTATTGAAATTCAGTTTGACACAGCACACAGTGTGCAAACAGTAGCAGAAAGTGTCAGCGCGAGAGTAAGAAGTGAGAAAAATAAGATAGAGAATGAAATCAAAATATACTCAAATGAATAAGATAGAATAGATAAAATGCGGAATACTTCACACGGATCTGTGTGCATCTTCTATTTGAAGTCATTCTGATGAGAGAGTCCAACTAAACTCTTTACGTGGAGGCTCAATAAAGTGATCCGATAAGAAGTGTGCCTTCGTACTCGCAAATGCTTTTAATATGCTGTGGCTTCTTTGACATGCTCAAAGTCGCGTCGCCTTCTGTGAAGCGTCTAATCTACCAGAAATATAATAGAAGAGAAAGAGTAGGAAGTGTTATTTGTACAAGTTTAATCAGAAAATGAATATGAAAGGAGGAAAGAAAGAAAGAACTATTACAGCTAAAGTAACAAAAACAAACATCCGTAGCAGAGACTTAATTATAATCTCACACTAGCAAACAAAACTCTGTTCCACGACCGCGTGCGAGCGGTTTAATCAGATGTGACTGACAGAAGCGTTACCCTGCCAACATAATTCCCACTCCTTTATCAGGGATATCAATAAAGAGAACACACTTCATTTCAAGGGCACGTATTCAAGAACAATTACAGTAAGACCGACAAAACCTGCGACGCGGAAAGAAAGAGCGTAACTCTCTGAAATAAAGAGGTAACCAGACCGTAGGAAAATAACACTGCAAACATAATAAAACATTCTTTAAAGGATTTAATGCAGATATGAAAATGAAGGATTAGGGATGTTAATGATTGAACATTACCGGATTAAAAACGCCGGTAAAGCCAACAGAGATCGCCACAAATACATCAGAAAGTATCTCGTTATAAACGGCAAATACTAGAAGGAGAAAATGTATTAATACGTTTTGGCCTTGAGTCATTATTTTCTGTTTATTTGTTCATTTAACAAAGCAGTTCATCATTGTCTTTGCATGTTCTTCCTCATGTCTTACTCTATCACAGTGGAGAAATCTCACCTCAAAATCACCTCAAAATGAAGAAACTCTGTTTACTTTGTTTTTACATCGAGCGTCGGTCCTGTCAATGGAAAAATATCCAACATAGTTCACATGTTTTTAATGATCAAGGACAATGTGCATCCCTGTGCAGGATATAAAATGGACACAGAGGGTAAAATTAGAAAAAAGTGAGTTTTAAAGTTGTATTATTGCTTAATTCTGAAACATTTTACCTATATTAAATAACCTGTATAATACTAACTCTGGCAGATGATTGTGTGTTCTTGTAGAATCCCATGAAGCTGTTTAAGAAACAAGGGTTTGAAGGCTTTTTTTCTCAATGCAAAGTCAAAGACGAGGAGGTAAATGAATACATTTAGTTAAGACGTTGTCCTGGCTGACTGTTTGGTCGTGTCCTCCTCAGTCCCCGGCCAGCCTGGCAAATTCAAAGTTGGCAGAGTGACAGACACCAGCATCGAGCTGACCTGGGAACCTGCTTACACCAAGGAGGGCATCGTCAACTATGAGCTGCTCTACAAACCTGTCAAGTTCGGCAGCTTGGTGAGACCTCTTACTCTTTTTTTTTTTTTTTTCCATATAAATCTGTCTGCTGAGTAGATTTTCGAACCAGACAGCGGGGATGAGAGGACGGATAAAAGCGGAAGTTAAAAAGATTAACCCAGGCGTCCGGCGACAGTCCTCATCTCTTTTTTTTTCTCTCCGACTCTGCTTTAATGTCTTCTTTTCACTCCCCTCTCGTCTTGTCCTCTGCCCCCCTTTTCTTCTCTCTCTCTCTCGCAGGAGAAGCTGACCTTCGGGCCGAGAAATTCTTACACAGTCGAGGGTCTGAAAGCCAACACTGAGTACTCCTTCTCCCTCGCCGCCATCTCGTCCAAAGGCATCGGAGCGTTTACCAACGAACTGGTGCAGAGGACGTCACAAGCCAGTACGTCTCCATTCCACCGGGTTCACACACACACACACACACACTGAGACGCCATTAATGTTGATTGAATAATGTCTTTATGTGTGAGTCTCGTACACATGTTTTATTCAAACGTTTTGTCCCCGACACACGCAGCTTGTAGTGCGTTGTCCTCGGCTCCTGACCTGGCGAAACCTGGGACGCATCTTCACATCTATCTCATTTATCAACCCATCTGTCCGGCACCCCCTCCCATCCATCCATCTACGTTTGACTGTGCCTTTCTTCCTCCGCTCGGCCGCTCGCTTTCTTACGCAGCCAAAGCATCATGACAGATGGAGATGGAGCACCGGTTAATGTCCCGCTCTTCCTTTTCTTCACCCTCCTTTCACTTTTTTCCACTCTATCAGTGTCTAATGTCTTTGAAAGGGCGAAACTGTCTGCCACTTACTGGCTAGCAGCCAGTGGCGAGCAGCATTAAAGGATGGCGGCCGGCCTGCTGTGTTGACAGGTAAGTGGCGGTCAGTCTGTTTTTTTTTTTTATCCAACTCTGAACTTGGATTCTTTCCCCTGTCGCCTTTTTTCTCTCTTTTCTTCTTCCTCCTCCGTGAGCGCCGATACAGTCGGATAAGCTCGCATCGAGGCGTTTCCTGTCTGCTTTTAAAGAAGGAATAGAAAAGAAAAAATGGGGAGAAAACTGAGAAAACGGTGCGAGGGAAATGATTAAAAAAGTAGTCGAGATCGAGAAAGAAAGACCGAAGCCCTGCAGATCGTGGTGCCGTGACACTTTACTGGTAAGTTTTTGTCAAGTATTTACAGACGCAAATGATTCATATTGACCCCTTTTCTACCACGATAGCTCTGTTTCTGGAAGCGGTTCCATTTAAGTTTACTTCGCCCGCATCTCCACTCACTGATGCAGCGAACAGTGACCCGTAGAATATGACACGCCCTCTTGGGTTTTGCAAAAAAAAGGGCTACATTTTCGCGTCCATCTTCTGAACCGACTTGTTTTTTGGGGTCGAAAACTCTCTGAACTGT
Organism: Sparus aurata; assembly: GCF_900880675.1. Classification (NCBI taxonomy): domain Eukaryota; kingdom Metazoa; phylum Chordata; class Actinopteri; order Spariformes; family Sparidae; genus Sparus; species Sparus aurata. The sequence goes on along the minus strand of NC_044207.1, from coordinate 26,603,946 downwards.
ACAAATTGAATGCACGGAACCGTTTCCACGTTGGTGTAAAAGGGGGTATCCGTGTATTAATAACCAGATTATTTTCAGACACGAGTGTGCTAAACGTTTTTAGCTTGTCTGCTATTCTCTGTTTACCTTCAAAAGGAAAGAGACACCGAGGTGGTACATCCGAGGAGGTGGCAGAAGACGAGGAGGGGGGAGGAGGGTTCAGGAAAGGGAAGGTGCCAGATAAGCAGACTATTTCATGCAGCAGATTTCATTTCCCAGGGAGGTTATGTGTGCTTTGTTATCGCCAAGCTTTGGTGCACATCTAGATTGTCCCCCGAGGCCAGCAGAACAGTGGCTGTACGGCTGAGTGGATAGATACTTGAACCTGTCAGCTATGACTATTACACTCCCACACATACACACATGCTATACACTCCCGCGCTCATGCAGGCCTCAGCTGGGCTCGCCACCGTGTCTGTGTACTTGTGTGTGTGTGTGTGCGCGTGCTGTTTAAGGAACATTTTATAGGGTGAGTGATAACGGTTCCAAAAAAATCTGTGGTGATGAAGTCGATGTTTGGCTTTCTTGTCCTCGTGTTTGTTACAGTAAATATCCCGGCCTGCTTCGGATTCAATTCTTGTCTACGATTCATCACTCTAGCCTGACTTTCAATATCCGTCTGAGTGCCTTTCTCTCCCGGGCTCCCCGTTTTTTTTGTTTTTTTACCCGCCTCCTAAATCCTCTCTGCGCTGTGTGAGATCTGTTTTGGTTTGTTTGTTTCTTCCCTCTGTGAAGACCTTCCCCTAGTCAGCGGTGGAAAGTCTCAGACCACTCTATTATCCCCAAGGACTCAAGGATTATGCCACCATGGGGGCTGCTGTTCTGAAATGTGTATATTTGTCCGTACTCCTGTACATCCCTGCTCGAGTGTGGAATACTCTTATCTGTGTGTCTCATTCACAAATCTGGATCCTTTTCTGCCACGAGCCACGGCCGAAGGATACGATATAATTGTTGGGTATTAGATGCACATTCTCCTTGGGTGTAATTAAGTTGTCCACTCAGGGTCGATACTCTCGTCTCTGGTTTATTTCATTAGACTCGAAGCATAACATTATGCTTTTACATTATGTGGTCGCCCCCCCCCTGCTTTGTATGCCTGAGTCATGTTTGTGTCTTTCAGTTCGGTTTACCTTAGTTTCTTATTGTTTCCTTTTTATCCTTATCTTCTATCCTTTTGCTTTTTCAACCCCCAATCTCTCGGGTCTCTCCTGAACTTTTTGCCAACTGCCCCTCTTGCCCCTTGTCCAATCAGAGCCCTCCGCTCCACCCGAGGGCGTGTCCTGCGAGAGTGCCAGCTCCACCTCGCTGAGAGTAAGTTGGAGGCCCCCTCCAGTGGAGGGCCAGAATGGCGAGTTGGCAGGTTATGAGCTGAGATACCGGAGAGTTGTTGGGGAAGGAGGCGGAGGTCAGGGCCAGGAGGTGCAGGGGCGGCCGATCCCGGCCCAGCAGGGGCAGACAGTGTTAGAGGGGCTGGAGAAATGGAGCTGGTACAACGTCAGCATGGCAGCCTACACTGCGGAGGGGCCCGGACCCGAGAGCCTGCCCGCGCTGTGCAGAACTGATGAGGACGGTAAGAGTGAGGGCCGTAGATCAGACCTAATCAGTATTGATTGTCCAGCTGATTATTTACTGGCTAGACTGTTGGTCACTTAATTAATTCTGCTTTGTGTGTGTGTGTGTGTGTGTGCCCGCCCTCAGTTCCCGGCGCCGCCCCCCGTCAGGTGGACGTCCAGCCGCTCAACTCCTCTGCACTTCGAGTAACATGGCGGTCGGTGTTGCCACGGTTACGGCAAGGCCAGATCCGTGGATACCAGGTGCACTTCAACCGCGCAGAGAGCGGTGAATCACGGAACCTTCCCCGGATCAAAGACGTCCTATTGGACGAGTCCCAGGTGACGTCACGGCTGAACATTTAAATGATTCGATGAAGGCCGTTTGTTTTATCATTAAACATCGTCGCTCTCCCCTTTTGTCCTTTGACTCACTCCCATCTGTCTCGGCTGCCTGCGGGGTGTGTCTCGTCTCCGGGATAAGATGGAGGAGGATGACTCGACTCAATATGTGAGTGCAGACTACCCATCCTCTTCTCATTATAAATGAGCGCACTATTAATACATTCACAGAGACGGTCATGAAATCCTCATTTAGCCACTGATATGTAATTTATTGATTCATTCTTACTGACGCGTAACCAAGAAGAAAGGTAATGAAGAGGTCTGTTTGTTAGCGGTAATGTGATGTGTCACTGTTTTGTGTTTCCCTCCACAGGAGATGATCCTGGGGGGTCTGAAACCAGAGACCTTGTACTCCATCTCCGTGGCGGCGTACACCACCAAAGGGGATGGAGCGCACAGCAAAGCCAAGCTGGTGCAGACCCGGGGGATCGGTAAGCATATGCCTCGTATACAGTTCAGTGCACTGGATTTAGTAACATACTCAAGAATTGATCTAACAGTAAGCTGCACCAGGAGCTGGCAGTAAATAAACAGCCGAATCAATTCTAATTCTTGTACGAGATCTACATGATATATGTTTTTATATATGTATCCCCATTGATTTTCTGCTGCCTACGCTGTCGTTCGCAGTGCCCGGCCCCCCCTCTCTCTGGGTGCGTCCAGGATCGGGTCCGTCAGCGGTGGTGCGGTGGGCTCCGCCGCTGGAGTGCTCTGAGTCAGGCGCCGATAGCCGGGGGGCGCCGCTGCAAATCCTGGGCTACCGCCTACAGTTTGGCCTGAAGAATACGTCTTTGGACACCACGGTGGACTTCACCAATCGAGAGAAAAACTTCACTGTCAGAAACCTCTCCCCAGGCTCCTCCTACGTCTTTGTCCTCTCCGCGAAGAGCCGGGCAGGCTACGGAGATTTAGTGCAGCAAGAAATAACAGTTCCCATGTTCCCGCCCTCGGGATACCCCAAAATATCTGACTTTATTAACGCCACCTGCTGCTCCCTCCAGTTCTCCTGGCTGCCCCCTGCTCCAGAGGAGTGCAACGGTGTCATCACTGAGTACATCGTAGCTTACAAAGAGGCTACAAGTCCCAAACCCTCTGCTGACCCTGCCGGCCCTTCAGCCTTACCGGCCCCCCCTTCTCTCCCATGGCTGATCACGGTACCGGCGCGTGAATCCAGCTACACCATCCTGGGCCTCAATCACAGCACAGCCTACGAGGTGCAGCTCAGAGCCCACAACAAGGCGGGGCCGGGCCCCTTCAGCCCACCTGTGGTGAGCCGAACCCTGGCCTTTGAAACAGGTAGGGCCGGCCTCAGGCCGCAGGAACAACCCTTCACCTTGTAAGCACTGGTGCAGCTTCACATCTCCCCTTAATGTGGATTTCACTCCGATACACTAAACTAAACGAAGTCTGGGCCAGTTCTTACAGGTCGGCCTTTCACCCGTGCAACTCGGAGAGGCCAAGAACTGCAAAGTCCAGGGGAAACACGACTACTCCCCCCAATCTTCTCCACTCACTCACTTATACCTTCATCACCTACCCTTCACCACCAGTGGGAGCAGGCTGAATGTTAATGGGTGTTTGCCTCGAGAGCACTGCTTATCACAAAACCCTCAGGTAAAAGTCAATACAGGGCAGAGTATACAGTATCTAATACAGAAGGTAAGTGTTCAGCCTGAGTTCAAGCGAGTGTGGCATCTGGCGCAGTATCTGCAGGTAAGCTTTTTTTATCTGATAGACCTCCACTTTCACCTTTTTTCCGAAAGCCTTTGCTGACATGCTGAATTCTGAGTCTAACAAACACGACCTAACACTCTGAGAATGTGGCATGTCACATTCCTGCAGCCGCTCTGTCTGATACTTGTACTTACTCTCGCCATCCACTCTCCTCATCACCTGCCCATCCTCCTAACCGTCATGAATTCTTCCCCCAGTAACAGATCTGACTGACGTGTTTTTACAGGTTTCTTGCCGTGAGAAAGCAGAGGAGCCGCCGATTCGAATACCGCTTCACCGCGCGTGACTTTGTTTTTGTTTTTTTTTTTGCTTCCCAGATGTGCCGAGGAACTTCTCAGTCAATCTGGCCACTAAGACCAGCGTTCTTCTGACGTGGGAGTTCCCAGAGAGCAGCAACCCCTACCGCTTCACTGTATGTACACGTGTAGTAACTTGCGTCTACATTATTTATAACGTAACACAGCATATTATGTTGTAACATTCCCCAGATGCTTCCTGATTATAATACCTCACATTATCATGAGTTTATGTATTTTTAGTATGCGTGGCCCCAAAATGACTTTTCCTCCCCACTGTGGACGCTTTGAACTCCGAGCAGCCTCTGATCCATCTGTGGGATGTTTGTGGTGTTAGAACCATTTACACAACAGAAAAATAGTTGTGAATAATTTATCTTTTACTGTTTTGATTTGCTAAGTATAAGCAGCTCCATGGTTTTATTACAGCACGCCTTGAGAGCACACTTTGACCCTGCTTAAGATGCTGAGCGTACCATTCTTAATGTGCTTATCGTATCTGCGCAGTATATTTTGCTTTTTTTTTTTACGTGTATATATTTTTTTTACCTGTTTTTGAGGCTGACAGTTTTCAGTAAACAGTTGGAAAGAGTTTTGTTGAAGCAAGCGTCAACTAAACGCTCTGACTCTACCGATGAAGTGGGCATCTTTAGGTAAAAGACGGAGCAACACTAAGATGTAGAATTTCATGGAATAATGCCTTGAAAAATTACCTGAAAATGAAATGAAACTTTATATAACAAAGTCCAACCAGCACCTTTGGGCTCACCAATTAACATGATGTACCTTGTTTGTTTAATCCACAAAAACGTGTATAAACGTTACTGACCTTTTGAGATTAAGAAAGACAGATTTTGTTGTCTTTTGAACGGAGCTACGCTAGCTGTTGTTCCTTGTTTCCAGCCTACATGCTAAGCTAAGTTAACTGGCTGATGGTGGTTCAGATATTTGAGAGGCTTCTCACTTAAAGGAACCTCTCACATGCCTGTATGCTAAATCTCAGGCTAGCACCAGCAGCCGGCTAGCTTAGCTTAGCATTGAGACTGGAAACAAGGAGCGACAGCTAACCTGGCTCCGTCCAAAGTTAGCAAAATCTGCTTACCGGCACAACATTTTGGGAAATATGCTAAAATGTTTCTGTCAGATATGGTGTCAGCTGGGGCCTTCATTCCTTCATTGATTTGTTTTTTTTTATTAATTCGGCTCAACTCCAGCGAGAAAAATATAAATAAACTGATTCACATTCTAAGACTGAAAAGGAGCAATGGAGGAACAACATCCAAATGTACCTGCCCTTTACTCAACACATCAATAAACAACAAACAAATCGATGGTCTGTCAGTTACAGTTACTGAATAATGCTTACTGTTGCAATGGAAACATTCACCACTCCAGTAAATAGGATGGATCTCAGGTACGTCGACAGGTAAATTAGTCCACTCTCACCTTTTGCGTCTTTTCCTTCTAACTCCACGAACCCTCCAGGTGGAGTACAACCGACTGAAGATGGAGGTGGACGCTCGTCTGAGAAAGGCAGTCATCCCGAACCTTCAGCCCGACACCAGCTACGACTTTAAGATCACCGCCCCAGAGGGCAACATGGGAGGCCTTCGCCACCGCATCTCCGCCAAAACCTCCCCGCCAATCACCATCCGCCGCCCTGAGATCGACCACGCCCGTGACACCGAGACCACAGTCACCATCATCCTGCCGTCTCTGGAAAATCGCAGCCCCGTCAAGTGAGATCGAAGTTTCACATGTTGTTTGTGTTTGAGATAGTCCAGATGTGGTAGAGGGAGCGATGATAACCTGCCTGCCCGCCTGATAAGATGGCGAAGAGAGTGTTTAGTGCAAAAAGTGGGCGAAGAAACGCGCAAATAGCTTGAGACGGGTTTGCTGTCGTGCCAGTGGTGTTACACTGTCTGTCCTCCTCTGCTCCCACAGGAATGTTTATGTTGTTGTGGTTCCGCTGAGGAGAGCCCGCGGCGTCATCAGACACCTCAAGAGCCCCGATGAAATGGACCTAGAGGAGGTGAGAACCACAACAATGACAGCAGCCACTGATGTCTGTGCCTGGAAGGAGGGAAAGACCTATAAACACACACGCACGCTGCTAGGAACTCCTGGCAAAGCTTACCCTTTATAATTCAATATCAGCGTTTGAACATTAGTCACAGATATTGGAAGGACTCAGCTCCCTTGTCCGTGTTTTCTCCTCAGCTGTTAAAAGACATCAGTCAAAGGCAGAGGGATTCTCGTCAGCAGAAGCAGGTGGACCTGCGCCGTGCTTACATCACAGCCCGCTTCACACCTGCCACCCTGCCAGCCTTCTTCACCCTGGGGGACCAGCTGGACTACGGCGGCTTCGAGAACCGAGCTCTAGACCCAGGGCAGGAGTACGTGTTCTTCATCCTGGCGGAGCTCAACTCCACAACCGGGGTAACACAGCCAGCGTTGTCACATCTCTTTTATAACCACTCCCTCCTTCCACCCGCTGCCTGCGTTCCTCTCCTGCAGGCTGTCACTATACATTGTAATCAATAAAGGCCCTCGCTGCTAAAACAATAAAATGCACGCCAGTCAAAGTGGTGTAAGCAAAAGGCAATAACCTTCACGTACTTCCATCGCCGCCGCTAATAAAGAGCGAGTGTACCCACTGTGGCGGTGGAAACAATATTGCCCCGTGCGCTGCTTGTATATGTGCATTCGAATTGGGAGAGACTTAAATACACAACAAGATAGATTTCTATTTTTATGAGATGTTTTTTTTTTTGTTTTTTTTTTGAAGGGGCACATTCAGCCACGGGGGATTCTCTTTAGAAGTCCCTCAGAGCTAATAATACAACATTAAGCCCTCTAAAATCACATTAAATGCAAGTGAGCTTCGGTACATTCTCTCTGTGTCGCTTAGTTTGATCAGATAGCGGTTTGCTTTTTAATGCCTCGTAATGTTTTGAGACAAATCGCTGAGAAATACCGAAAACACACACGTCTCTTTGATAAAAAGTCGTGCTGCTAAAGCTGATTTGATTCAGTCTGTTAACTCCAAAATGGACAAACAAGAAGAAGAAGATGTCCAGTTTCCTTTCAGGGGTTTCTTAAATACGTGCCTGTGTGTTTGTTTGCAGAAAATGTACGTGGCCAGCCCCTACACCGACCCCGTCATCGCCCCAGATTCAGACCCCCAGCCCCTCGACGCCGGCGACGGTCTGATCTGGGTGGTCGGACCCGTCTTGGCCGTGGTCTTCATCATCTGCATCGTCATCGCCATCCTGCTTTACAAGAAGTGAGTGGGAAAGATAAAGTCTGTGACACGTAATGCCAAAAAAACCATGAGACAGAGGGCTGATCAGATCATTGTGACCTTTCAATGTCAGTAAATCCGAGAGGCTGTCGCTCGAGCCCGTATTCGTCATCACTGTCTTAGTCTGGATCAAAAATATCTACTGAAATTTCATGATCCTTTATTTAAGTAAAGTCTGTCAGATTTTACAGTTTACGTCGATGATGTGTTGATTTATTTCCTGACTACAAAGGGAGCCGTGGAGACGAGAGGTTGCGCAGACAATACTCGTTAATACTCTTTTAATGAATTGCGAGTTTTGGTCTCTTGTGATTTGTTGACAGTGAGAAATCATCTCCAGCTCCATTCTTTAAGTTCCTCTCTATCCTGCGACGCTCTGCCGGCGGCTCCCGCTGCTATTTCCCAAACCGAGTCTGTTTAATCTCCCGCCACCAACCCGCAAAATGCTCAACTTTCAGCCCGATATTCATCAAATTTGTCCCCATTTAGAAGTTTGCTCTCCCCTCAGACAGCCATGAAGCAGCCCGGCCCAGCTGTAAGACTGTGATATCTGCTGCAAACCATCAAGCTTTTGAATACTAATGTGAAATATTGATTCCCCCCTCTCTAACAATGTGTCTGTTTCCCTCCTTTTCCTTCCTCTAATTATTCCTTCCCCGCGCTCGTTTCACTGGAAGCAGCAAACCTGACAGGTGAGATTAAACCAATGTCAAGCACTTTGTTCGCTTTAACCCGCAGCAATTACACAACACCAGATGCTGCGCGGAGAAACTTGTACAAAGCCCCTAAAACAGCATAACTGTTAATGCGCTATTTACTCGATTCAAGCAGCAATGCTAATGACGTGTCAGCAGTGAGGCGTCTGCTTTTCTCTCTCTCCCTCTCTCCGCTTGTTTGCATGTGTTAATTGCTCTTTTGACTCACTGGTGTGTGAGCAGCAAGCGCAAGGAGTCCGAGCCCGGAACCAAGAGCCTTCTGAGCAACGCGGAGATGATGGCCCATCACCCGACCGACCCCGTGGAGATGAGACGCATCAACTTCCAGACTCCCGGTACGAAGCGCGTTACCCACACACACCCAAACACGGCCTCGTCTCTATTTGCATAATAAAGTACACTTCCGATTGCTCGCCTCTCGATAATGAAATATTCATGCGACCAATTATAACTTCGGCGAGATTATGCAGACAAGATTGTGAAAAAAGCACTCCTCCGCATCACAACCCGACGACGGCCGCGATCAAAATGGCCGCCGCCCAGGTAGCACAGCCAGTGCTTAGTCACGGCTGAGTCATGACGGTGTGACAAAATCTGATCATCTCCGCTCGCCCACGGTCCACATGCCAGGCGGCACGGAACAGACAAGAAGCGACAGGAACCTCGGCGCTCTCATATGCTGCATATTCGGATTTAATGGTCAGAATGGTACATCAGAAGGCATGGGCGGGGGCAACTGTGATCGTTTATGAAGGAACCGACTCTGTCTTAGCAGGAACATCCAACCAAAGCCCCACTGTGAAGTAACTACACGGACTCTGACGCTCCCCGCCCCCCCGCCGAGCGAGATCTAACAACACAGCCGCTTTGGTAGTGGAACCAAGCCGATAACGGTTCGCTTTCAATTCTTCTTCCCATTAAATTAACAACATCCTAATAACACGCATGGCCTGGAGGAATTCAATCACTGCTCTCGCTGTATTTTCATGCTCATTGCTGCCTCGCAGTTTGTTGGAGAAGGTGGCAAATGTGTCACCGGGGAGAAAAAGGTTTAGTCTAACCTGGCAGGATCTATAAAGGCACACGATGTTTTATTAAACCCATAGATGAAGGTCTGAATTCTCCCTTTCTGCCTCGTTCCTCGGTAGCAAAGCGAAACCCACAGAATAAAGCGCCTCGGCTCTTCTATTCTATCTTTTTTTGCTCTCATGTGGCTGCAACCTTGAAGCTCCCACCTCACCCACTTCTCCTCCCCGGAGATTTGTGCTTTTGAAATGCTCGGCAGAGATTAAATTTGTTTCCAACAAAAAAATCGGCTGACGCTATCCGAGGTCATTTTGGTTGTGACAGGAGCGTTTTGTCGTGATTACCTGTGGGCGCTGCGGTGCCAGGCTGAAGGAGAAAGTAAACGTTGATATGAGCCTGGTTTTTTGGGGTTTTTAAAAAAATTTTTATAGCTGTGGCAGCAGAACGACTTAAGCACTCTGCATAGTGCATCGACGTGCATTACAATTAGAGAAACGCAGAAACACATTCTGACTTTGGCATTAAACGGATTGTGTGCACGGCTTTGATTCATTGTTGTAGCTATTTGCCTTTGGAATTGACAGTGGAGCGATAAAGCCTCTCTTTTCTCGCTCCAGCTGCGAAAAGAAACGACTGTAGGAGGCATAGGTTGCTTCCTGTATGTGTGTGTGTGTGTGTGTGTGTGTGTGTGTGTGTGTGTGTGTGCGCGCAGCCCTCCTAATTAGTGCTCTGTCTGTGTTTGTTTTCTCTGAGTCGTTGCTCCTCTGATCACAGAGAAAGCAATTTATCAAAGAAAAACAATTTACAAACAGCCAACACTCGCCTCACTTTGTCTCCGCACATGGATCAAAATTGATTTTCTGCCTCACTGTGTTCCTTAATGATATGTGATGTCCTCTGATTGGATAATTATCCTCGCGTCTTTGCATATAAGCGACGCTGACCCGCGAGTGATTCGGGGTTATCCCGCCTGAAGTCGCGTGCCGCCTCTGACCCCTCCTCGTTTTGTCCCGCAGGAATGATGAGCCATCCTCCCATCCCCATCAGCGAGCTGGCTGAGCACATCGAGCTGCTGAAAGCCAACGACAACCTGAGACTCTCCCAGGAGTACGAGGTGAGGAGCGCATTATTATTCCATATGAGTAAATAGATGACATCCTCATTGTTCACAGACGTTAAGCCAGTTAAGGCTCATGAAGCAGATCTTATTTAACATTTGTATCTCTGTCGGCAGACTATATGTTCATGATTTATTCAGCGCTGCAATTTATAGCGCAGCTTGTCTGCATTACCGAGCACTCTCTTTCCATTATCCTCAAATGCACTGCTAAATACGCCTCCACACACTGTTAACGCGCATGTGTGCGTTTGCTGCCTTTTTTTTTCCAGTCCATCGATCCCAGTCAGCAGTTCACCTGGGAGTATTCGAACCTGGAGGTCAACAAGCCCAAAAACCGCTACGCTAACGTCATAGCGTACGACCACACCAGGGTCGTCCTCGCCCCGATAGAAGGTGAGAGACCGGCAGGTTCAAGAGGATGTTTATGTGCTGGAAGGAGTGTTCGTGGGGTGGAACACGAAGATGGTGTGTGTGTGTTTATTCACGTGTGTGTGGGTGTGTTGGCGGCGGGAGGGGGGGGGGGGATTGCGTGATGGATGAAAACTGAAATTGCAAGCAGTGCTCACGCCTGGCTGTGTGCAGCGGCATGAGACTGACAAACAGCGCGCGGGTGCATTCGAGTGCAGCCGGCGCTCCTCCAGAACCAGAAGGGGGAGAACGGGTTTGATCTGGAGCCCTTGAATTCACGCCGACAGACTCTTGTTTGTTTGCTGTCGTCCGCGAGTCGTCAGCTGGAAGCCGCCGCCGCCAGAAACAACACAGTTCGTTAGGCTGTTTGATGTCATACGTTGGAGGTTAATTCATTATGTCGCTTATGCAGATTGCAGTTTAGGGAGAGCCTCACTCGTGTCTCGCTCGCAGGTATCCTGGGGAGTGATTACATCAACGCCAACTACATTGATGGCTACAGGAAGCAGAATGCTTACATCGCTACCCAGGGGCCGCTGGCGGAGACGTTCGGCGACTTCTGGAGGATGGTGTGGGAGCAGCGAGCCGCCTCCGTCGTCATGATGACGCGCCTGGAGGAGAAGTCACGGGTAGGATACCAGCTCACCCACTGACCCCCAGCTTTCATCCTCTGGTTCTCAATGTTTTTAGAGTCCCAAATAAAGTCAGTGGACGTTCACGACGCCCTCCACCTTCCCTGGCTCAGGCGTGTGTGAGCTGACCAATCAGAGCGAAAGGGCCTTAAAGCAACAGGCGCAAAAGCAGAGCATTTCAGACAGAGCCGCAGCACTGGAAAGTATGAGAAATCTGATGTGTTGTTTGAGCACTAAGACATAATTAAGAAGAAATCTGAAAGAAGAATCTGAAAATGAGCATAATTTGTCTCCTTTAAATCAATTTATATTGCTGTCGCAGGCGATGTAATGTGAAAACTATTCCCCGGTCTGAATTATGTTATTTTATTTCTTTCTCCACAACCATCTGGCGACCCCTGGAAATTAACCGACTGATGCCTTCAGGGACCTATTTTCTATCATTAAGTGAAGTGATGACCCCTGACTAAGGGATACGTTTTATGGACATTTCATTTTACATTCGGTGCGAAACAATAACAGCCGAGAACGACTGATAATTCAATTAGCCCAAATACTGAACGCAATAACTGCAGGACGTTTGTGTTTACGATGAGCAGATTATTTCCTGTGACTATTGAGATGAATTTCCCTGTTTTTGTTATCGTTGTCTTTTAAATTCTGAACAGTCACTCAAATTTAAGAGGCTTCTTTATCGACCTTTATTTCTTCTCCCTGACACAGTCATTGTTTCATTAGCTTTAGAAATAATGCAACACAATCTTTATTTCTTTCTGTCCACACTGAATCCACTGTTCATCATCAGTGACTCAAGTAAACATGGATGAATTTGCTAAGATAGACGATCTTCCTACGTTTATACCTTAAAATAGAAACCACGCATTTTATACTGTCATTTTTAGATGTTCCTCGGCTGCACGTGACCTGCAGTTTGGGCAACAACGTCCGGACATGGTGTGTTTTTCGAACTCCCTCCAGCCAGCTGGTACCTTATTTAGGTTTTTTTGCAGTAAGATGAGACCGCACTGTATCGATCACTCCTCGTTTCAACTACATGAATAATCCGCTCCCCGTCCGCGTTTCACTTTCAAGACGAGCGGCAGGAATGAAAATAGAAATGGGGCCTCGGGCTCAGAATGACCGTCCAATCAGAATCAAAGAAATCAAGCGGATTTTGTTGCGTGCGTCACATTCAGTTAGGACACATTGTTAAAGTCGTGAAGGCCTCGCGATCCCTCTGTGAAGCTTTGACGACCCCTAGCAGGGGTTTGGAACCAGTGATCTAGTAATGTTACGTAACAATTTATGCCTTAGTTTGTCTGTAAGTTATAGCTCCAGAGGCTGTTTGTTGTGACAGTTGTAGCCATGATGATGATGATGATGCTTTTCCTCTGTCCCTGTAGATAAAGTGTGACCAGTACTGGCCAAGTCGCGGCACAGAGACCTACGGCATGATCCAGGTCAGCCTCCTGGACACAATGGAGCTGGCAACCTTCTGTGTTCGCACCTTTTCCCTGCACAAGGTAAATTATCTCGCTCTATTTTCCTCTCTTCCACCCCTTGACTCCCCACTCGGCCCTCTCCCCCTTATTCGTTACTGTCACATCCACCGGGACCGGCTTTGATCTGTCGAGTTTTACAGTCAGGGAGCCGGGACCGACCGGGGTGATCACGAATTTCCGCCGCCGCTCGATGAGCAGGGCAGGCGGACGCGCGGAGGAGAATAGATTAGTCTGGGGCTTCACGTAGTGTTCAAACCAGGCCAGCCTCCCCGTGTCAGGCGCTGAGATTTGATCACCGTTGGAAGCAGAGCACTTTCTTATAGCACAGGGCTAATCTAAGACCGCCAGACTAGCGTGTCACTGTGGCCTACTTACAAACACAGAAAACTAGGCCAACTGTAGCTTCCAAGTGTTGCACCGCTCCTCCAAATTTTTTTGTTGATGTGTCAGGAAAAGTCAAGATAGGAGATCTGTCATGATGCACATGAAATATTCAGGCAATGCTAGTACTGTTTTGGTGGGAATCTAGGAATATACGGTGCATATTCCTGTGATAAATACAGGATATTAAATATTAAGTATGAAGAAAGTGTGTCGTGGCTTTGTGTGACTGGCAGTAATTAGGATGCAGCCATGATTAATGGAGATACGTCAGAGAAACTGCACTCGAACAAGTCGACGAACGTGTCGCTTCCCTTTGACTACCTAATAGGCTTTTGTCTTGTAACATTTAAATAATGCAGCGGGGACACAGCTTACACATGCACACGTACAAACAATTATCTCCTGTCTTGTCACATCAGAGTGGCAACAGCGAGCGGAGAGAAGTGCGTCAGTTCCAGTTTACAGCCTGGCCGGATCACGGCGTGCCGGAGTATCCCACCCCCTTCCTCAACTTCCTCCGCAGGGTCAAAGCCTGCAACCCTCCGGACGCCGGACCCATCATCGCTCACTGCAGGTACAGTACACGCAAGTTCATCTCAAAGAGGTTGTCTGAGACTTTTTGGGATTTACCTCCTTGCAGAGAGATCGATCTATTTTTCACAGAGAGAGTAGCTTTGTTGACCAAACTGTAATAATATCAGCATTAAATTGCACACAAAAAAACTAAATCTAAGATTTAAAGGGGCTCCATGAATGTGTTGGAAGCTGGTCGTCAGTTTATGTTGGCGGACTCCACTCCTAAATTAATCTTAGCTACTGTTGCTCTCTGTTGGTAAAGAAAGGCAGCGAGGCGAGGCGCTCCAGACTGGCATAAAGTCACATCCTTTGGACGGCAGCAGTTTGGCTGGTTGTAGTAACTTCTTGCAGTCTCTCCGTTTGTTGGCCGACTCCATGAAGTCTCCACGTCCAAGCGAGAAACAGTCCAGCACATACAGTATGTGGAGGCAAGAAGAGGGTCATTAATATTTTGAGCTCCTTAAATGATGTTGCCAGCCTGACTTTATTATACAGAAGTGGGCTCGGTTACATCTAAAGCAGGATAAACGATAGAAAAACGATAGATTTTGTGTTTGTAACCTGGAGCTGTTAGCTGTTAGCTGTTAGCTTTTAGCTTTTAGCTTTCATCAATTTGTTTTTATTCTTTTACAGTGTTTCACATTCAGACACAGGGATTCATTTTCTCACATCCACGCAAACATACAAAAAAACAAAAAAAAACTTCTATTAAATGTGCAAATCGTTTCACAAACTCAAAATATTAATGACCCTTATTTGCTTCCATACACAAACTGAAGCCCCTGGTTAATCCTAACGTGTCCTTTTTGCATTATGGGTATTAACGAGTCAGCTTTAGAGGAGCTGCAGGGTGGATTTATTATTTTAAATTAATCTTTTGTTTCTAGTATTCATTCCGAGCTAAACTTACTGACTGCTGGCTGCAGCTTTCATATATGATGCACGAACCTGGAGGTGGTGACAGCGTTCTTATTAAACTCTCTTCAAGAAAGTAAACAAGGCTGTTTCCCGAAATCTTGAATAATTCAAGCAACATTATGTAACTTTTGAAAACTGAAAATAGCAGCTTCAACATCTTTTGATGGTACAGAGTCTTGTAATCGGGCGACTGGTGTCTGTCACTTGTTTCTGCACCATGTGACGTCAGAGAGAAGTTTTCAACACAGAACATCGTTACGATGTCATGAGTTTTAATTGTAGTTAGCATCTACATTACATCTGACAAACTGTTACAGAGCTGGGATTTGTATTTATGACAGCAGTGTTGCACCAAATCACAAAAAAATGCCAATTTCTACATAATGACGCTTGAAATGAAATGTCACAAATAAAATCCTCCCCGACATCCCGATCGTTTGTCTCTCTCTCTCTCTTTCAGTGCCGGTGTCGGTCGCACCGGCTGTTTCATCGTCATCGACGCCATGCTGGAGCGCATTCGACACGAGCGCACCGTGGACATCTACGGCCACGTGACGCTGATGCGCTCGCAGAGGAACTACATGGTGCAGACGGAGGACCAGTACAGCTTCATCCACGAGGCCCTGCTGGAGGCCGTGGCCTGCGGGAACACCGAGGTGGCCGCCAGGAGTCTGTACTCGTACATGCAGAAGCTGTCCAAGGTGGAGAGCGGGGAGCACGTCACCGGCATGGAGCTGGAGTTTAAGGTAGGCGGGGGAGGGCAGGAGTGGATGTACAACAGTGCTTCTGACAGATTAGTTTGAGGCTCCTTGAAATGAAATCACGTCTGCTTATCACAGGAAGTAAAATTCCTGTGTTCAAAAACCTACTAAGTACTAAAGTATAAACATCAAACTATATGAAAGAAAGCACTCATATTCTTAACGGCCCATTTCAGAATCACATGCAGTCTGTTATATTATTGGATTATATTTATTGATTGTGTTCACAGTGATGGAATGTAACTAAGAACATCTGTGAATTGAGATTGTTCTTCTTTCTGAAATTGTTTCCCTTGAATAACGTTTAGAGGCCTGAAGATGTTAAAAATCATAAAGAATTAAAGGGGGAAAAAAAACCAAATTAACAGTACAGTTAATTAACAAAATAAACCCCCCCCAAAAGAATTAATCCTATCATCTCACAACCCCTCAGATTTATTTTGCAAACCCCCCCGAGCTAGAATCAACGAGTGTCTGGAGCAGAGCCGCCTTGAACGTTAACTAACAAATCAAATAATCCTGAATAATCCTGCAGTCTTGCATATAAAATCTTTTCTCTTTTAATGATAATGTACTTTGAAGTTTTGAAAGAACATCGTCGCAACACATTCACATTTTTTTTCCTCTCGCCATCCATTCAGCGTCTGGCTAATACCAAAGCCCACACGTCCCGGTTCGTCACAGCCAACCTGCCTTGCAACAAATTCAAGAACCGACTGGTGAACATCATGCCCTACGAAACCACCCGCGTCTGCCTCCAGCCAATCAGAGGCCTGGAGGGCTCCGACTACATCAACGCCAGCTACATAGACGGATACAGGTATGTTTTCATCCCCGTGAACGCTAATATGACCCGACCTCCTCGCCCTCTTATGACGGCTTGACGAGTGAACGGATCGGATGGGTTTTCACCGCAGCGCTCTCACCTGTCACGTCCTGTCAGATCTGTCGTTACTGTATACATGTTCCTGCTATTCGTCTCGCTGCGCGGCACTCGCCTCGGTTCCCCCGCCGACGGAGGGGACGCACGCTGAATCCCTTCTGATGATTCAGGCATTCAGAGTGTTTGTACACACATGTTTTGACTGTTCCTCTTCTTGCTTGAGGCCTGACCCCCTTTTCAGTCTGATGCCTGACAGAGGAAGAAACAGGGAGGAGGAGGAGGAGGAGGTGGCGTCTTCTTAATGTGTGTGTGTGTGTGTGTGTGTGTGTGTGTGTGTGTAGGCAGCAGAGAGGCTACATTGCCACCCAGGGTCCACTGGCGGAGACTACGGAGGACTTCTGGAGGATGCTGTGGGAGCACAACTCCACTATAGTGGTCATGCTCACTAAACTGAGAGAAATGGGACGGGTAGGGACAAATTACATGAACACACACAAGCGCTGCAAATAACATCACATTTCCACCTCGTTCTCAATGTCATCGACACCTTTTTTTCGTCTCCTCTGCTCTATCAGGAGAAGTGTCACCAGTACTGGCCCGCCGAGCGCTCTGCCAGGTACCAGTACTTCGTGGTGGACCCCATGGCTGAGTACAACATGCCTCAGTACATCCTGCGGGAGTTCAAAGTGACGGACGCCAGGGTGAGTGCACGCCGTCTGTGTGTTTAAAGACTCGTCCTCGCGTTGTATGTTGTATTCAAACAGCGGTGTAACATCACACTCCTCCGCTTCTGTTCCTGCTCTTATTTCCGATTCCATCGGCGCTGTCGGGAGGCAGCTGTGCAAAGCATGTCCTATCGACCTGAGGTGTGTGTCGGCTAGCGTGTGTTTTGTACGTCAGTGTGTGCGTCACAACAGGTTAGCATCTATCGACAGGCAGCCCTAAATTACTCCTTCGACCGTGCTGCCTCCAAAATACCTTGACAGATGTATATATGTGAGTGTGGTGTGTGTGTGTGTGTGTGTGTGCACGTCTTCTTGTGCACATATGTGCCGGTTACAGATAACTGCAGTCAGGCCTGTCCCGCGCTGACGCCACATTGACAGCTGCTGTATTGATCTCCATTAAAGGGGAGTCAGAGAGGCTGTGCAGAAGAGAAAAGATGTAATTGCCTACTGAGTGGCTGACAATAGCAAGACACACTGACGTTACAGCCTGAAGTTAACCACAGCCGCTGATCCAGGGTCAGATAACAGTAATCATTAGATGGAGGGGAGGATGTTGCCTGGCAGAGTCTCCCTCGTCGGTCAATAACAGCAAGAGGAAGCTCATTTTGAATATCATCACCTCACGTAAACAGTTACTACACATCCCCTGCCGTTTCCCCGTTTCAGGACGGCCAATCACGGACAGTGCGCCAGTTCCAGTTCACCGACTGGCCGGAGCAAGGCGTGCCCAAATCCGGGGAGGGCTTCATCGATTTCATCGGCCAGGTGCACAAAACCAAGGAGCAGTTCGGCCAGGATGGACCAATCAGCGTTCACTGCAGGTGAGCGTCTTAGCGGCTCATGATGAAACTATGTACTGCTAATTTTCAGCTGCTACAAGGAACTTTTTACTTTTCTGTTGATTTTTGTGGCCCCTGCGGACAAAGAGAACCAAAGAGTCTCCTCAGTTCATCCTCAGCACTCAATTTTTTAATTTTACAAGCAGGAAAAGTTTGGATCTGACCCGGTGCAGCCATTGTTTTCTAATGTACGTGATAGCGAAGGATCAGTATTAAATTTAGAGTGTTTCATAACCAGTTAAAAGTTCCTTGTAGTACATTTAGTTTTTAGATTTTAGCTCATTGTCGTTCATGCCGCGGCGCCCTGTAAACTCTGGTTAACGTTGTTCTCTTGGTGGCTGCAGTGCTGGCGTGGGGCGGACAGGTGTCTTCATCACTCTGAGTATTGTCCTGGAGAGGATGCGTTACGAAGGGGCGGTGGACATCTTCCAGACTGTCAAAATGCTGCGCACACAGAGACCAGCCATGGTGCAGACTGAGGTAAACACTGAACAGCAGGAGGGACTAATTGATTCATTAAGCACAGCAGACACGGCACAGTATGCTCCTGCTTGAGGCTGTATTTTAAATGTTTTTTATCGTCCATATTCGACTGATCGTAAATATTTTTAAACCGATGTGTGTTTAGTTTGATTCTAGATCTACACTGTATTTGTGTGAGAGCTGCCTCTCGCCTGCTCGATTCAGCATTTTATTGATTTTTCTTTGTCCCCGTCCTCTCTCCTGTCTCCCACCCAGGACGAGTACCAGTTCTGCTACCAGGCAGCTCTCGAGTACCTGGGTAGCTTTGACCACTATGCAACGTAAGTGAAGAGGCGACCATCTATCCATCTTTCTGCTTCGAGGTCCACGAACAAAAAAAAAAAACAACAACCGACAAGCGAAAAACAAGAGAAAGACGGCCAGAAACAACGAGAACATTGAACCTTTTTTTTTTCTTTTTTTTTTTCTTTCTCCTTTTTCTTTCCGGGAGCGAGACTCAAAGATGAATTCTACACCGACGACGACAAACAACAACAACAACAACAACAACAAGGACAAAAAGCGACAACAACAACAACAAGAACAAGAAATCTGTGTCTAACAGCAGCCACGCTCACCGGGAGGAGCCGGTGGGTGTGGAGACTGTCCATGTGTAATCCATATAACTTACCTCAGTGTTCCAGTGTGAAGGACGTATAATACATGTGTGTTGTGGTCAGCTATCTCCAATATGAACCAGTGAAATACAAACGGCTTCTGAACAGGAATTATGATACTATATGTGTATAAAAAAAAAAAAAAAAAAAAGGAAAAAAAAAACAAAACACAAAGAGCCTGGATATTTGCTGCACCCTAAATGGGCTTTTTATCCTCAACTTTGTATCTATTGGTTTGGTGTACTAAGGGAGTTACAAAGTGCAAAGGTGAACATTTCTATGTGTCCGTGGGTCTGATTTGAAGGCGTCTCCTGCTGCCACAGGTAGTCCTGATTCTAGTTTTAAAAGCAGACGACCGGGTCACGCCTCAGCGCGGACTCACCACCACCAACACCACCACCGCCGCCAAGGACGGTTGGAGAAGCGCGTGGATGCTCATTTTACCCGACGCACAGTGCCAAGAGAAACCGTACAGCGTGAACCGCGGCCTACGAGCGGAGCCAGCATAACATAGAGTCAGAACCAGAGACCCTTTTAACGCACTGGCCGAGGATCAGTTCACGCTCCCCGACCGCGTCCTCCTCGCTGTGTAACAGCTGGCCTCTGAACAGTGATTAGAGCCCGTCGTATCCTCGAGTGGGCTGAGATTTGTAGTCCAGCGCATTCTCCAGTCAACAAAGCTTGCTTGCTATTTGCTGTGGTCCTTGTTCATCCTCCAGCTCAGCTCCTCTTGATGTCAGCCCCATTGTGTCAGTTCAGCAGTGGCTTATATTGAAAGAGACGCTAACGACAGAACTCTTTCGCAGCTCTCAGCCCATTTTCTGCCGTTTTTTTCTTTTCTTTTTTCTTTTCTTTTCTTGTGTGTGTGTGTTTTTACTGTACGTCTTTGCCTTACGCCGACTTATTTCTTGTGTTTTTCAACATGCTGCTTAATGTTCACGCGTCGTGTGCTAAACTTTTATTGTCATACAGTATCTTAAAAACTGAGGACGAAAGTTGCTCCCTGATCATCTTCCTCCTCTGAAGCTTACCTACTTGAATTGCACCACTTTGCAGTTAAATCACTTTGATATCTTACTGTTTAAGGCCACTGAGGGGTGACGAGAGAAACCCCGGGAACATCCAGCGCGGGTGGTGAACTTGCTCACTGTCAGCGGTCCTCCCCCTCCTCACCCAGACCGTCCCACCTCCATACCGATCTCTCTCTGTACAGAAACATCCCAACCCAACCAAAAAAACGACGTCCCCCTCCTCTTCCTCCTCCGTCTCCTCCAGGACAACCGCACAAGCCCTCGATATCGATATATATATATATCTTTTCTTGATTTGACATATAATCATAATTGGTCTCCCCCCTCCTCCCCCATGTGGTGATTTGAAGAGCACAGCGATGTTCCAGTGTATCAGACTTCTCGGGCGGTCTCACCGATGATTTTTTTTGTACATACTGTCTATCATTGGAGTCCTATACAGTACAGTTACATACGTCTGAGCACAAGAATATAACGTGGGATTGGATGTGATGTAGTTCTTATCGTCGCGAGAAAAAAAAAAAAGCCTTATTGTTATATCGTTCACTTTGTCATATTTATTTCATATGATTTTTTTTTTTTTTTTAAAGATATTTATTATTCTATTTTGTTACTTTTTACGTACGGACGTTTTTTTGTTGTTTTTTTTTTTTCATTTATTTATTTGGGATATCTAGCTAAAACTATAACCAATAAGATGTTGTTTACTTGTTTTCTTTGGCGAGCCAACGTTAACGTATGATATTGTCGCTGTTTGTTCTCTTTTTTTTTAATTATTATTCTTTATTTTGAATGGTCAGTTTTGGTGCTTTTTTATTTGCTTTGTTATTATAAAGTATGCCCTCTGTGTAGGGTGCTATTTGATACTGATTACTGATGTCCGACTAGATAGCTAGAGATGTACATTAGAGGCAGTACCTAGTTTAAGTTTACATCGATGCCCTCCCCTCACGCTGACCTCCCTCTGCGTGATCATGGCAGCAGAGGTTTGATCCCACCCCACCGTGATAGGTTCAAGGGGCATCAGAGAAATTAGATATATAGAGCAGACTTGCGGGGCGAAAGCCTCGGACAAGCTGCTGGTTATTTAGTTTGCTGGAAAAGCACATGGTAGCAAGTGTATTTTTGACAGAGAACGGGTGAGGAAATCGCCCTCCCCTCCCCCCCGTCCTCCCCCCCCCCCCCCCCCCCCCCCCCCCGCTACACACACAAACACACACGCACACACACAAAAAAGCTATTGTTTAAAAACCTGAAATTATTCTGATATGAAATTTATGTGTGGTCCAGAAGTCTTGACGGTGTGTGACATATATGAAATATGTTATTCCTTGGATTTCTAATGATTATCGTGTCAAGAGACATATAAAGAGGCACACACGTGAAACATAATATGAAATGTGTGGAGAGGGTCCAGCTCTGATGACGCCATCCCCCTCACATATGTACCTGTTCTTTCCTTTCAAACCATGGATGTAGATATTGTATCTTGACTTTGTATTAAAAGCAGGATGATTGGATATACAGCACAACGAGCGGCTCCATTCTTGTGGCTTTATCTTTTGTTCGCTTGTTGCTCACTTCTCGTCCACTAGATGGGACCAAAGCAGCTCTTAAGATGAAACCCACAGATTTAATGTCACAAAATTACAGATAATAGATTCTACGTTGACCTTCTTTTCTGGCACCAGATGCACAAAGAATCTCCGGTCTTTCAGCTGGTTTTTGGTCTGTCCTGCTTTAATTTCAACTTTAGTATCACACTAACACATGACAGAGACGTGGTATCGATGCAGGAGATGAGAAAGAATTTCAAAACTCTGCATTGACAAGCAGAAAACCTCCATTAAGGTCCAACAATCCAGTTTAATCCAATATCAATCTCTATAGCCGTGTATTAAGTTTCATTTTAACCACAATTGAAGCTCACCAGATCTCGGATTCGCACTCAGTCATAGATACCAGCCACCTTAATACACCTGCGTGTTTTCATCACCATCCATTATTCCCTGAAGCATTGATCGAAATGGCGAAAAAATGCAGTGAGAAAAAAAAAATCCTGGCTCCGTCTCTTTTATCTGGATCCAGACCAAAAGTTAATAGGATCAAATTCTGGGCCGGGACCCATCATCCATCTGAGTTTTTTTGGGGGGGAAATCTGTTGTGTTGTTTTTGTTTAATCCTGCTGAAAAACCAACCAACCAACCAGCAAACAAACTCAATAATATTCTTCCTGGAGAATACGAAACTATATGCAGAAGACTTTTGGCTTAGTTATCTTACGTTTGACAGAGTATGCGGCTGATGTGAGGCGCATGTGTTTGGTTTCCAGGCCTCACCTATAATTAGTGCCAAGTTGGATATATTGAACGCTTTAGAAAAATCAGTTTCTTACAATAAATCCAATATGACTGTGACTGAACTATAGCATCAAAGACAACAAATATCTTGAGGAAAAAAGTTTTATAATCCAAAGTTTGACCAGTAAATAATATAAAGAAATGCTTAGAAAAAGTCAGAAGACTGATACAACCCTTATATTTGTATATAAGATATGAAGCTACAGTTAGCAGCAGCAGTTTAGCTTCACTCAAACAGGCCATATACACATGGCGGCCATTTTCCTCTGAGGTAGCGCTCAGGGTGTGAAACTCAAAATGCAGTTTTGAGTTGTATTCCAGGTTGCAAGTTGTATAAACATCAGGAATCTAACAAAATGTAATAATTTCACTGCTTCCTGATTAATAACAACCTACGTAGACGATAAATGATGTAAATTCAGAGGGACAGCGAGCAGTATTTCCAGGTAAGATGCATATTTGACAAATAATTAGCAACCGTTAGCATTTAACCACTTCCTAGTCGACATAAATGTTTGATAGTGTAACAGAATACCATAATAAAAGCATAGATTATTCTAAAATATCGGTGAAACACACTGGACGTAATCAAACAATAATGTAAGCTAGGAGCTGAGCTTATCAAATATGCTGTTTTACCTTGAAATATGGCCTCCTGGTTTCATCTTTTCTAGAAGTGGTGAAATGATAATGATTTGTCAGATTCAGATCGTTTTATCGACTTTATTGGAGCTTACCGTCCTGAATGTGATGAGGAAAATGGCTGCCGTGTGAATATGGTCGTTGGTTAGATTCATGGACAGGAAGCAGCTTTTTGAAGGTAGGCTAGGCTAACACAACCAGCTAAGCTATTACGACATAATTTTTGCGCTTTTGTTCTGATTCAATAAATCAGATGTATTCATTAATGAGTTTTGTAGGTGTTTTTTTTAACCTTTATACAGAGCTAGGCTAACTGAGTGCTGAGTTTCCATTCTGCGTGCTAAGGCTAAGCTAATTGCCGCTGCCTGGTGCTAGCTTACTGTACAGGCATGACCGGGGTCTCGACCTCCTCCTCTGGCCTTCAGAGAGGAAATGAACATACATTCGTACACGAACCAGGAAAGGAATTACTTTCCATTTGTCTACGGTTTCCTTGAATTGTTATCATTCTTTAGGCTGTTAGCGTTACGCTCACGGTCCGGAGATAACGAGGAATGTTGCTCTGTATGTCAGACAGGTGATCGCAGGGTTTATTTTGAGCACAGCAGGGCACACGCCCTTATTAGAAGACATAAAGTCGGCTGTAATAACGAAACTCAATCTGGTGAAATCTGATTCCAGCACAGCTCCACACGTGTTCCGTCTGCTGCCTGCGTAAAGTTCACACTCATTTTTTCTCACATGAAGGACAGCTGCACCTGAACAGAAGCCTGCTGTGTTCCTTCTCACTGAAGAATGATTGTGATTGGCTCAAGTCCTTTAACCACTTACTTCCTCGAAAATCTCTCAGAAAGCCAAAGCACCCCGTTGATCTGTAAATGTTTTCTAGTAATAAGAGGAAAGAAGAAAAACAGGCTGTGAGGAATGAATTGTTGAATGTTTGAGATGTGTAGCGACAGGCCCGGTAACGTTACACCTCCAGCCGTCATCAGAGGGCCTTTAACCGCGAAATCTGTCTCGCTCACCTGTATAAGGAAGTGTAAGTTGTTAATGCAGGTTGCTGTGTTCCCGTCAGCCTCACGCGTTGACGATTCTCACCTCACATAAAGATACAAGTCAGGTGTGACTACTCCGAACACAATAGATGGTGTTTATCAGCTCGCATCAGTGTGAGATCAGAATGTGCTTCATGAGAAGTGACTGTAAATTTATCGAACACTTTTCTGACAGAAACTCTGCAGCTGCATTTTTTTTTATATATAATGCTTAATAAATAAATTTATATGCCATTAAATGCAGCAAAAATAATATTGAAAATAAATGTTCAGTATTTGTATTAATGCATACATGTATAAAAAGTTAAATAAATTCAAATATCTGTCATTTATTTAGTATTTAATTTGTTTACTGTCCCATTTTATGTAATTTTTCATTCATTATTAGATGCATTAGTTATGTGTTGCCTCATGCATTTCAGTTTCAATTTGCAATTTGATTTGATTTGATTTGATTTGATTTGATTTGATTTGATTTGATTTGATTTGATTTGATTGTGGCAGTTTCAGTCCTCCACACAGCAGTTACTTACAAACCACTGTCATTTAGTATTTTCCTCATTAAACTACGCCACAGTATAGCTGAATAACATAAGTGACTTCAAATGTGTGGAAAGAAAATTCAACAAGAAAAAGTGAGAGTTAGTTTTGAGGGAAACTTTTTTTACACGCTTCTGTTTTTTCATGGACTGTAGATGTGAATCCCGCTTCTGATAACACCTGACACATGCTGTTGTTACATCTGGCACCATATTTGAACTAAAACTCTTATTATTGTGGAAAGCACCTACATTCAAAAGCACATTATCCTTCAGCAACACAGACTACTTTGTAGTTTTTAAATCTTGTTTCAGGTTGGAACGCATGAACAAAGACAATCAGAGCTCTGAGCTGCTCAGGGAGACAAAGCTGGAGGAGATGTGAGGAGGAAGAGTGACGAAGAGAGAGCCAACATCTGGACCGACACCGATCACACGACCACCTGTAGTGTGACGGTGTGAGCTGTGTGTGGTTTCCACAACTTCAACACAGGAAGAGACTCTGTGTGAGGCTTCTCTACTGCAGAGTGTCGATCTGCTTGAGGAATACGTACAGTTAAATGCAATTCTATTATTTCATTTCACCAAACTAAAGGACCAAAATGATCAGACTTGGTGTGACAAACTGTCTCCTTCAGGCTGTTTGTGGGCCGTTCTTCACAGCAGACACGTCGACTGGTGTTATTAATGACACTAGCATTCACTCTGTACGTCCTTCTGCAGAACAAAAGTGTAACAGCCACTATTCTTTTCCTGAGGATTCAGAAGTTGTATTCGTCAAATGCTTAGACGATGTGATGTAGATGTGCAGTAAAATTAAGAGTGGTGTACATATAACGATGCATATCCATGCTGAATATCTGGTTTCAGCTCTAATTCTCTGCAGTATGGAGGCACCAGCGTCAGGATACTTGACAAACACACCGCTGCAGTGCCCACATACAGTCAGCCTGCCTCCTCCCACTCTGCTGACTGGAGT
Source organism: Sparus aurata (assembly GCF_900880675.1). NCBI lineage: Eukaryota > Metazoa > Chordata > Actinopteri > Spariformes > Sparidae > Sparus > Sparus aurata. The sequence goes on along the minus strand of NC_044207.1, from coordinate 26,578,377 downwards.
CAGAGGTACATACAAGGTGCAATATGCAAGAAACTGAACAAAACATCTTCAGCAGGATGTGAAGAAATAACAGTTTTGTCATTATGTATTGAGGAGGAATCACATCAGGAGCAGTTTGGGGGTCAGTATCTCACCCAAGGACACGTTGACATGCAGATGAGGGGAATCAAACTAGTGACCTTCCGATAACAAGACAGCAGCCTCCATCAAGGAATACAGTGGTGCCATTTACCAGGAGTGGGGTTTGAACCCACGAGGGATTTTGCCCATTGGATCTTAAGTCCAACGCCTTAACCACTCGCACATCTAGCAGAAGCTTTTGTCCAAAGCGACTTACTGTAATTCATACAAACATTCAAACACCGATGGCGGTTGCTGCCAGCACATCAGCCTTGGCCTGTCCCGGTCCAAAGCTCCTGAGCGAGCAGTTAAAACACAAACACTCCCCCACTGCTCCGAGCTCCGATGGTGGGACCGTTAGCTGCACGGCTAAATGAGCTCACTCACTAACAGCCGCTTTAGTTAGCAGCAGTTAGCATTTACTTCAGTGACGTGCTGCCCTTATTTGATCTGAGGATGAATTTGACATGTGGGAGAACCTTTGACGTAGATGTTGTTGTGCTCGACACACAGAACACATGTCCTTGTTGTTTTTGACTAAAAATATATAGTTATCTGCACAATATTTATATTTTTCAAGGTGTTGTATCGAAGCCAGAAATTCCAGAATTGTGACAACACCAGATTGGAATCAGACTATAAAACCAAAAAGAAATAATATGAAGATAATAACTGTATGAGCAAGAACCCGACATGCATGCACATGAAAAGTGAAACAGCTTTGACAGTCTTCAGATCTTTATTGAGTCTGCTGGAGAGCTCAAATGCTGATAAAATAGTTCTTGTAATCTGTGAGACAAATATTTGATTAACGGTGTTTTGGCGGGCCATTTCATGGAAAGTGCTCTCAAATCATCAAAATCTGTGAAGAGACTACAAAAGCAAAATGGGACTCACTTCTCACTGCTCTCACTTTCTCTCTATATATATTTATATGACCTTTTGTTGCTGCTAAATCAACTGTATTTAATAATATTTTTCTCTTATTGTATTTCTGTTTGACGGGTGGCGTGATGGTCGTGTCACAACACACCGCTGTGCATGTTCACAAGTCATAAAAAGTCATAAGCAAAGTAATAACAACATTTTTCAGTGTGCCGGGATCGACGTCAAGCAGAGAAACACACTTTTCTTATCAAGTCTCGCCTCTAATTTTGTTTAATGTCTCTTAGAAATGTAAATATTATATTAAAAACTGCCACGTCATGATGTGTATCTGTCCTGCATCAGTCTGTCTGATGTCTATCTGTGAGGGCAGGGCAGTTCACCCCGCAGGAGACATCGTGTGACTGTCACACATGTCCCTGCATACCTGTGTCAAACCTTTGTGTGTGGGTTTGTGTGAGTGTGTGTGTGTGTGTGTTGCCATGAGGAGCAGAAGCCGTGCAGAGCAGAAGCCGTGCAGAGCCCATTGGCTCAGCTTGACTGCAGGCTCCCTCCTTCTCACGGCCGATTGGCCGGTTCAACAATAACAAGCCAATCCCAAATCCTTTTGTTACTTTGTCACCTGCGTCTGAGTAACCACAGGCGATCGAGAATCACACACAAGGTGTTTCGCTGTCACCTCCGTGCCATAGTGTCACCCTGCATGTATGCAAGCGTGTGAGTGTGAGTGTGTTCATGTGTGTGAGCTGGAAGTGGTTTATTTCCATCATGAGTTTGAAGAGCAGGAGGTTCTCACTTGACAGCGCCGTGTGAGTATAAATACTTTCCTCTCTCTGTTCCTCTCACACCTCTGGTCACATTGAGCTGAAAACACAGACGGCACTAATCATCCCTCTCACAGCTGAGCAACAGGTGTGATTGATGAAGCCCCTGTAAGCACCAGGTGTGCAAGCGCTCTTGTTACGTCGCCAGTGTTTTGTAAAGCTTTGCTGGTTTACAAAAGTGAAACTGTTCTCCAGGGGAGGGAAACCTGCTGCTGTTGCCCAGAGACTGCAGGCCAACCACGGGTTTAATGGGCTGACAGTCAGGAGGAGATCAATGCAGCTGGTACTGGAGGTGGCTCCTCAAGGAGCGTAAAGCAAGATGAACTTATTTGCACTCCCCATATCGGAGCTTTTCAAACAGACAGAGATATTAGATCATATTCACTTCTCTTACCTGTTTAACTCTTCAGTCCACAGTGTTGTCAGCGCTGCACGTTTAAAGGTGCACGCTGTAGTTTCTGGGGAAGAAGTTAAAATCAGGAGAGAAAGATCTTCATTGGCTGATTTTGTTTTATGCCTGAACAAACTGTCTGTTTCCATGACTGAAAGGGCAACGCAGCTTCATGCAGTTTTACGTTGTTTATACGTGGCGGACCCTGCCACCTTTATGTTTCAAACAGTGTTCCGCGCACCTTGTTTTCCTCCGAGCAGATGTTTGTTGTTGACCCTTTTTTACGTAACGAGTTCTTTGTGTCTGTGAGCGAACCCGCTAATCTTTTTGGGAAATCTGACTTCCACCGATGAAAACAATGGAAGAGCAGATAAAGCGAACGACCACGATCCGACACATTGCTTCCTTCGTTGTCGTTCTATCGGTCCCACCTGTGTGTCATAAGTGTGACATTTCTCTCCTGCTCTCTCGGGACAGCTCTCTGGAGGGAGTTGGGCCTCTCGGTGGAAGACGAAGCAGCAGCGGCAGGTTCAGCAGTAAGAAGTCACGACAGAGTCAGAGTCTGGACGACGCCCGGCAGGAGATCCACGAGCTGCATCACAGCCTCAACTCCCACACGCCCCTCAGGTGATTTTTAAACTTGAGCCTAGACAAAGACCTGATAACAGTCTTATCTCACCCATCACAGCGAGGTACATTCATCCTGTTTGTGTCCTTAGGAGGCAGACCATAGCAGAGGAGAACCTTGAGCGAACAGACGGGCCCATCACCAGTCATGTAAGTCCTGCTTCCTGTTCCCTGCAACAGACAGACATCGTCTTTGCAGCGCAGGGGAAATTAAGGCAGCTGTGATCAATATTTTTATAATAATGATAATAAAAATGCACCAAAGGTTAGAACAATATGAAGCTGCAGATCAGTATATCCTGTAACTGCAGCTGTTTGGCTACAACTGTACAGTTTTGCATGACACTCTAGTGTTGTTTTCGACCACAGCAGGCAGCGAAAAGTCTCTAAAACCCTCTGAACACAACCTGCTGAGCACCAAACACCTGACAGACACACTTAGCAGCTAGCTTGCAAACACATGAGCAGCTGAAGAGCCAGATATTTAACTCTGGAGAACAAAAACGGAGTTAAAGAGAGAAAATGTTGGACGAAAACACAAATACAAATGATTGATTTGCTGGAACTGTTTGCTAACGTGTCCACCGTATCATTTTAAGAGGAGATAATATGTCAGAGTTGTGTTGACAAGTTTTTTCTGCTGCTCCCAAGTGGCAAAAAAGAGTTATTGCAGGTTTGAAGGTGAAATACATCAGACTTTGAGTTGAAAACATTAAAAAAGTGACAAAATATATCAACACAATATGAAAAAATAACAGTTTTGACGTTTGTTATGTATTTTATAACAGAAATATACACTGAAGCTAGCATGCTAAGTTGCTAGCCCGGCCTGTACAGGTTCAACAGTGTAAACAACAATATCTCCCCCCGTCTCCAAGTCCGTGCCACTAGCTACGCCGCTAACTTAGCTAGCAGCAGTTAGGAATTACTTTGGTATTGTGCTGCCCTCTATTTATTTTACGCCTGAACTCGACAGCTGGCTGTTTCTCACACTTTTTAAAGAACCTGTGATCCCAGTGACGTCACTCGTCGCTCCGCTGAGTATTGTTTGAACACCTGAGTGTTTTCTCCCCGCAGAGCTTCCTGAAGCACAGCAAAACTTTCCACAAACTGTTCCCAGAGATTTCTGAGGCGGAGACCCTGACGCAGAGTGAGTGCAGCTTCAGGTCCACAGTCTGTTACTCATTCGCTGATATTGATTATGGAGATGACATCACACATTGTGGCCCTTTTTTTTCTTTTCTTCTGTTTGATTTAGTTCTGCATTTTATTGCTGTGCCCTGCTGGAAAAAAACAGCATTTTTGGTCTTGGTGCTGCTGGTCTATGCTGGTTTTTTCCAGCAGGGTGGTCTGCAGGAGCTGAAACACGTCAGGGTCAAGCTGTTCTTTTTGTTTTTAGAGAACCACCTCACGACTTCAAATGATCCCTGTTGTGTTTGTGTGTGTTTGTGTGTGTCGGTCTGTGTCGCAGCGTTCACCTGTGCCTTGCAGAAGGAGGTCCTCTATCACGGCAAACTCTTTGTGTCCGAGCATCATGTGTGCTTCCACTCGTCTGTGCTGCTCAAAGAAACAAAGGTAACACGCTCGGACTGTTGAAGCGCTCATTCACACCGGTGACATTAAGATTGGAGGAGAACAAGCTTGTTCTTTACTTTGGTTGTCCGTGTGTCGGCCTCGTTGTGATGACATGACTCAAATGTTCTCCTTTTGAAGGAATCAGAATATAAAGCACGTTGTCGTCACGTTGTAGGTGGTGATTCCAGCGTCCAGCGTCAGGGAGGTGAAGAAACATAACTCAGCTTTGTCCATGATGTCTATTGAAACTGCTGACGGAGAGAAGGTCAGAGGAATTCTTCTTATTCACCAGTTATTATTTTTACTTGTTATGTGGATTGCTTTTGAATGAATGTTGCCAAGAAAGGGCATTTTTGTACACATTTTTTCTTCTCTAAACTGAAAAATACAACTTTTTTAATTCAATGATGCACCTTATGAATTCAACCCAACCTGTCCTGCATGAAGAACAATCATGTGGACCTTAATTGAACAAGACTTTGATGATTAATGATCATCCTAAATATTATATTATATATATGTATAATTAATATTATACAGTTAGTGAGTAACATGTATAATCCGCAATAAAAACGTAGATTTAAAATATTGAGATATGAAACAGATTTCATGTAGCACACTTATTTTGATCCATAATGAATATTCATGTAAAACAGAATAAGCGGTAAAATGTCATTTAAAATTAGTGTGTAGTGCATAGGGGTGTGCCAAAATATCGATACTACGATATATTGCGATATTTTGTCTTGAGGTACGTTATAGATACACTGGTGCCAAATATCGATATTTAAAAATGGAAAAAAAATAATAATTAAAAAAAAAATTTGGGGGGCCCACCGCCACCCCTCTTCGGAGGACAGCTTTATCTTTATTCAAACATAGGTATACAACCAAATAAAATTTAAAAAATGGTTTAAGTAGCTCTGAAACCCACACATTTAGATATTTAATGATATTTGTAGTCTGTGTGTGTGTGTGTGTGTGTGTTAAGAAGAGACACTGTGCAATACACTCTTTGTTTACTTGGCTTTCATTCATGTGAAATTGATTGACAATCTTTTGTAATTCCTGTGAAATGGATTCAGTGCAGTCAATAAATTCTGAATTTCTTCAGTGACACAGATATCGTGATGTATCGTGGATGAAATTTCTTGCAATATATCGATTATCGCAGAATCGCTGTATCGTGATATTATCGTTATCGTGGGCAAAATATCGTGATGGTATCGTATCGCGAGGTACCTGGTGATACCCAGCCCTAGTAGTGCATTGGTTTGGAGTCACTGGGTCACATGACGTGGAGGATACAGACAAAATAAAGCCATTAACCATATTAAAATGTTTTTCAAAAACAAATGCATGAAACATTAGCAATCAAAAAAGTGTCCAACCCAAAGCGGACTTCACCTCGGTTAGTAAATATTGCTACTCAGGTTGGATGAAGGCTCACAGGGATCGGAGGAGGTTGAGGTTGTCCTCTGCCCGCCTCGTCTCGTGATGGCGAGCTACTGTAGAGCTGCTGTCAGTCCAACGTGAGAGGATGGAGAAGTTTTGCTGCGTGGGCAAGAAACCAAGTGAGGGAAGTAGAAGCAAAACAATAGTTAGCCTAGCATTAGCATTTTCACTGCTGCCCCTTGCAAGTAAACTTTTTTTAAACATTCAATTTAGCAGGAGTAAGTTTTCACCTCCCAGCCACAGCCTGCTGCTCTAACCCAGAGGACACCACTGCCCCTAATTAATTATTGACTCGGTGTGTTCATTGGTTTTAGTGTTAACCACTAATCGATGAAAAGAGAGACGAGAACTGAGTGAAGAAGAAGAAGAGGAGGAGGAGGGGAAATTGCAGGAATTCAAACTTCCTGCAGTGAAAAGAACAGATTGTCAAACCAAGACTTTAAATGAACTTCCTCAACACTCAACTTTCTCCTGCCTCTCTCTCTGTTCCTCTCTTGCAGCACTCCTTCGTGTCTCTGAGGAACCGTGAGATGTGTTACAAGCTCCTCGAAACCGTCTGTTCACACGCGCAGGTAGTCGATCCACCGACCCGCGTGGCAAAGTGACGAGATCATTTATCAAACGGCCGTTCTCGTTTTGAACTTTTGTTTTTGTGTGTGTGTTTGTCTGGAACAGGGCGTGAGCAGCCCTCATCTCTCCTCCGCGGAGAACGAGGCCGATCACGACCTGGTAGGTTGTTTTTTTTTTATGGTTTTGCTCATCGAAGTCAACCAAAGCAGGAATCTCAGTCATGTTGCTCTGGTGGAGATGATAAGAGGCGCGTGATGCACAAACGGCAGACTTTAACCTGAAGTGCGTCCTTGTCCGCAGGCCTCGAGTTATTCCAGTTTGGAGGACAGCGTAGATCGAGATCAGAGCCGACAGAGCAGCATTTGTCTCGATAACGGCTTCCCTCAGACGTCCAGCGAAGGTGAGGATACAGAGGGAGGGGTCATCAGCGCTGGTTGATGTTGTGTTGTTTGGATCTCTGTTCAATAATGACTTCTATTCTATCTATCTATCTATATACATTTAATGGCTTCACAGACAACAGTACCAGAATGCAACTGTGTATTTGTGTCTCTCCAGCTCCCACGAGATGCAGCTCCACCCGTCAGAACAGCTTAATGGATACAGACGACTGGGGTGAGAGCTCACACACACACACACACGGTTATATCTACTTATAGTTACCCATCAGGCAGAGAGGGCAGTATCATCTTTTCATAACGAGCTGATTTTTGTCTCCACTAGCCGTATCGCGGATTCGGAGGATCGTCGAGAGGGTCACACCGTTCTTCCTTCTCAGAGAATTCAGGGATCTCAGCCCTCTCTTCTACCTTTACATGATGATGTGAGTATCATTATTCCTCACAGCTGAGGCTCCATCTTCACTGCTGCAATTACATTTACTCAACCACTTTGGTTAAACGCACCACAAGGAACTTCTTACTAGTTACAAAACTGTCTCAAGATTTAGAAATTGAACTGAGGTGTCAGCAGCAGATATTTACAGCTGGTGTCGAGACCTTCTGTGACATTACCGGTGATTGTTGATAACTTCAGTCGTAGCACAAGGAGATTATTGTTCCCAAGCAACTAAACCTGTTAGCTGTAGGATTACATCACTATCGTCACATTACAGTTTTTAAAATTACACGGCCACAAAAAGATGTATTACCTCATCGCTCGTCTCCAAAACAGATGATAGCGCCGGCCAGATCAAGATCTTTGGACACAAGGCGGTGGCTGCCAGAATCAACAACAAAAAAATCTTCTTGCTGTTGCTTTTAGTACAATTTCAAACCGAATCACCAGAATAAATGTCTACAATGTCAGTGTTGGGTAATCAGGAGAAGATTGTGTTAAGGCCTAAAAGTCCTGGTTTGGTTTCTACAAACATGGCTGGAAATGTCCTGAAGCCTCCTTTAAAAATATCCAGAGGTGTCGCACCTCCAGATGTTGAAACACCGTCTCAAATGTCCGTCCGTGGCTCGCCTCGATCCGCCATTGTTGGCACTTAGTCCTACAAAGCGATGCCCTCCTTTAGCCGACAATGCATCATTATAGATTTGAATAAAAATAGTATTAAAAAAAGCAAAAATGTTCTTTGCCTCAATCAGTTACAACATTACAAATCTCCAGAAGTCTGCTCACACTTTAATGCATCAGTAATAATAATGCAGGTGCTTTTGACCTGAGCTGTGAACTTGTACTTCTACTTGTAATAAACTACTTTTATGTTCTGCTTTACTCCAATAAAGCATTCCAGCAGTAAACGTGGATGTTAAAACGAGCGTGAGTGAGTTTGATTCTGTGAGCGCCGACGTTCAGAGAGCGATAAACGAAAACTTTACCACGGTTCTTCTGCTTTTTTGTTGAATTCTTCTACGTAACTTTTCGGTATGTTGTCTTTCTGGATGGACTGGAATCTGTCAAGTAAATAAAATAATCTAATCCTCGAGTTCAAAAAAACCATCTTTCACACAATGTTCTCTCGGGCTCAGCACAGATACAATTTACTGATATCTTGTTGTTCAGTTTGTTCTGATCCGAGACCATCTGCTAAGCTTTTGATTTGTTCTGCGCAATACTTTCGCTTTGTGAGTGACAGTTTGCGAGTGGAGAGTTTATTGTAGTGAGTGAGTGTAAAAAAAATAAATAAATCCAAAGTGATGATTGTGTTTGTAGGATGGTGGTGCTGCTGCTGGTGTCGGGGTACATCGGCCTCAGGATCGTGGCTCTGGAGGCACAGCTGGACTCTCTGGGAGCGCTGACTGAGTTCTCTTTACGCCACAAAGAGTGAGTGGACGCACACACACAAAGGGAAAAAAAAGGTCAAGGAAAGGACCCAGAAAAGGAAGTTTTGTTTGGTTCTGGTCATAAAAAAACATCGAGGGGGGTTCAAACCGGTTTTAAGGTGACTTTTGAAACCATTACTTGCAGATTAGATTAGACGTGGGAGTCGTTCTGCAGGTTCAAGACAAAAGATAAGTGATCACATTCCAGCAGAGTCACACCCAGTTCAGACGCCGACGTGTTGAGATGATGCACCGGTTCTTACGACAGCGTGGCGGCACGACTTAAATCTCTTACAGATTAAGATTGCACAGATGTTTCCATCACTGACAATTAATATAGTGTGTAAATAATGTTAATAATGTGCAAAAAGTACAGTTTACTTGAGTATTCCCATTTTTTCCCCACTGTTTACTTTCCATTTTACAAAATTTCAGACGAGAATACTGAACTTTTTTACTCCAAAACATTATTTTTAGGAGCTGTAGTTACTTTACAGATTCAGATTTTTACACAAGAATCATGTGACTAACACATAAACAGTTTTAAGGGGAAAACTTTAGAAGCACTCCACACTAATAGTTGAACTACAGCACAGCATCCAGGGAGAGAAATATAGTTGAACTAAAGAAAAAAACTGCATGAACAGAAATTTATAGATCTTGGCGATAAAAACGCCGCTCACTTGCAGTCTTGGCAAAACAGCCGACTTGTTAACACGTCAACAGAAATCAAAAAATAGTAAATTAATAAATAAAACTCCTCAACATGAATGGGAAATGCAAGTAATGTCAGCCTTCAATTACAAAGTAAAGCAAAGGAAAAATAAATATAAAAGTAATTCCTGTCCTTTCATCGCAATGAATGCGTGTTTCGATTGTCATATATCTCTTACATTAATGATAAGAACGGGCTAAAAGAAAATAATTAGGCAGCATATTCTCTCTGACAGTGACTGAAGCCACCACGCGGTCCAATGTAGCGTCAAGCCTCTACATGTATCAGCAGCTGAAATTATCTTTACAGAATATATTGAATAGAAAGTAGTAGCAGCTGTATGGAAGAGCCGTGCACCTGCTGCTGACTCCTAATGTAACTACCAGTGTAATTTGATTACATGTGGTTTCAACACTGCACATAAAGTACAACGCACTGAAAATGAACATTACACGAATCGCTCGGGATGTAAAGTAGCTACAGTAGAATCCTGCTCAAATATTAATGCATCTAAATTTAGAGTCGTTTTGCATAATTGAAAACTTTAGATTTGATACTTTGAGTATTTTTGGCTGATAATGCTTTTGTCCTCTTATTCTAGTAAAATGTCAGAACTTGCATTTTGACCTCATCGTCCAGAAAGCTGTGCAGAGTTTGCATGTTCTTCCTGTGTGTGCATGGCTTCTCTCCTTCTCCACCACTGCCTCCTCTTCATGCTGCTTCTTCTTCTTCTTCTTCTGCAGGTTCCGAGAAACGTAGCGACTGTCAGGGCACCGTGACAAACGCATCCTTGTAGGAACTCTCTGCGGCACTTTATTAAGATTCTGCTCCTCATCGATCTCCGTCTAGACACACTCCCAAAAGCATCTTAGCTGCGAGACTCAGTCCGTTTGACACACAACGCACCTTCAGTGAATCATTCTGTCCAAAGCGCTGTACAACATTCTGCACTAACAAGTTGACTCACAGGAGAAAATAAGCCTCCTGCGCTAACACCCTGTTCTGCAGAGAGGCTGCAGGTCAGCAGTAAGATGCTTCTGGGATGTCTGAACAGGCCTCACGCGGTGGACTACATCGGAGGACTGACTGTGCTGGCAGAAAACCACCAGGACAATATTTCTGTGAGGAGAGCGCTGGGTTTCTTTTCTGCTGACGGATCAAAAACTGACACGAAGATCTCCTGCACTGAGCCATATGGAGGCAGCCTGCTGAAGCCATGTTTATTTCCTGGCCGGTGAACAGCTGAGCTCAGCGAGCAGAGGTTGCTGGAGTCCCTGCCATCTTGGATCAGCACAACCAGTAACAGTGAGAACACAGCCGAGTCACAAAGAAGCTCTTTGTCGTTGCTTGAGGTTAAATCATCTGTATGTTATGAAACGAGGGCTCGCACTCAGTTAAGTTCACTGCTGGTATCAGGAGTCACGTCAGACTTCTAATGGCATCGATCATCCAGCAGAGGGCAGGACTGCTACACGAGGCACCGAGGCAGGATGTCACCAAGTTCTCTTCCAGGCACTGAAAATGTCTCAAAATGCAAATGTTATGTCACTTTTGCTGCTTCCTGTTTGTCAAATCAACCCTGTTTACTGACACCGGAGAACCAGTGGCAGCCGGGGTTCATCCATGATTGATTTCCATGACTTGAAACCAATTTTAAACATCAACCAAATATGGGAAATTCATGATCTACTCACCCTCGTGCTAACGGATAACAGGGTGAAGTTTCATAGCTGTAACAACTAAAGCAGATAGGTATTTGTTTTAGAATGTAAAAAGAAACAAACCCCCACAAAAAATGTATATGATACATTTCATCCAGTGTAATCCAAGTCTCCAGACGCTCCGTGATCCATAATTGATTAGAAAAGAGGTTATTTACACCCTCGACACAGGGTTGAGCTTGTGCACCCACCTCAGACGGAGTGCAGGCAGTCAGTGGAGATTTTATCTTTGGCGATGCGATGCGTAGGAATTTGTAATGCAATGTGTAAGAATTGGAGTTTGAAACTTAACTAGAAATTAAGAAACAACAGTGTTAAAAAATCCTAATGTATTGCGATGCAGAGTTAATATGCTAACCAGCTAGCTCCGGCCCGGCCCGTCTTTGAGAATGGAGATGGGATGGTCCGATAGTAAAGATCAGGAGTCGGACTCGACTAATAGGAACATTAGCTTCATAACCAAACTTAGCAGCAGGTGTAAAGAATGTTTTTTCAAATCAATCTTGGGATCTTGGAGTTTCCTGAGACTTGGATTATGTCTGACGAGCTGCATGTTTGAGTCATTTTTTCAGGTGTTTAACATATTAAAATGATTCCAATTTAACCCTAACTCGGCATACGGGTGAGTAGAAAATGACTGGATTGTCATTTTTGGGTAAACTTGATGATGAAACATTCTGAGAGTTCTGTGTAAACATTGAAAAGGTACAATATATAATGTGTGGTTTTAAAAACCCTGTGGTGATACATAAGTGATTGTATGTCTGTTTTAATGTCAATAATCAAAGATCATGTTTAAGTCCAAAATTCATTGAACCACAATTTACATTCCTGATGGAAATATTCCCCAAACTTTTCCTTCATCCATGAATCCTGTACATTACCTTCAAGCATTCCAGCCAATCTGAGAATCTGATCTGATTTTATTTATCATAAATCAAATATTATCCATTGTATCACTGATTACCACATCTTCTAACCTGTCTTATTAACTTATGCACTGTATAAATGTACAATGATTGTTAAATTGTATGATATTATAAAAAACCAATACATCCAGTTTCATATTTTTGTACATAAGTGATCTTTTTTTTTATTATTTTGTAGTCCATAAAAAGGTCAAGATTCAGTCCCATGAATTAATTTCATTACATCATATTCTCAGTTCAAAAAAAGCAACATAAAATTACAAATCATAATACAAAGAATAGAATAGGTAAGTACAGTAACCATATAAACAGCCCACTAATATTGTCTAGCCCCTAACCCACCCACCCGCCTAGCCACCCCGCCCGCCCGCCACTGCCCCGCTCAAACTCGAACACGAAACTCATAACAATACATCAGTTAGTATCAGCAATAAAAAAATCCAAATAAACGTCCCGTTTTTTGTTTTTTTTTCTTTAAAAAGCGCTTCAATGTTCCGATGCCATGAGTTCAGCTTTACCCTCACATAGAATACATAATAGAGATAACATCCCGCCCCGTCACTTGCTCTGCAAAACACAATAGACATGCATACAGTTTTCACTGTTCGACCCTCCCCGCCCACCCCCATCAATAAACATTCAGGGCCAAGAGGATACAATATACGTCAACCATAGTGGTGCATCAATAAAACGGCAAAGTCTCCACCCCGTTTCTTGAACCCCGTGAATGAAAAGGTGGATCCAGTGGTTTCCCTGATAAACACGACCTGTCCAGGAGAAACTGAGGCCTACTTCTACTTCTTCAGAGAGAGGCCATATTTCTCTCTAATTCTTCTGACAGCTCAGATCCCTGGCTCAAGATGGTAACAGATTTCCATTATTTAAATATCAGAGACACGAAGCGCAGCATGAGAATGGAAAGATTCCCTGTTCGAAAAAGGGGGATGACAGAGAGCGAGTGGTGGTTTTTTTTTTTTTAGTAAACTTTCCACTGCTTACCGAGACCCACTAGTACTCCCAAAATGGAGTAATCAGATCAGTGCTAGTTCAGAACATGTTCCCTTAAAAAAAAAACAAAAAAAAACGCAGCTACTATCACTGAAACTGACGGGTCTCCGATGAAGCAGGCGCCTTGTGTAGATCTGAAATGCGGCGATAGCACGCCACAGTTCTCGTCCGTTTTTCAGGACTACACACGCAGCCTACTTATTCCGACGCGATGTTAGTATCCCTAATGCTGGCCTGTAGAAGACAGTCAATAATAATGAAGACACACAAACTTACATTTTATACCCTTATTACACTTTGGATGCTTTGTACAATAGTGCTGAACTTAAGACCTGCTTTTGTCATGCTTGATCTGATATATATAAATGTGTAAATATACTGTATACTACAGTACATGTATTACGCGTGTATGCATGTGTATGTTGTGTTTCAATGTGTGTGTGTGTCTGTGTGTGTGTGCATGTGTAATGATGTGCAAAGGTGTGTGTGGTGGAACCTGCACCACACAAACAGTGAGAGGCTCAAATATGGCTTGTGTCAGACATGAAGCGTGCTGCCACCCATAAGAGAGCTCCTGTACATTTTAGGGCCACAGAGGTTAAACAGAGCAAGTAGGCATGATGATGATGTGCCGTCCGGGCGCCCGATCTGAATCACACTGTTAGTCACAACGACGACGACACATGGTTCTGAGACAAATAATCCATGGCCCTACACTACGTCAAGAACACGCTCGGATTAGTTACATCGAGACGAAAAACGACGAAAAACACAAATGTGCTGAGGGTGAATGAGAACAGCGGGCTGACCGAGCCCGGTAATGAGTCCTACTGCGACAACACGGGGTAAACAAACTGTGCTGTAAGACTACAAGTAATCGATATTACACAAAAGATGTTCCGACTATTCTGAATGAACCAGACATGATCCTCATTCGTTCGGTTGAACAGAGCAGCTACTTTGTCTCCTTACACCGTCAGAACCAGAACGTTGAGCTCCACAAAGGGGGTACGTTCAACCAGAAGAGACAAAGTATTCACAGACCTCGTCAACAGCCGCGCTTCAGACTCAAATGTTCAGTCTGACACTCAGGAAACACACTTTCACTGCTTTCTTGCTGAGCGTTAAATCAGAAGAACGACGCTGCTTTCATGTCTGCGCAGTCATTAAGATGCTAGAGCTAGCAGGCAGTTAGCTTAGCTTAGCATAAAGACTGGAAACAGAGGGAAACAGCTAGCCTGACTCTGTGCAAAGGTAACAGAATCCACCTGAAAGTAAAGCAGCAACGGTCGATCGATTACCGATTAGTTGAAGTGTGAGAATGACGTGTCGTGGTTTTTTGGGGATAACTTCATAACTCTCAGCAGGAAAGCAAAAAAAGCACATTTCAAACTGTCAAACTATTCCTTTAAATCTGACTTAAACCTGCTGTTACCAAGTCTAAGCAAGTCTACCTTTAAACATCAAACATCAGTAAATACAGCAGGGATACAACCATGTCTTTGGAGTGTGACATGGAAATTACCGTGTAAACCTGCACTCCTACAGCTGATCTATGGCTGCCAAAGAAACGTCCACATGAACAGAGACACTCTCAGTGTGGCTCTCGAAGACCTGTTCCCATTTCAACCACACCATCATTCTCCGTCACAAATATGTAGGACTGGATGTGGAATAAAGCGGGGAAATCAAAATAATTTCCCCTGCTCTGAGGACAGCGAAACGCTAAAGCTATAGCACAGCCAGGAAATGAAGTGGAAGCCGGCCATTCTGTGATCGTATCAGAGTCGAAAAAATGAAGGGAAAGTATGAGACACCCGACAGCCGTACGAGCCACGACAGTATTCCAGACTAGTCCTCGTGTATCCGCCGCAACTGACGCCGAAAAAGGAAAGTAGATGGACCCCCAAAACCACACAAGTAAAGTAGGTTAGTGTTAGCTGGACAACAACTTGGGAAATGCCCTGGCAGTCAGATGGATGTCCATTAACAGGTAAACAGGGAGTGTTAGGAGGTGGAGGAGGTGGGGGAGGGGTGTAGGGGTGTAGGGGCACATGCTTGACCAGCGTTTGTCCACCGGTGAGAGAGCTGGTCAAGCCGTGGAGGTATTCTTCATACATACACGCATAATCAAAGAAAACGAAACAAAACAAAAAAAAAAACATCAATATTGATAAGTCTCCGTAAGCCTCCTCCACTTGCAGCTGTCCAAGTCATCAGGATGTCCTTCATTTGTTTCAGCAATGCCCCGCTCACACACACACACCCACACACACTTACACACACGTGCACATATTATTCGATATGAATACACACTCATACATTCACTAAAACTTACTTAAAAACTACATCTGTGTGCCTTTTTGGACAAAACACGTCTCTACTTCTTAATTAATTCATGTGAGTGACACATTTTTAAAACTATAATTCATAACATTCTCCTTGTTAAAAAAAAAAAAAAAAAAAAACAGATCTGTGAAGTTGTTGTTTTTAGTGTTTCACCACACTCCGCCGCACAGATGGATGCGGCTAATGATGTGTTAAAAAACGTTCTCGCCGCTAAAACAGGAAGTTATTTCAACCAAGGTGCTGTTGAAAAAGTAACCTAAAAAGGTGTGCTGCTTCAAAGACACACAGATGTGACCAAAATCACACATCCATTGTAAGTCAGTTTCTCACCCGTACTTTTGTATCATGCTGACGTTTCCTCGCTGACTCACACGTACGCACGCACACCGTCTCATTCATACAAAACGCAGAGAGGCTGATGTTTTGTTTCTCAGGCGTGCTGTGCAGCCAGGTCCTGGTTGATGAAGCGCCGTAGCCTCTCCAGGTACTGACTGTAAAGCTCAATGTCGTTGTGACCGGCTCCCTCCACCCAGAGGGGCTCCACGGCCTTGGGGCAGCGCTCGAACAGGGCGAGGCCGTGAGAGAAGTCGATCACCTCGTCCTCTGTACCGTGGATGATGAGCACTGGAGACGGGATCTTTGACACTTTCTCTATGCTGGAAAAAGAAAAGATGGCAGGCTATTAATGCACAAATCAGGTTACACCAGGTCATTTTTCCATCTGTATCAAATAACAGTGACAAAGTGCATTTCAGTCAACATGTTTCAGATACACTTTAGTGATTTCAGGGTGTCTACAGTATCATACACTTAAATTCAATGGTTTTAAGACCCTTTTCAAGATACATTTTAACCAAATTTAAGTCTGATTTTTGGACAAATTATCTTCTTTTTTTATTATTCAAGCAAATAAGGTAAGTATTAAAATATGTTGTATATATATGTTTCCATTCAGATGTAGGTTTTGTTTAGGTTAATCTACATTTTGCCAACATTTCAGTTATAAAGTAAAAAGACAGTATTAAAGATGTGTGACATCAGAACTGTGGACTGAGCTTAGCATGAAGAAATTAAAAAGGTGGATAAATAGACTTGACAGAAATGAAATAAAATCTAATGTTTGTGGCAATTAAGACCTCACAAATTTAAATGTAAGACTCTTTAATGAGCCCAAATCTATAATATTGAATTTAAGACATTTAGAGACTTGCAGACACTGAATGTACCACAAAATAGGGCTCTCTGCTCATCGTCTGGCAAAATGAAGCAGCATTTTTAAAACGAGGGAGCACACTGATTAATTTGCAATCTTTAATTGTGCAAACAACGTTGTATAAAATCAATTGTGCAGACAACAATTAAAGGCTGCAAATTCATCCGTGTGCTCAGTCCCCCTCCTGTGAAACTCTGAAGCTATACACCTAAAATCTGTCTTATGATTATAAACCACCCCTGTTGGGCGTAAAGATGACTGTAAAAGGTTTTGTCCCTTTGACAAAAACAGCGGGTGCAGACAGCTTTTCTTCATTGCAACGGGTTCCAATCAAGATCCTTTTCATGGCTCGACATCCAAATACTAATTATCATTGTTAAATCAAAAATATGGCTGAATATAATACGGCACATTTTAGGAATATGAATTAGAAGAATCCCAATATTTCAGAAGTTTTAAATAACCAGCATGTGCAAAAATGGTACTTTATCACATCTGAAACACAAAAACATGAACTACAGGAAGAGCAGTTGTTGCCAAGGTAACAACCACTGGGGATCCAAATATAAAATAAACAATGAAATCTTGTAAACTCATTAAATGATACGCAACATTGCACACAGAGGTCTTATATGACCGGAGATATTAAAAGGAGAAATAATTCGACCAAAATGACATAAATCTCTAATTCTGTCCAACCTTATTCAGTTACTCTACAGTTTTCCCAGACGTGACTCATATTAAGCTCATTCATCCTCCATAGGAACAACAGTTAGATGTGTCACACTGATTCCATTAAATATTAATAGAGGCTCTGGAGTGACAAATGTAATGTTTCGGCTCGGGAACATTTTGGCCAACAGGAGAGAAGTCGATTATAGCACAGGAGTGCTTTGACATTTTCAGACTCCTTCTTCAACAGTGATAATTTGCCACCGTTCAGGGTTTCATGTAAATGACTAAATTCAAGCAACAACAATCACAGCTCCGTTCTTTTTTTACAGAAACCCTTAAACTGTACAGTGGTGTGAGTATTTGATACTAAAAAATAGACTTAGAATGAAATGTCACTTTAGGATATCGTATTTAAAACCCACAGGACAGAAAAAGCTAAGATGTCCAGAAACTTACTTAGGGAAGGCATCAAAGCAGTATGTTTTCTTGGTGTCGGGGAAGGCCACTCTCATGCCGGAGGTGAGAGGAGAGTGGAGGACCACAGCAGCGCACTCAAACCGTGATGCCAAGTCCACAGTGGGCACTGTGCCGATGCTCTGGCCGTACAGGATGATATTCTCAGGGCTGATGCCATACCTGACACATCACACACACACACATTTTAGCACAGAATATCAGAATAGGACTCCATTTTATTCTGCAAATAAACAAAATGCAAAGGGACTGATGTGCAGAGTACCAATACAGCACATTACCCCACCTGTGTAAAGACTAATTTAAACACAGATTCACTGAGTAAATAAATGATTCCTTATTACATAAAAGTTCATTTTCTTCAGCCAGAATGTTTTAGTGGCCTCAAAGTTCGTCTGCATCGTCACCTGGGAATGTAAGTTTCTGCTAACATTAGGTTCATTTACCAGGCTGGCAGCAGTTAAACTACGGGATTATTTTTCAGAATTATAAATGCGGCGACTTCCTGCTGAGCACAGCATGCGACAGCCAATCACCAGCCTGTTTGATACAGAGCCATTGTTTAGCTTTGATTTGGCTGGCTGATGGTCACAGAGATTAGCACCGTGGTCAGCAGGGACACAACTTGTGTATAACCGAGCCAACCAAATGTCGTCCTCACAAAAAGTTACTGGCCAGTTATGTGAGTGACTGTCACTGATTTATCTACCAAGATCATAATTGGCACTGGGTGTTCATTTTTGGACCCTATCAAAACAGGAAGGGACAGTTTGTGCCTGCTTACCGGGAGCGCAGGGCGTGCCAGGCAGCATCAATGTCAGCATAAAGGTTCTTCTCAGAGGGCTTGCCGGTGCTAACACCGTAGCCTGAGTAATCATAGGAAAAGATGTTGCAGTTGATGCGTGTGCCTAAGCCGATATAGAAGCTGCTCATCTGGCCCAGGTCTACCGCATTGCCATGGGAAAACAACACTGTGAACCTGAGAGACAAAGGAGGAAGAGGAAAGAAGGAAGTTAGGAAGCAGGCTGAGGTTAGGCAGGGACACTGCTGTGCCGGGAGTTGATGGAAAAACACGGGATAGAACTGTGTGACTAAGAAACATGTTTGTATTTGTTTCCATCAGAAGACAGACAAGCTTTCCTATTTAAAGCACAAGCAGGAAAGAAAGAAGGGGTTCGTTGTGTGTGTCTCACCTGGCATTGGGGGCACAGCGAATGTACATGCATCCCACCCTGTTCCCCCGGCTAGATCTGGTCAGGAACACATCCGTCACATCCAGCTCTCGCTGTGAATACTGGAACTCCGCTCTCTCTGTGAGATGAAGCTTCCACCTGCCTTCAGCCCCAGTAGTAGTGCTAGTGCTACCAGCGCCTCCTCCGCCTCCTCCCCCTCCACCTACACCTCCACCAGCGCCGCCGCCGCCGCCTCCACCACCCCCTCCTCCTCCTCCTCCTCCTCCTCCTCCGGCACCTCCTCGGTCACTACCACCACTAGTGCCGAGCCGGGAACGCAGTCCTGGGGCTCCGATAGAAGGCACAGCAGCCCCAGAGGTGGATCCAGCAGCAGTTCCAGCTCCAGAACCTGGATCTGGGTCAGGTAGAAGGGCGTAGGTGGGCTCTGGAGGGAGGAAAGCCAGTTTGGCTGCAATGCGGCTGGGGCATGGGGGGCAGCAGAACAGGCAGCATAGCTCTCGTATGGACAGACCGTTCATCTTCTGGTAGAAAAAAACAAACATGGCAGACGGAGTAATTAGGTGGCAGGAAAACAGAATAACGAGAGCCTTTAACCTTGATTTCCAACAGGGTCTGTGCCTCCACTGTTGCCAGAACATGTTACATTTAATTAAAAATATAATATTCAGCTTATCAAGGCTCAGGGAAAAGGAACAGTGGCACTTCAACACATAGCCACACGCCAAAAATTAAATCGATGAGGCAAATGTTTAGATCGTCATCTAGCAACTTCCTTGATCGAAAGATGCGATGCGTCAGGATCTCCGGGTTCAGCAGATGATTCGCTGTCCCATCACATCCTACGTTTACTTTGCATTTACTAATCTATGTTGCATAGTCAGGGGGGAAAACTCGTTCTTCAAGATAGTAACAGCAGAAACAGAGAGAGGTTACAACATCCCTCCGTTAACAGATTTCAGGTGCACGTTGATCCTGATATGAACTTACCTGGATTCAGAGATCCCTGGGTCTTGAAATGAACTGGCACACAACGGTGCCAACGCTTCCTGCTCTGGTCACTTAGCCAGCTGGATCTTGATTTTAAAAAAAAGAAAAGAAATAAGAACACATCAAAATGGCTTGACAGGTTGACCTGGTCTTTTAATGTACTGTAGCTCTTTCTGAAGCTTTAATGTCCTGATATAAAGCGATACATGATATATATTAAGAATCACTTTAGAAAATATAGTTGTTGGAAGCAAATTACACATAGACTGCTGGGCACAGGGTGGTAGAGTATAATAGTAACCTGGAATGACAGCTATGAGGAAGAAACGACTGCCTTAAAGATAAAAGCCAACACTGACTCAGACGACAGCTGTTGTTGTTGTCATCGTTTTACAGCTCCTGTAACCAACTAGCGCTTATTAGGGCGAAACTTGCATGCATTTATACATTCACCGAGGCTGCTGAACATCTCACATAGGGATTAAAGTGACTCAGATGCCCTAATGTGATCGTGGACACCGGTGACTAATTACAACACCCCCTCAGCACAGACACAGACAGCGACAAGGGGGGAGCGACTGATATGCTAATGGTAGCTACATGGTTAACAACGATATTAACCTCTAACGTTAGCCAGTGATGTGGGCACAAAACCCCGGAGCGGTACATTGACGTCGCGTACATATAAGTGTGAATGCAGACAAGCGACACGTTGGTGCTATTATTAGACAGCCACCACACCGAGCAGGTTAATGCCAGCGGACAGTCCAAATATTACCACTTACCGTTAGCAAGGCAAAGCTGCTAGCGGCGGCGGCTAGCTCGCTAACCTCGCTAGCCTCAAAGCTAGCTACTTACCGATTCACAGTAGGTTGGCAGGCAGGCTGGTGTGCCCCTATTTGTACACAGAAGCAGCACACGACTCCGAAAATCCTGCTTTTGTCTTGACATGGATGGTTTTACTCGAGTGTGCTGACAGCTGTCGGTGGCTAGCTAGCTGAAATTCATGGCAACCAGATATTTTTTTTTTTTCTACTACTGCCCGACTAAACCCGGAAGTGACGTCAGGGCCTATTCCATTTCAAAACTTTATTATAATTTGTCTTAATCTGATTTATCATCACAGTATTAAGTCTTTAAATTCATTTAAACATGATTTGCATCTTGTATCGGTAAAAAGAATATATATAGTTAACAACATAATAGATAATAAGAAGATAAAATAAGATTTTCTGATGGTTTTATTACACATTTGTCAGGTTTCTGTCAAAAAACACAACATTTTCAAATAATAAAATATGTTTTTAGACAAATATCAACAATAAAAAAGAATCTGTTCAATCCAACATTGGAAACCGGACGATAGACAAATTAAAATGATTTATATAGATGTAGCACAAATAATGTGTTTTAGGTTTTTTAATTGTGTGTGTTTTATATTTACTCCAGACAAAATGTCTAAAATAGCAACCAGAATCAGAGATGGAGCAAGTCAATTTAACAGATCATTTACTCAATTAGAAAACATCAGTACCACAATATAAAAAGATTCAAGATGTTTAATGTCACTTGAAATTCTTATGCTTAGAGACTCAACCACAGAAAGGGTAAATAGTTAATTAGAAAATAAAATGTATCTAAGAAATAATAACAATTATAAGATAATAAAGAAAGAAAAACAAAATGGGGTATGAATATATGGACAGCAGGGATAACGAGCATGTGTATAAACTGTATCCGTCTATACATGTATGTACATAAAGCCGTGCAGAGACAATAATAATTCACGAAATATAAATAGCAATGAAGCAGAAGGTATAAGTCAACAATAAAAGTGATCAAAGTGGACTGATGGATTGGTTAAGGTGCAGCAGTGATAGTGGCAGTAAGGTGCATGATGTCACAGTAACTACAGTAATAAGAATATTATAATAATATAAGTTATAAAGTCCTTCATTCAAAATCTCACCTGCCAAATCCAAAAGTGTTATAAATAAATTACAATTGAATCAAAAGTTAATGTTCTCATTATGCAGCAGAATGGCCCTTTTCAGTCTAATCATCTAAACACTGTAGCTGGGCCAGTGAGAGTTCACTTTAATCACTTCCTTTATTATTGGACAGTTTTTTACAACTCCACTCTGACAACGCATCATATTCAAAAACTGTTTGTCATTCAAACACAAAGTTTCATCTTCATGTGACTTTAATAAAGAGCACCAGAGTAAAAAGTGCAACATTTGCCTCTCAAATGTTTTGGTAAGAGCCTCTAAAGTCTAACCAAGCATAAAAAAAGAAAAATGAATATTATGCAAGTGTAAAAATGATAGTCAAATACAGTATTGTGTCTTTTTCCATATGAAGAATTCACATAAAAGCAACTACACTAGTAGAGAAGCAATGATCAGTCAATTAATCAATAAATCAATACAAAGAAAATCAAACACCCACATATTTGATAATCGATCATTCATGTCAGGCATCTTTTACACAAAAACACTGAACATTTGCTGGTTTCAGCTTCTTAAATGTAAAGATTTGATTCTTTTTTTAGTGAATGAAGAGTCTTTGAGTTTGGGACATTTATAGATCAAGCTATCGACTGCTGAATACTGAATCAATTACAACTAAAGGGCAGAATGATCAATAATGAAAATAATCTAGTTGCAGCCTTAAACACCCGTTTGATTGATTTTCCCTGGAGTGCACAAAAAACAGGATTTAGGAAACATAAATGAAAACAGAGATGCATTTAACTTATCTTTAAAACACCGTGTTAGGGTCTGATTCATTTTCATTCTTCTATATTTTTATTTATTTATTGCAAAAAAAAATTTTTATTTTTTTTTTTATATGGTTTATTTAATAGGGACAGATACAGATCATGTGGGTTGTACAACAATCCAACAGAAAGCATCATAGCATTTATAGCCTTAGCTAATTTCCAATTCCCCTCTCTAGAGGGGCCTTTAAAATAACATACAAAAAACCTGTTTTTGTTTTTTTAAAAAAACATCTTATCCATACATCCAACCCTCCACTCAAGCATCTATCCATCAATTCATAAACAATATCTTCCTATCCATTCATCCATCCCTCCATTCATCCATAGAATATGCAGCATGCTGCCTGATTTATTTAACATGACTGAATGACACTCTGCAGATTCTTTATTTAAAGGCCTTTTAACTTACAACTTTCCTGAACAGCAAACACGTATTTCAATGATGGCTTGGCATAATGGCTTGTGTGTGTGTGTGTGTGTGTGTGTGTGTGTGTGAGAGAGAGAGAGAGAGAGAGAGAGAGAGAGAGAGAGAGAGAGAGAGAGAGAGAGAGAGGTCCCTCCATTCATCATTGATCCACTGCAGGACTGTGTTTCAGGGGGTGTGAATTATGGGCCCCTGCTGTCAGTGTGACTGCTCCGCGTTGGACATTTCACCTCGACACTGTAAATCCAAAAACGAGGGATTACATTCTGCTGACTGCTCATTTCAGAGCTGAAGCTTGAGACAACAACCGGCCGGTCCCCTCCTGACAGACACAAGACTTAACACAGTCCGCAATTGCAGGATTTGGGATTTTTCTTTTTTTTTTTGTTGTTGTCATCATCTTCTTCTTTTTGTGTGCGAGGCTGTGAACAAGGCTTCGTCTCCTGGATCTTTTTTTTTTTTTTTTTACGCATCCACACTACGGACTCTTTCTCTCCAGCGGAAGAAAGAAGGGGGGAGAGAGGAGAGCAGAGGAGAGGAGAGGAAGAAAAAAAAACGCGTTTTGTAGTTGGCTGGGCGGTTTTTTCTTTTTCTTTTTTTTTTTTTTTTTTGGACGCGCTCGGTAAACGGTGATGCTCCGGCGGCGGCGACGCGCAGGAACCGTAGAGGGGAAGAGACAGGTGAGGTGCGGCTGAGGAGCTGCTGTTGTTCCAGGAGACACAGAGAGAGAGAGAGAGAGAGAGAGACAGACAGACAAGAGAGGCTCTGGATAACCGAGAGCCGTGAGATCCATCACCCCCCGTTTTCTACCACAGAGAGGGAGAAGAAGAGCGAGCGGAGAGAGAGAGGGGCGAGCTGGCGACTGGCACCTGCGTCCGCCTCCCTATACCTGTCCATCTGGTGCGGTGAGTGTGCCAAATGGTGGGATTGAGAGATGGATATGAGCGATGGTGGTCTGAGGGGGGCTGGAGGGGATGAACAGGTACATGCAGCATGTGCGCAATTTTTTTTTTTTTTATCACCGCCACCAAACGCGATGCTGCATTAAATCCTTGCGCCCTGTTTTTTTTTTTTTTTTTGGATGCGCGTTTTGGCATCGCCCGGACCTTTTGTGTCTGCCGCCTGCAAGTTTGATGTGTTTCGTCTTTTTGTCTTTAACATGCGTGTCATGCACATCATTGTTCTTTCACGTGTTGCATAGAGAGGCTAATTCTCCCAGTGATGATGCCTCAGCAGAAAGGAGCTCAACAACACTTACAACACTGCGCTGCAAAGAAAAAAAAAAAAAGGGACGAGGCACAAAAAAAAAAAAAAAAAAAAAAGCCTGGTGCGAAAAAAGAATTCTCATTTGGATCACGACCCCGATCACAGGTCGGGATTTAAACGAGCTTTCAAATGTTCTGTTCGTGCTGCTTTATTAAACGCTTTTGCTGGAGGGAAAAAAGGTCACATGTGATGATTTGGGAGCCCATAAAGTCAATTGATTATGTCATTACAGGAGTGGCTTGATAGATGCACTGAGCACACCGTCTCCCTGCTGTTTAAAGGAGCACTCTGTAGTTTTTTTGTGGAAGTGATTTTTTTAAAATATTCTATGTCGAGTCAGACGGAATACACAACCTCTCTTTGGTTTCATGACTGAATAAACCGATCTTAAAGGGCGACACAGTTTCTGTGTTACTTTGTTTATATGTGGCGGACCCTGCCACAGTCTTCTGGGGACCTTGTTTTCCTCTGAGTTTGTGCTATGACCTCGGCAATGCTGCAGATAATACAATTCCCAGTCAGCGTCCCTTTGAATCGAAGACATTAACTATCTGTCCTTCTCTTGGCGCTTTACTTTTATTCCCAGAGAGGAACTGATGAAACCTGGAGGAGTCAGACCTCTTCAGTGCGTCCCTTTGTCTTGCACGCTTGCAATAACTTGTCACCTAAAACTGCCCACACTCTCAACCTCCACGGCCTCCGATTTAAACGCTCACTCACTTGCTGTCCCGGCTCGCACTGAAGGGCTTTTTTTTTTTTCCTTTCCGTATATGCAATTTATTGTTTACAACTCCGTCCTTCACACTAAAAGCTATCGAGTTCCACAGAAGGACTATAACGGCTCCCAGCTGCTGCTGTTTGTGTTTCTGAGTGAGCTGAAAGGCAAAAAAAAAAGAGAGAAAGAGATGGCTGGAGAGAGAAAAAACATAAAATTGAAAGAGGAGGAGGAGGGAAAGGGGGGGGGAGAGATGGGAACACAGACAGACGGACAGATTGGGGGTACAAAGGATAAAGTGTGGCAGATAGAAATCTTCGCCGCGATGTAGAGAGGCAGAGGAAGAGATGATGGAGCTCGCGGAGTGAACGAGCGCTGAGGGAGAGGGGCTGCAGACAGCAGTCTGAGCGGGTGTGAATGGTCTCCCTGTTATCCCTGCTGCCCACACAGACAGCCACACAGCAGCCGTGTGAGCAGGTGCTAACCCCGCAGCACAGCAACCGCAGGGAACAACAGGTGCAGCCACTGTTTCCTTCAGCCTCCCTTTTTTTTTTTTGGAGCGGGGAGTCTTAACACCCGCCCCGTCCCCAAACATACAGCACTCCCAAAGCCTCCTCACACCAAAAAAAAAACACCCACAGCCAAATGGATACTTCAGGCTACATTTAGGGGAGACAAAAAAAAAAAAAAATAGCACGCAGAGGCCGGGCTTGAGTGATTCAATTAGAAAATTAATTACAAACAAAGTTGCAACCACTTTGGAGCAGAGAGGGCCTCAGGTAAAAGCAATCTGTGAGAGCCTCGGGGTGAGACAACTGCCCACAGGGACATTTAATGAGCTCTATTGATCACACAGGACCCTATTCAATCACACATGCTAAGCCGCAAACACGTGGGAGAAAAAAAAAAAATGAGATTGGGCTGCAGCATCGCACGGGCCTAACCCACAAAGAGTGAAATCGCCGGCAGATTAGCTCGTCGGGGGGGGTTGCTAAGGAGCACGTTTTCTCGAAATGTGTAGAATGACTGAGAGGTGTGTGTGTGTGTGTGTGTGTGTGTGTCTTTGTGTGTGTTAAATAGAGTGAGAAGAAGAAACAGACAGAAGATGTTGGAAGGAGAGAGAGATGTTACCTAACAGCTCCTCTGTTCCCATCGCCAAGAGAATACGTCAAGCATTCGGCGACAAATTGCCTCTCGTTACCTCCGGTACACAGAGAGGAACGCTGACTGACTCACACACACTCCTGTTTTGTTTTTTTTTGCACTGTGTGGCCTCGATGCTGCGACTAAAAATCGTCTCTCTCTGTTTCATATCAGACGTCGGACTGAGTTGCTTCTTTCGCCCAGGACGCCGTGTTAAAGCGGCGCTTATGTAGTGATGGAGGGGAAACTCAGAAATCTCTCCATGACTGGATAAACAAGCTGGAAAATCAAGTCCCCAGATCAGTGTTTGGTGGCAGGGTCCGCCACATGTAAACAAAGTAAAACAGTGTGAAGTGGTGTTGTGTCCTCCCCCCAAAACTACACAGCGAACCTTTAAAGCTTTTCTATGAATTGTCTTTGAATGGCTGCAGATTTCCTCGTTCCTCACACAGTCTGGAGACGCCGCCCACTCACTGCTCGGCTTATACATGAAGGAATGTTAACGTACGCTCTTTAAGTGCTTGGATGAACTTCACGTAACTCGCAGCATTAACTCCCATGTGCGCCCGGTTGCAAGAACAAGGGCCTGTTCTCTAATCTGATCAGAGAATAGAGCGACGTTATGATCGCTGTCGAGGGATTCGAAGGAACGCTTTTCCTCAAAAGCAGCCGGATACGGTATATTTTGAAGTCCCGGTTTCACACAGAGAGCGGTGTTTATCTGGTTTTAGGGGTTTGGTGGGAGTCTTTACGACAAAATCAACACTTGAAAAGGGTGTTGACGTCTGTGGACCTCGGGGCCGTGAGATCAGAGGGAATCTGGCCGGGCAGGCATCTGCTGAGGTGAACCTTTCCAGCGGGGCCCTCAGAGTTCGGACCTCAGGGAGTCATTGTGCAGGATTATGAGGGCCGGAGGGTCAGGAGTCACGCCGGCATGCTTTCTGTGCTTGTCAGATGTGAGCTCTTATCCCGAGACAGGTATTTAAAATAACCTCCCTTATGCAAAACATTCCCTGCGCTCATGTGAGAGGCTTTTCAGGAGCCTAACTGGGCTTTCTCTGACAAGTCCTTCCAGATGTTTGAGGAGGGAAGGATCAGCGTAATAGCCACCACACACGCCGAGGAGCCTCACCTGTGGCAACCTCTGCTGTAAGATCGTCCGCGGTGTCATAAACTGTACCGCGCGAGATAAACGATGTCCAGGTGGCCGAGGTGGCTGCAGCCAGGTGGGTTCGGTTGCCACATGTAGCGTGTAATAACACCCTGCAGTTGCTTTCAACGTGAGAATCCCTCATATACTTTACAGTGGCCATGCGTCTTCAGTTTTATGACTCCCCGTCTCGGCTGATTCCTCCCCTGAGGTGCTGCTTCTTCTTTATGAATCCCTGAGCGCATTGTGTGGCCTCAGCGGGCGCCGCAACACGCTAACATGTGTGTTCATCCTGCAGCGTGTTGTTCAGTCCGCTGTAGTTTAACATCTTCTCTGACACACCCTCCCCCCCGAGGGTCAGGCATTTCATAGCATGTTTTATGTGTGTCATTGTTTAATGACACTTTTTAATAACCATCATTAATACATCATATATTTATAGTCAATCCAAGCTTAGTTAAAAGGGCTGAGAGAGATGGCCTTAAAATAATATCAATATATTTAATCCTGGCACGTGATAAATATCTCCTCCTATCTCCTTTCTTTGACCAAATACTTTAATATCGATACTGTGACAGTATGATAATGATGACTACTTTCACAAAATATTAAAACAATGAGATTAATTACATTGAGTCATCTGCCTGCTCGAGCGGTTGCCATGTCGTTGCACTACCTAACGTTTGCTAAAGTTAGCCGATGTTGCTAACATCAGGGCAGCACAGTTTGCTGGGTGCAGTCTGTGGAGCTCAGCGGGCGGCTGTAGCTCGGAGCGGATCGTCCAGTAATCGGAAGGTTGCTCGTTCGAATCCCCAGCACCCCCCCCCCGGCTGCATGTCGAAGTGTCCTTGAGCAAGATTCTGGTGGCAGAAGTTGGCAACTTGCACGGCAGCCTCAGCCGTCAGTGTGTGAATGTGTGAAAGTGTAGCAAAGCCCTTTGAGCGGTCGGTACACTGTAGAAATGAAAGTCCATTTACTCAAACATTTTTTCCACAGACTGGCAGCTACAAAGTCTGTTGATCGCTGTTGAAACACAGATATCACATGATCCCAACGCTGTTATACCACTGACTCACAAACCTCGTTTAGAAGCTGCCGGAACTGTCAGGATTCATGAAACTATCATTTTGGACCTGACAAACTGCATCTTTCTACAAACTCTGTCGATGTTTTCTTTTTAAAAAAAAAAACATTTGGCAACATAAAAATGTTATCAATCTTAACTTTAGAGCGAAAAGAGACTTGTCTCTGCCTACAGCACAGGATTTCATCGCTTTACTTAAGACACCCAATGGCTAATTAATCACATTTCAATGCTATAATAGTATATCATAGTGGTTATAATGTGTTTAAAAGGGTCGTAATGTATCAGAACTCCGGCACTATGATCCGTGCACCAATAGCGAGCGATCAGCGATAATGAAGAATCGATACTTCGCCTCATGAGTCGACATAAAATGCTTAATAATGTACGATTGTTGTTATGAAGCGTTATGAATATTTATTAACTGATTATAAGTACAGACACACTATAATCCTGTGTGAGTGTGTTTTAAAGCATGATGGACGTTAGCATCATAATGAGTTACGATTAATGCGATAAAGAATTGAAAGAACCTGTGATTAGACCCACTGCAGGTGCATTATAACACTTATTACACACATATTTTCGGGCGATATTGGTCTATAACAGATCAGTCGTTATTTGATTAAATGTTGCCCGACATGCACTGATTTCGATTGTAATGTAGACAAGGATGCTTGGGGTAATTTATAATATTGAAATTCCAAGTAAAATGTCATGTTTCTGTTCTCTAATTATATTTTAGATACGTTTTTTGTTAAGTTGTTAATATCCTGCCTCCATTCTATGATGTCTTTGTCACACACTGTTGATGACCACATCTGAGGAATCACAAAAAAAAACAACATAAAATTGATTCCTTACATCGCTTCAATGCAATTCAAAAAACTTTATTTGTCCTCAGGGGGCAATTTAAGGCACGTGGGGTAGCTGCACACAACACAAAATAAGTCAGTACTCCGAAAATATAAATCTAAGAGGATCTAATGAAGACAGAATAAAACAGACACAATAAACTAAATAAGATAGTTTCAGTATTTACATTGAGGTTGGTTGGGTTGTGCATCTACAATGCTTCACGGAAAGTGTTACTAAATGCTTTGCAAGCCATTCATTAATCATCTGTTCGTTGCAAAGTTGCCTCTGATGTTTTTAAACCTTCGCATCGCTCAGCAGCAAATTGTGTCATTGTTTGCAAACAGTAAAATATCTTAATTTAAGTTTAATTAACTGTAAATCTTGTTTCCCATATTGAACCTCTCTCTCTTTCTCTTTCTCTGTTTGCATGCAGCTGCTCCGTCCCGTATAAACCGCCTGGCGAATGTTTTGGGATGTGAGCGATATCACAGCTGTCTCAACTTAAAAAGATAAAGGTAGTCTAATCTCTCGCCGTCTGTTTTCTCATTTGCATTGCAAAAATTGCAAAAGAAAGTGAGGAAATGATCCGACCGCTTCGCGCTTCCGCTGAGGCGCTCGCACGCACACACGCGAGGACACACGAACACAATAAGCAAATAAGAAAGTAACCTTTACTCAAATGCCACCGCTGAGGCTCCCGACTTTCTTACTTCTTTGCACAGAGTGAATGGAGGTATATAAACTTCCCGGGCGCTTGCTCCGTCTTCTCATATTTTTCTGCTTTTGTTGCCCAACAAATTCGGCGAAGAGCCACGCCAGCGGCAGGCTTTAGTTATGGCAGCTTAGCCACAGGGATTTGGAGGACTTTTTTATTGGGAGATAAAGGCACATCCGAGTCCTTTGTCTCCCAGCTACTCTAGATGGTTTTGTAGCCCTGATGAAGCTTTGTTGTGGCTAATCTTTCTCCTTCCTTCATCCTGTCCTCTTCCTCACACCCGTCCCCTCCTTTTTGCAACAAACACAACTTTTCTCCTTTAATTATGTCTTTTCATCTGGGGCCCAGGCACGGCCGAGAGGAGAGGAGCAGGAACACAATTATACCTGCGAGGAGGAGGGAAGGGGGCGAAAGCTCTCAGGGGAGGGGTCTTTTTGTCGCCGTGCTTTGGGTGTGTACGCCGTCGTGTGCACACATCAATCCACGAGCAGGTTCTTTGGCATTTTGATGTCTGTTGAGTGTGTGTGTGTGTGTGTGTGTGTGGACCACCTATTGTGAGCTGTGATCCTCTTAGTAGGGCTCCTGCCAAAAGAGCTAAATTTACCCTTACTGGTGATCACAGCGCACAAAGAGCAACACGACGAGAATATGAGCTACCTTTTCAGCCTCCTTTTCCACGCCAAGCGTAAGAGAAGCCACTAAAGAGCGCACGAGATGTATGGTAATGGCTGCCACGTTGAGACATTAGCACAGCCCGTTTAGCATAGTCATTGTTGAGGGAGAGAAATGAGAGGCAGGGAGATGTTCGGGGGCTGTGGTCAAGTAAAACATAGAAAGCAAAGAACCCAGAAATATAACACAGCAGAGGCTGATATCACAATGTGTTCATGAGGACGAAAACATTAATTTCTGCTGTGTGTCAGAGGAGCACAATGGTTCGCTTTAGGCAGAAGAAAAAGACGCTCCCCAGAGACGGATGTCGTGGACTTCCTTTCACAGTAAAGAAGCAAAAACAGCCTCTAAAACAGGTCGGAATCACAGATGAGAAACCGGTGCGACTGTTGTGCAATTATCTTCATCTTCATCGGGAGTGTGCGTGCGCTCGC
Source organism: Sparus aurata (assembly GCF_900880675.1). Classification (NCBI taxonomy): domain Eukaryota; kingdom Metazoa; phylum Chordata; class Actinopteri; order Spariformes; family Sparidae; genus Sparus; species Sparus aurata. Next base: position 26,547,150 of record NC_044207.1, on the reverse strand, counting down.
CTCTGTGCTCATAGCGTGTGTCTGAGTGCGTGCACCGCATACTCATGTGCTCGCCTCCAGCTCGGAGCTGTGCAGTGAATGTATATGTGCTTACTGCAGTCAAACTCTGGTTAGTAACGTTTGCCCTTGCTGCAGCTTTGTACAGCGCCGCGATCGTGCATGTGTGTGTGTGTGTGTCTGTGTGGTGTGTGTGTGTGTGTGTGTGCGAGTGTGTTGTTTTCATGTCTCAGTGCAGCACCAGAAGTCGACACATCCCCTGTTCTGTCGCCCACATTTCTGTCATTTGCAAGTGTTTGATTGCTTTGCACCTGCATTTTTCGGAGCCTGCGTGTTTATCCCGCTGTACGTACACGTCCATTATCCATAAGCTGATAACTCACTGCGTCCGTACGGGCCACTGTGTGTCTGTCACTAGCAGCAATTTGGCTGTAGGCAGAGGGCCTGATTGGGGAAGAAGTCTGAGGGGAGATGGAGCTCTCTCTGGCTAGACTCCAGCTCTGTCCATCCTATTTTAATTACCTATGGCACTCTCCCAGGGGAATATCTCCCTTCCTCTCTGCCTCTCTATCTTCTCTCTTCCCTCTCTTCACCTCCATCTTTCCCTTTCATCTCTCTCTCTCTCACTCTCTCTCTTCTTTCTGTCTTTTTAGTCCTCTTTTCGTACGTGCACACATAACCGTTCTAACAGGCAGCATGCAGCCTGCGTCAAAAGGCCTATGCAGAGGTAACCTGTGCATTAGCATATAAATGACCCTGTAGATTGAATAGTATTTTGGGATATTTAACAGCAAAAGACAGATTCCCTTAACTCTGATTAGACCTGCTCTTATGAGACAGGCAGCCACTTGAGGGAATATCGCCTCCACCTCGATAAGATAAAGACTTGACACAGTGATTCCACTGCCGGGGCGAGCATGATTGTGTGTGTGCGTGCATGAATGCACGAGTGAGTATGTGCGAAATCACATTTGCTCTTCCCCGCGTTTTTGCATGTGACCAGATCCTTCTTGCCTGAATAGAAAATCTGTGCGTTCGTTTCTCTCCAATCGGACCTGTTTGACACCATGTGGTTGGACCAGCGCTGCATCCTGTTCCGGGAGATTTTTTAATACCGCTATTAATTATTCCCACGGCAACCATTTTGAATTCGAATCAAGCTCTGACGCCCAAGCCGGCGATACTGGCACACATGTAATTCATAATGTCACATCATTACTGCAGCGCGAGGGGAATGTTTACCAACTGAGCCGGTCAGCTAACCTTTAAAAAGTACAACGACTATCAAATTAAAGGCGACCTATTATACTTTTTCATTTGTACCGTTCTCTCTTTGCTCTGTATTAGTTCTTCTGCATGTAAAAGAGCATGAAAGTCAGACCAACAGGAGCTCTTTTTTCCTACTGAAAACACTGCTCCTGAAACGCCTCGTCAGTAGTCCCACCTTTAATTCAGTGACTTTATGACATCACACTACCTCACCATGTCATGCCAAGTGGCTTGTTTGGCATGTAAGAATTAATTTAACACAGCTGCTCTGTTAGCGGTGCTGGCTCAGTCGTGTGTGAGCTGACCAATCAGAGGAGGCTGGGTATACAGGAGGAGGGGCCTTAAAGAGACAGGAGCGTCTCAGCACAGGACAGTATGAGAAAAATTATGCGTTTTTTGAGAATTAGAGCATGTCAACGTTTTCTAGTAACAACCCAGTATAAAATTATGAACATGAAAATGACCATAATCTGTTTTCCAGCAGAGAGTCAGATGAGAGGATTGATACCGAACTCATATGAAGCTACAGCCTTTAGCGAGTTAGCCTTGCTTAGCACAAAGACAGGAAACACAGGGAACAGTTAATGTGGCTCTGCCAAAAGGTTCAAAAAAATAATCCACCTAGCACCTCTGAAAGTCACTAATTAACACATTTCATCTTGTCTGTATAATCTGCTTAGAAAATGTGTGTTAAAAACGTGTTAAAAACGTGATCGCTCAGTTTTTACAGGGGTTGTGTGCTGAACTAGTTCATTGGCTGGGAGTTGTTGCCAGTCGACCAGCAGAAACTCCATTAAGAAACAGTCCGGTACACAACCCTGTGTTGTCATTACACTTTACCTTTCTACAAAGGTCCTGCCAGGCGGATTATTTTTAATCTTCAGAGCTCCTCTAGCTGTTTCTCTCTGTTTACATTCTTGTGACCAGGGCTGCCTAACCTGCGACCATAAGTCTCTATTTTTCCCTTCCAGATTGAAAAAAAATCTTTAATTGATGTTTTCATTTTTTCTATGCGGTAAAAAGCTCTTTAAATATGTAGGTTACCTAATTATTAATGTTTCATAATCTGAGCATGGCAGGCAGAGTGGCACTTTGCACAGGAAGTCATTCAATCATGGAAACATGGGATCCAATCGTACCATTCAGCATCTGCACAATACAATACAATACAATACAATACAATACAATACAATACAACTGGTGTTTGCTTTCAGCCCGTAACCACCATTAAGTGTCAGTTCCGGCCCTCCAAGTCAAAAATAATGGACACTACAGCTCAACACTAATCAAAGCTAACTGGCTGCTGGCAGGAGCTTCATATTTAATGAACAGATAGAGAGTGGTATCAATCTTCTCATTTAACTCTATAACACTGTCAGTGCTAAATACTGGCATTCTGGTTGCCCAGCTATTACACCAATCTTAAAATTTTAGGTTTTTTTTTTTAACCCCTCTGGATAATTAAGATCCATGTGTTAGTCGTACATTTTCAATCAAACGGCCATCAGACCAGAAACCGGAGTGAAAGCGCTAATATATCTCCAGAATCTCTTCGCTGCAGTGAGCGAGAGTATTCCCAACTTGTATCCTAAAATAGAAACTCAGCACATATTTAATTTCTAATTTCACTTTTTTGTCAGCCAATCGTCTTACAGCTTCTCCAACAAATAACAAAAAAAGAGAGATGTGACACCACGGAACGATTCCCGACTCCAGGCTTTCAAAACATCCCCGCAGGTGTCGTCACAGATGCTCTGCTCGGTCTTTTGTGCTGTGCGTCTTCGGTGTGTAATCCGAGAAACGCGTGAAAATATTTAGTCTTTATCCAGTTATTTTGTGTGAAATGCATCTTGGCTCATAAAAAAAAAGAAAAAAAAAAGCCTATAGCTGGATTGTACTCGCTTCATGGCAGAGTTTCAGAGCGTGAAGCAGATTTTGAAATAAGTGATGTGGGTCTCACATCGATCGGATGCTTTAACTTTGGAGCTGGGCAACAACTTTGTGTTAAAGCTCGAGGCGAGAGAGAGAAACATCTGCTCCGTATTCTCTAACGCACCTCCCGCTGTTGTCGATGCGCCCAGCGATTTCGTGGAGTCATATAATGTTTCTCTGAACATCATTGCATTGATCTTATCTGGAATCGGCGATTGTGCCATAGTCAGAAAGTCGGGACGGATACATCTTGTTACACGCCCGCTTCCGTTTTCAGTGGAAATCTCTTTTAAGTCTGTTAATGAAGCTGTAGGGTGGAGAGCTGAAGTGTGAAGGTGACCCACTTCTTCCCAGTTTAGCCCGTGTCTGTGTTTCTACCCTCAGGCCATCTTACTTTATTCCGGGCTTTAACCTGCATACTCTCCTCGAGGAGCGAATGGAAGGAGGGTGTAAAGGATTCTGTTCAGGCCGAGTCTTCACGCCGGCACGACGTTTATTTCTTAACAGTCTTGAATCCGACTGTCTTGATCCCTCTTTGTGTTTATTGCAACCTGCCATAATTAGAGGAAGTCTCCCAGCTTTCACACAAAACCAGCTCTTAAATGCTTCCTTGTTTTGTGGCGGCGCCGCTCACCTTCATGTCCTGTAAAGTTGTTCTTTTTAAGGTTTTTACATAAGCAAAGGAGCGATGACCGCCCAGCGTGCCCATTCAGCCTGAAATATTACATCTTGGAAGGGGAAACCCCGTGAAAAAGAAAAAATAAATAATAAAGAGGCTTGGCAGTGAGCAAGTGAAGGTGTAATAATAAATGCACGCTTGTGTTTTCAATGAATATCCTCCATTGTTGACCTATTGATTTCAAATGAGCTGCACTGTTCTGCCGGTGTGTGTGTGTGTGTGTGTGTGTGTGGATAATGTGGAGACAAAATGCTTGCAGCTCCCCCATCCCCCTCCTCGCTGAGAGAGAGGGGACCCCCACCTCTCCATATCTGTGTCCACGTTCGTGCCGGCTCATATGATCTCACTTCATGGATTTCGGGTTCATGATTAAGCGTCAGTGTGTGTGTGCAGGTGTGTGTGTGTGTGCAGGTGTGTGTGTGTGTGTGTGTGTGTGTGTGTGTGTATGCTCACATGTATGTGCTCATGTGTATGTTTAGAGGGCGAACCCCTCCCCTCCTCGCTTTTTTTTTTTTTTTTTTTAACATCTACTGCAATAGAACATCTCTGCCTAGTTTTGCTATTGGTTGCTACGGTAACAAAGGCACAGAGTGGAGTGGCTGCAGCAGCTGAAGAGAGAGAGGGGGGGAGAAAACAGAGAGAGAGAGAAAAGAGATTTATTATTTTTAATGCCCGTGGACTCCAATCACAACAACAGATTTAACAGAGTTCACGTGCAGCGACGAGCGAAATGTCAACGCCACAGAGAGAGAGAGACGCGTTTTGGATTCAGACACATGCGTACACACACTAATCAAAGGATTAATTAATGGCTGTGGTGTAGTCGGGTGCGGCACGGGTCAGAGCTCAAGCAGCCCGACAACAGTGCTTGCAGCAGCAGCAGCAGCAGCAGCAGCAGCAGTGAGGTTGGGTTTGGTTGGCTGTGGACTCGCGCCTACAGACAAAACAGCTCCAGCTTTTCTGTTTTGTTATTATTCCGTCCTCATGGTCGGCGGATGCTCCTCACTGCGTGGAGGGGATGGTGCTTCTTTATTCTGTCTCTGTGTAGCAGCGGGCTGCTGTATTGATCTCGCTCAGCAGCTTTAATAGTCGAGATGCCCTGTGCAAATACGAGCACGTCCGGCATACACCGAAAAGGCCACAGAGGCATTTTGGGCCGGGAATCATGGGTAAATATTAGAAAGATAATCATTAAATAGATATATTTCATGTTGCTTGTTGACACACTCTCTGGGGGGGTTGTGTAGATACTCCCAGCATGCCTCTTGCCCCCCTTACGATTCCCCGTCCAATCAGACGAGGCAGGTGAGCAAAAGCCGCAGACTTTATGAAATGGAGCTCAGTCCCACCTGATGAGGACTCAAACATATGGACGGGCTGATAAGAGGAGAAATCGGGTGATTATGCTTCTTCAGATGACCTGCTGATTGGTTAATGATGTGAGTGTTAGCAGGTGATTTGCTAATGTGCTCGCCTGATGAGGGCAGATTACACCGTGCGGCACGTCGCCATCATTACACGCGTCCCATGATAGCCGTGTCAGCGTCACACCATTTAATCCCATCACGCCAACATGATCTGACACAAATAGCATAACAGCCCTTTTTCTTCTTCTTTCCACACGACTCGTCTCTCTTCCCTTGATTTGCTGATACTCATTCTGTCACCAGCGGTCTGTTTTTTTTTCTATCTTGATGAGCTGGAAGGCTGTAGCAGGCAGTTTTTTTCCTCCCTTTTTTCTTTTCTGTCTGCCGCTCAAAAACCATCCCTGTCTTTCATCCTTCATCTCTCTCGCTTCTGTCTTTTCGGCTCAGCGGGGAAAAAATCAAAAAACCTTGATAAACGAATGTCAAAGCGCTGCCCCGGACCTCTTTTTATAGCCCAGAGCTGGGGGAAAAAATACTGCCCTTGTCGTGGCGCTGGCTAGCAGCAGAGCTGTAATATGCCGGCCTTGGCCAAGATCTGATGGTTTATCTTAGGGGATCGATAACCTTAATCAATATACACTCTAATGAGGAGGCTCCATCGATGATTCGCCTGCAGGGTTTTGGTATGTAGCATGTGCAGGTCGCTTTAAGGAGGAAGGAAAGAGGGACGTCCAGTGTTGAACCCGTGGCTTTTTGGTCCCGTCTTTCTTCTCTTTACTCGCGGGCTTATTGCCCATACGACAGACACAGCTCGACATTTTCTCTCTTTTTTTTTTTTGTCATTTCACCTTTATTTATAACGTGCAGCGTGGCCCAGTGAGAGCAGTTACTCTGGTTTTCATGGGCACCGTATCTATTTTGGACAGTAAAAGCAAAAAACAAAACCTAACATTTGTATATGTATGTTTTTATCGAATATCTCGATATATGCATCATTTTTTCACAATATCGAACATCGAGCAGCATCTTCTGGCTTTTATTTTTCACAGTGAGAGCTGGAGCGGGGAGCAGCTTTGGGAGATTACATCAGGTTAATTGGTGTGATGTAGCGGCACGCACGCAGCATTAAATGCAATATTATAGGTTTAAAGCAGGCGACAGAGGAGAGCCGAGGGATTTAAAGAGACGATCATATCATCCATTGCATTATTTAAGCGGGACAATATCAAGATACAGCATGTTGGATACTTAAAACTAGGTAAAAGAGATCAGCATGTCCAGCCTTGCAGCAGGTTTTCATACATCGTCTCAGTTGTGTGGAGCGTACGGTCTAAAAGCCGGTTTCTCAGTCTCAGTCGTGGTGGTTTTCAGGGACTAAATCATCTCAGTATCTTAGTGCAGTGCGCACTTGATCTATAATTAAGAAGGCGTGTAATATACCCAGGTAGTTGGCCGAGGACTGCTTTGTTAATATATTAAATACGGTGCTGTTCCCTTCTCACTGCCAACTTTCTCTGAAGGTAAACAACGATGCTTTCTAAAGCCAGGAGAAGAGAAGAAGAAAACCTGAAGAAGTGAGGACTTTCAGGCAGGTTCTGACTTACAGAGAACGTCTCTTATCTATAATTTCGAAGCCTATTCATGGACATTTATTAAGCGAACGGCATCAGAAATGATGGCGATCTCAAGACGGTATGAGTCACGCATATATCTGTCTATAAACGACAGAGGGGAGCGTCAGTGTTTCAGGGATATAACAACCAGCTGAAGGAACACTTTGAGCCTTAGAAATGTCAAACATATAATAGATGGTGATGAAAAAAGTTCATGAGAAAATGGATTTCGACACTCCGATGATTATTTGTGTCTTTCGTTGTACTTTCAGACGCACAATTTCAACAGTTCTTGTGGGATTAAAAACAGGAAATATAATATCACAATGGACTGAAGCTCCCACAGCCTCAATTGATGTTGAGTTTCTGCAATTTGGCACCAATAAAAGTACGCTGGATTACCTATTAGGAGTTCTTGTATGCAATATAACCATTAGGTTACTTTATACTGTAGAAAAATTCAAAATGTCATTATTTTAAGGCACACTCCTGGATACCACAATTCATTTCTAAGCATATTTATGGACATTTATCGCTCAAAGGGCATCAGAAATAATGATGGATGGGGTTCAGTAATGAGTGGAGAAGCAGATTGCGTCTTTCAGTGGCGGCGGGTTAATGTGAAAAGCCGGGCCGTCACCACACAAGCCTAATCTCACCGCAACACGCGTTTCATTTAATTCCATCCATCCATCTTTCGGGTCCACACGTTCGAAAAAACAGAATTTCCTTTCAGGTTTTTTTTTTAAGCATCACATTTGGATCCCGCTCATGAAACAGGCCGTAATGAAATCAGGCCGACCCTAAAAAACCCCCTTTAAACCGGGCTCAATCGGTTCTGGTTCAGGGAATGTCCCAGCGGAGAGTGGAGACGAAAACAAGCCGCCCGCACCCCCTTCAGGGCTCCTCCGATGCCTCTGATGAGGAGAAGGCTTAAAGATGTCAAACCTGCAATCTCCGAGCTGGAATTTCATTTGAAGTGGCCCCTGGTGTAAAGCATGTAGCCCACACCGCCTCGCCGATGTCTTCAAACAGCATGTCACTCAAACGCATGCACGGTCTGAAGTGTTGGCAACACAGGTGAACGTGCTTATGGATATATATACGAGTGTGTGCCATCTGGATGCATTTGTGTTTGTGTGTGCTTCGAATAGCAGTTGTCATCACCTTAGCAACTACATCCACCTCCCTACCTGGAGCTCTATCTTTGAAAACAGTCGCAGGGTCTTTTTGTCCTGGAACAGACAGGCCGGGAGATATAAAGAAAGAGAAATGAAGGGAGGAGGCGGGTGATGGCAGGAGAGAGAGAGAGAGAGAGAGAGAGAGAGACGGAGGATGAAAGGAAGTAAGCGGGGGTTGAGGGGGGAAACGTGGTATTCAGCTTGATTTGATGGGAACAGCAGCGCACATCTTTTCTCTTCAATTTTCTGACCCATCTTTCCATTTGTGCTTCATCACACAGTCTCCGCGTTTTTTTTCCAGGATTTTGGGAGACGCTCGCGGCAGAAACGAGACAAAAAAAAAAACAACAAAAAACACGCACACACACAGAGCGCTCCGCCCTTTTTTCATTCTCCTCATTTGTCTCGTCTTGCTCTTTAAATCTTCTCTTCTCTTTCAAAGTCTTCTCACATCAAAGGCCGCCCGCTCTGCCGAGCTGTGAGGCCGAGCCACAGGCGTTTTTGAGTAAATGCACAGAAAAGCTTCTACATTTAAACATGTGTTTGATGGTGTGGCTGCCACAATTTATGACTGGTAGTAACTTATGTGCAGCAGTGTTATTCCTGCTGTCCTGGTTTTATGGGCGAGAGAGATGCTGATGTACAGCACAGCGTTGTTTTTGACTGTTTGACCCCGTTATCTTGGTTTTTAGTCGTGCACTTGAGTCCAGACTAAAATGTCTCAACATTCACGGTCTCCAGAGGATAAATCATGCACGTTGTTGATCCCCTGACTTTCCCTGTTATGCCACCATCCCATCAAAATGTTTATTTGGGACCGCTTACACCCAAAAAGTTAGGCCCAAAACACTGACTTTAAAGGGGGTCTGTTAAATGTCTGTGCCGTGCTGGGAGCCGGTCATTAGTTTCATTAGCGGACTCCATTTCCAACCAGAACATTAGCTACTGTTCCTCTCTGTGAGCGGAGGCACTGAGGCGAGGCGCTGATGAACGGGCTTTGGGTTGTCACCAAAAATTCGACCCTTTCTTTTTACAAAAGAAATCCAATCCTTTAAAACAACTTCCGCAAATCATCCACAGGCTTGTAAAGGCGACCAAGAGAGACGGAGAAGGTCTAATTCGTCGTATCACGTTACAATCCGTTCACATACGGCCAATAAAAAGGTGATTAATACATGGGAACTGCTACATAAAGCCCCTTGAAAATGTCTGATTGCATTTTCTGACACAAGTTAAATGTAACTGGTCACATCACGTTGAGTCAGCGTGTGAAAAGTAAATATATAAAGTTGAGGGGGACTTCGGCATAGCTTGTTTATTCAAGTGTTTATCATTCAAGTGTACATAAATCTAATGCATTTACAAAAGGTTATTCTGTCTCTTGTAATAAATCACAAATGGCGCTATTACATTCATACACAGTGACTCGACGCGAGAGACAGAACTTTCAATCAAACGCGACTCTTTACATTTAAACAGCCCGAGATGCTGATGACGGTAGAACAGGACACCTGCTCACCATCAGCATGTTTACACTGTGAGCTAGTTAGCATGCTGACGGTAGCATACAGCTCCAAGCACTGCTGTGTCTGAGTACAGCTTCACGCCGCTGGCATGGCTGCCGGCTCTTAGTCCTGTTTTGTGTGTGTGTGTGTGTGTGTGTGTGTGTGTGTGTGTGTGTGTGTGTGCGTGCATATCTTGCACAGAATGACCCTTTTGTGGCCTTTCTAGCTTTTTAAAGACCGAGATCCGTCTCCTCCTCTTGATTTAGGGGGTTCTTAGCTTCTGACCTTTACAGAGACATTGTCCAGCTTGCCCGAGTCACTCCCTTCATCTCTCCCTTTTCCACCGTCACTCTCTGATACATAAAGACCAGCTACTTCTTTCTTTGTCACTAATTACCGGTAATATAGCCTCCATATGTCCGCACAGAAACACACGTCCGGTGAAAGGAACATTACCACCCGGGAGTGGCTTTGTAATCCTGCGAATGTTTTGTCTCTCGGTGTGTTTTATGGCTGGGAGAGTCTCCGTCGACTCAGACTGGTTGACAATGGAGTGACATTTGTGACAATAGATCCCCATTACACCTCTGAGCAGACAATGGAAACACATTAGCTCCCTGCTGAAGACGGGTTGGTGACAGCAGTCGCCCTGCTGCACTCGTGACCCTGTCGTCACACACACACACACACACACAGACCTGTTGAATCGCTGTCAAAATGTCAATACATGCACACACATGGAGAAATATTGAGTGCACAACAATGACATTTTCTCCACCCTCCCTCCCTCCATCCCTCTCTTTCTGTTAACAGTGCATGTGTGTTGCTGCCATGGGGACCGTGGCTCCTCCCCTCGCATTTCTCCTCCTGCTGCTTCAACTGGCTGATGGCTCATTCCCCGAGGAACCCAGTCCTCTCAGCTACGTCCCCGTAGAGGGTATGTTTCCTTCCTGCTGTGTGTGTGTGTGTGTGTGTGTGTGTGCAGCATTGATGAATGACTCCGCGGTGGATGTGGAAATCAGGGGTCAAGGGCCAGAGCCTTGGTGTGGAGCTGCTTTAAAGCTACGCAGGCAACACAGACAAATTCAAAGAGACTCCACTCCGTCCCTCAGCGGCAGCGCAGAAGATTACTAAACATGAGGGAGAGGGATAATGGAGACAGAGAGACGGGACGAGGGAGAAAGAAATGATTGGTTATAGATGTTGAGGGGTGCAGGAAGATGAAAAAGTGGGAGACAATTAGATTGGATGGGGGTGATACAGATGACAAGAGAGAGGGCTGAGGGGTGGAGGAGAGAAGGGGAGGAGACAGGTGGAGATGGATCGCTACGTCCTCCCTCCCTCCCCTGCAGTCAAGGACAATGAGACGTTTTCCCAATCTGTCTCCTGATGATGAGGGCTCCCTGTGGAGACCGTCCTCCTCCTCCTCCTCTTGGAAACTTTCTCCGAGTCTGACGCCGCCGCTCCCTCTCCCCACCTCGCCCGCTCACTCTCATCCATCCGAAATTTAGGAAAAGGGGAGGGGGAGGCGATGGTCTTCTGCACAGAGCAATAATGATTGCACGCAGTTTTTCTCATTACGGAGCTGCATGCATCAACAAAAGCATAAAAAGAAATAACACTAAGAGGATAAAAGTGTTGCGGTGTGTAACTGCTACGCCATTCGTCTCTGCCCATTATCTTTGTTTTCCTAAACAAAAACATCAAGGATGACTGAAGACACTATTAAAGTGAAGGTTAGAGAATCTGTTTTACCGCCTGCCTGAGCTCTCTGGGTAAACACACTGTATGCGGGGGAAAAGTAGTCTCTCTGTCATCAACTGCCAGGGCATCCTTGAGCAAGGCACTTCATTTTTTTCACTTGTTTAGTTTTGTTTTTTTTCTCCGTCTGTGTGCTCGCGTCAGTTGTGCGGAGGTACCCGGTGTTCCTGGGCAGAGCTCATCGTTCAGCTCAGAGGCAGGAGCTGCACATCCAGACGGTCCTCCAAGTCAACCGCACGCTCTACATAGGAGCCAGGTAACCAACGGCAACCGCCTCCAACCGTGCGTTGCCGACGCTCTCGCATTAATATCCTTTCACTTTCATTTGATGCCGCGGCTTCCATCTGCTGTCACTCCGCAGAGGACATTCAGCTTCTTGTTAAATGTCAAGTGAGAGCTGTTTGTTCGCATTATCTTTCGTGCATATATAGAAAATAAGAATTGCTTTTCACACCAGCAGTAGTCTAATACCGCTCCCCAGAGACGACGGGAACACATTTGCCTCCCTGACGACAGCTGAAGTGTTCACTTACATAGTTTACGTCAAAACTCCTGCATGATTTACAGACATATAATGTGGATAATAATGTCAATAAAAGGCTCGTATAGTTCCTAATAGATATGTACAGCCGCCACAGGAAAAGAGAGGCAGAGAACCTAGACTTCTGTTCCTCATGCAGAGAGAGTAGAGAGCAAACCTCCGCTAAGTGCCTTTTAATTCAATCAAGTCCAAACCAGTTTCATCAACATTCATGCATTATTCCATGAGAATTTAAGGAAAATGGCAAAAAATGTCTCACAATGTTAAAGTTAATGTTCCTGCAGTGTTTCCCGTACGCAGGCTTTTTACTTGGGAGCCTCATCAGGCAGATGAAATCAGAATTCAAACTTTTCTCCAATCAAGACATTCAATTGTATTAACGGTCGTTGCCTAATTTAAGGTGCTGATTTATTCAATTAGTAATATTCCACGTTAATAGTGGTTGTAGCTGCTGTTATGCTCAGCGTCTCCCATTCATAGGCTCGACGTGGGGTCCTTGTAGGATGAACGGGACCGTGTGACAGCACACAGCTGTTCTGTTCAATTTGTAACACGTACAATGTTCAGTCAAAATAGAAATTTAGCTTCATTTGACTCAGAAATTAACAACTCCTGACAAAATCCAAAGGGCCAGTGATTAATTAACAACTTTGACCACATTAATGTTTTTGAATCCAGAGCCAAGCTGACCTTACCTCGTCACCCTGCAGCCATGTAGTGTTAACATCTTAAACTGTTGCCAGCACCTTACAGGCAAAAAAAATAGCTTTTTTCATAAACATGTGTTTGTTTATTATTGAACTTGTCCATCACGTACCTGTAGGAAAAACTGTCCTGATCCGGATCCTGTTCTGTCCTTTCTCCATCCAAGTCAAGAAATCCACTCACTAGTTTTTGGGATTACACAAATAAATAATAAAATCAACCCAAGTTTAAATGAAACATTTCAAACAGTTTGAATTCTGTGGCTTTTGCCTGTTTGACTAGAAACAGATTTTACTCACAAAAACACAAACAGGTGGCTGAAATGCTGCGCTGATAACATTTTTTTTTTCCTCAGGCAACAAACAACAACAACAACAACAACATGTGTACTCTCATTCAAACATTTATGAAGCAGGCTGCTGTTTTGTGCTACACAGGACATACATTCACACAGACTCACACATAACGCACATTTGTTAGTAAGTTTTATTCTGAAATGAATTAAAGGAAAATAATGATATAGGCTGATTTGTTGTGTTGTGTGTTCTGTAGAGATGACTTGTACAGAGTGGAGCTGGATAACATGGCAGGTGATGAGATGTTCTACAGCAAGGTAAGACTCATTCTCTCGCACACACACACACAAAACCAAAGATGCACTCAAAACTAATAACGCACACACGCTCGCATCTTATATATCCTGACTGTGGCTCGTTCCTTCGGCAGAAACGGACGTGGGAATCCAATAAAAACGACATCCGAGTGTGCAGGATGAAGGGCAAACACGAGGTACAGTGCTCATGCACGACGACGCTCTGACTTTGAGAAGTACTCTCACATGCGTCAACACCATCTACACCATCACACGCATGGACAGACACAACAGCTGTTGGAGAAACAGTATTTCCTCTGGGTGCACCTGCATGCGGTATTTACACAAATTTGATCCTGTTGATACAGAATCAGCGTCGCTTAATCACGCGAGCTCAGTGAAACGTAACCCGGGCAGAAAGATGTCCACAAAAGCGTGAAAGCCGTTTTTCTTGCACACCTGCATTGTGGCAGTTTTCTTCATATACCTGGTTTGTAGCCTTCGAGGAGGAAGACTGGAAAGTGGAAGAATTACTGTGTGTGTACAGAGTGATAGTTGACAGCGTTCTGAGATATGAAGGGGAATGTGATCAAAACTGCGACAAAAACAGAAAGGAATTTTGATGGGACGTTAGTTTGATTGGCAGGGTTTACCCTAAAATCCTAAAAATATAAGCTTTTATTGTATAAATGTAGACGCGCCGCCGGCAAAATCCAATGTGGGTGGAATTGGCGGAGGGAGACGAAGAGGCAACACAAGATGGGGAAACATTATAGAGCAAACTGAGCAGAGAGAGTGACACAGCCTCGGGAAAGGAAACAGTAATTGAAATCACTTGAGGAAGGGAGCTATAGGTGGGGATGGGATGTGTGTGTGGGCGGGTGGAGGAGAGCTGGGGAAGGACGACAGCAGAGCAGACACCAGGATGTAAGAAAGAGGTGAGAAGACAACAAAAGGAGAAGATGTGTTGCATCAGAAGAACACAGACGGAGGAAGAAAAATGTGTACTGAAAGGAATTAAGGCTGAGATGTATTTTAAAAAGTAGACAGGTGGAGAAAAGACTGGCCCGAGGTAAAGAGGTGGCGAGAGCGTGAGAGGAAGGAGACAAAAGACAGAAAAGATGGTAAATTATCACTAAAGCCTGCGACTGATGCAACTGTGAATCACCTGACATTATGGTTAACAGACCGGTCCTAATGCTCCTCAGTGTCATAGCATTTATAGGTAAGTGTGCAGAATCACTTAGCCGAAGTTATTCCAGTCCAAGAATAGCCCTTTTTTCACAGCAGACATTTTGGAAATGTCGTACGAGGGGAGGCACAGGTGGAAATAATAACATTAGCGATGGAACTGTGGGCCAGTAACCTGAGTCAGAAATACCTGGAAATTACCTGGAAACTGGACTGGATTCTATTATACTCTAATACACTCCATTGTAAATAGTTTTTGGGGGAAATACTCTCAAATACTTTCTGGCCTCGAGTTAAAAAAGAGAGTTGACACCACACTCACGTCTGTGCAGGAACTAGCAGCTGTGAGGTTATTTAGCTTTAAGACTGAGAACAGCTAACCTGACTCTGCCTATCAACACTTCTAAAACTCACCCGCCTCATTAACGTGTTGTGTCTTGTTTGTTCAATCAAAATAAACAAATGTGATGTATAAAGTGTTAATTAGTGAGCTTCAGAAGTGCTGCTTGGCTAGCCGTTTCCCCTCCGTTTCCAGTCTTTGTGCTAACTGTGCTCACTAGCTGCCAGCTCCGTATTTAGCGCACAAACATTAAACTGGTAGTTTCTCATCTCGCGCCAGTCAGCCAGGATCACCTGGAACTGAACTGAATGAAACGTGTCCATTATTAATAGTTTTTGGGAAATACTCTCGTTCTTGCCGAGAGCTAGAAAAGGAAACTGATACCACCCTTGAATTTGTACGTTAGCTTAGCGACTCAAACAGTTATCAACACCTGCAACACTTTCTAATTGACATGTGATAATTTGGTTGTTTAATCAAATAAGCAAATTATATATATTTATGTTAACTGTCGAGCGCTGTTTTGCATACTTTATTACTTTTGAAAGGAAAATTGTTAAATGTACACCTATAGTTTGCTTATTTAATTAAATAAACAAATAAAAGAATGTGTTAATTAGTAGTACTTTTGGAAGGATCCAGGCTACAGTGGCTGTTTGCCCACCATTTCCAGTCGTTGTGCTAAGCTAAGCTAAGCTAAGCTAAGCTAAGCAGCTGCTGGTCCCAACAACATATAGAGGAATGAGTCTTAAAACCTGGAAATTAGTGAGCAGTTTTCTTCTGATTTTCGGTTTCCTTGTCTCAAAGTCAATTGGATTTTTGGTTTAATGTCTGAAATAAGTTCTGTGGTTAACATAAACATAAAAGAGATTGTCATGTTTTGTTCTATGACCTAAAATATGCAAGTAAACACCCTCCGTTTGAATTATAAAACATTTACGTGTGTAAAACAGGCGATAACGAGTGGCTAATTATGACTTAAGTTGATCACAGTTCTAACTGTAGGATGCTTAGTGTTGGTGACGCTGAAGTCACGTGACTGCAGTCGAGTTTGTTTATAGTCTAACTTTGTACTCCTGGTGCCAGGCTAGCAGTTTCCCCCCTGAATTTCCAGTCTTTGTGCTAAGCTAAGCTAACTGGCTGCTGGCCCCGACAACAAATTGAGCATACAATCATGAAAGTAGTAACAATCTATCTCTAAATCATCAAACAATTATCACAAAAGAAAAGCAGCACATTTCCCACGTCAAGACTATTTCTGAGTTACCTCCAGCTGTGCTTTTCCTGCTGTCAGAGAGTCTGACACAACAAATTATGCAAATTTTTATGCAAAGTACTCCAACAAGTAATACTGTTAGCTAATACACAAGCTGGAATCGTTCAGCAGCAATAAGTAGCGCTGAATTTCGAAACATTATTTAAGCTCCATCCATCATTTTCCTGTGTGTAAGAATGTTACAGCAAAGGACCTGAGGGGCAGAACGATGTCATCGAGTGTCAGATTCAGCCGTGGCAGCTTTAAATTTCAGCTCAATCAACAGCCTTCCTCTTTGAAGACAGCTATAAAGTCCTGTTGTTCCTCCAGATGGAGTGTGGTCGAGGGTGTTATTTCCTCTAAGGATTGTTTTAAGCTGCATTTTTCATACTTCACACTAGCAGTTTCACCCTCCGACTGGTAGTTTTGAGCTTAGCTTTGGATGAAAACTGCCCTTTTAACATCGCCCTGCACCTTGTGATTTCCTCCTTCTCTTAAATCTTTTTCCTTTTCGTGTGTGTTTTGTTTTTGGTTTTTTTCAGGGAGAGTGTCGTAATTTCATCAAGGTTCTTCTCAGCCAGCATGGTGGTCTGTTTGTCTGTGGAACAAACGCCTTCAACCCGCTCTGTGCCAACTACACCGTCAGTATCCGTCTATCCGCCAGTTCTGGTTCCTTCTCTGTGCATCTGCCAGTTTATTTATCTATATGCATTTTTGTTGTTCTCGTTGCAGAGAGACACTCTAGAAATGGTGGGAGAGCCTGTCAGCGGGATGGCACGCTGCCCGTATGATCCTCGCCATGCCAACGTGGCTTTATTTGCAGGTACTGTATCGTGTAATGAAGAATCCACGGCGTCTGGCTGAGATCAGACTCAGTTTACAGCCCCAGAAACTCAAACATCTGTGCCCTTGTGTTTACCTTTACAGATGATTTATAGTCAGACCTCTCGCTGCGTTTCTTGTTTGGTTTTAATCTTCCTGACCTTGTGCTATCGCTCCATCTGCATCTTCCCCCTCTACTTAATCTCCTCCTTTTGCTCTTCTCCGTGCATCTCTCTCCTCAGATGGAAGTCTCTTTACCGGCACCGTGACAGACTTCCTGGCCATCGACGCCGTGATCTATCGCAGCCTCGGCGACAGCCCCGCCCTCCGCACGGTCAAACACGACTCCAAATGGTTCAGAGGTACTTTTGGAGACAGACGTATAAATGACCCTCCAGAGCCAGACACCTTTTACAGACAATCTGGAAGCAAATACCTTAAGCTGTTCCCGTCACCGTCAGTGATTCACTTAAAGAAAATGAAGTGGCTGTCTTTAAATGAGGTTGAGTAAGATGGTTTTGAGCTGCTAAATAATAAAGCTACGTTCTGGGGAAACCAAACATGATGAGGCCCACATTTGATAGGCTCATTATGAGCGGAGCGCGCTCTGACAGAGTGATGTATTGAGGTTAGTCGGACTCCACAGATTCGGGGGGTTTTAACGAGCCTTCGATTGAACAGTTCCCCGCCACTTTTTTTTTTTTTTTCCACGGAGAGAACAAAACAAGTCGGGGCAGGTCAGAGCTGGAACAGCGCCGGATGAATAAATGATAAATACTTTGGATCTTCTTGTCCATGATGATAAATTAAACAAGACATGAATATTTAATGAGCGAGGCCGGCGGACAGCAGTGGTCCATGTTGATGTGGCTGTTATTATGGCGCCGTGTCAGGGACTGTGGAGGGTTGCGTTTGGCCCCGGGCACTTGGCCGCCGCTGCTTTGTAAGTGTGTGTGTGTGTGTGTGTGTGTGTGTGTGTGTGTGTGTACTTGTCTAATAGTGTTTTTCTCACATTATTTTTCAGAGCCGTACTTTGTGAGCTCCATGGAGTGGGGGCCTCATATTTATTTCTTCTTCAGAGAGATGGCCATGGAGTTTCATCATCTAGAGAAGGTGCTTTCTTTCTGTCTTTCCTTTCTTTCTTTTGTTCTTTAACTCTTATAATCCCTCTATTTTGCTAAACTAATCGGTTGTGTTGTAGGTGATGGTGTCCCGCGTGGCCCGTGTGTGCAAAGCAGACCTGGGCGGCTCTCAGCGCGTCCTCGAGAAACAGTGGACGACGTTCCTGAAGGCGAGGCTCAACTGCTCCGTCCCGGGTGATTCACACTTTTACTTCAACCTCTTACACGCCACGAGCGGCATCATCCACATGCAGGGACGGGACGTCATCCTCGGCCTCTTCTCCACGCCACCGAACAGGTAAACGAGACGCGCGCAACGTGGACACCAAGGAGAGGCGCGAGTGCTATTTTCTGTCTCATCAACTGTCTCCCTTTTTCTGCGTCTCCACCAGCATCCCCGGCTCTGCGGTGTGCGTGTTCGACATGCAGCAGCTCGCTCATGTCTTCGAGGGTCGTTTCAAAGAGCAGAAATCCCCCGAGTCTATTTGGACTCCTGTACCGGACGAGGCAGTGCCTAAACCGAGGTATTGTTATGCAAAGTGTATGTGAGCAGAAGTTGCTGCAGTGCTGCTGTCCCGAGCATCTGGCTCACGTATACAGTAGTCTACTTACTCCCTCTGCTATAAGCTCCGACTGCCAATCACGCAGCAACTTCGCTGCGATTCAGCAAATATTCTAACACGGCCTCCAGCAGCCGCAAGAAAACAGCTCCTCTGGCTCTCTACTTCTTCCTCTCCCCGGACCTTCTATCCATCTCTTCGTCAACCCTCACTCTCTCTTTTTCTGTGTCTCGCTCCTGCAGACCGGGAGGATGTGCAGTGCAGGGATCCAGATTCAGCTCCTCTACCGCGCTGCCGGACGAGGTGCTGAACTTTGTGAAGACCCACCCGCTGATGGATGAGACCGTTCCATTACTTGGCCACAGACCCTGGGTGGTCAAGACTATGGGACGGTACGCGTGTTGACTCAGTTGTCTAATAGTGCTCGTGCAAAAACAAGCGTTTTCTGATGTACATATGTGTCTCTCTAGGTACCAGCTGACAGCCATGGTGGTGGACACAGAAGCCGGTCCCCATAAGAACCGCACGGTGTTGTTCCTGGGCTCGACGCGAGGAACCATCCTCAAGTTTCTAATGGTTCCCAGCGGAGATTCTGTCTCCCTCAGCAGCGTGTTTCTGGAGGAGGTGGAAGGATTCAACCCAGAGAAGTGAGTAGGAGTCAACGAATATGGCACGATCTAATACCGTTGTGTTGGTGTTGTTCCTACAACATCATAATTAATTTTGCTCAAGGGCCGCCACTGCAACAGAAAAGTCACGTTTATGGAAAAAAGACGAGAAAATACGCACATGGGAGCCTTGGAAACATGTTTTTATTGTCCGTTTAGACCTAAAGCCTGATGGTTCCTTCAACCAAACCAAGTAGTTTTGTTTCCTAAACCTAACTAAGTGGCCCTTCTCTCACTGCACCTGTACAGTATTTGTACTCGGCCGTCATTTTGATCTCAACCAAACACCGTACCTTTCAAAATATTCAAGATTGCTTCTGGTATCCCTTTCACACTGCACAAAAAACCCACTTAAACCCGCTAACATCTGGGTTTAGTGTTCAGTGTGAACGTATCTTATAGTAGTCGCTTGTATTTATCACCTCTGTGTTGAAGTCAAGGCTGCTGGCTTGTTAGTATGTTTCCATCCATCTCTGTCAAGCAGCACTTGACCGTTGTTCAGTCAGCACTGAGTTTGAAAGAGAGGCTGAAGTTAAAGATAATAAAACAGTAACCTTCCATATGGGCTGAGCCGCGTCGGCTGGAGAGAAAGAAGCGAGATGTCTCTAAAGACTTTCTAAAACCAGTTTAACACCTTCATCTGTAGTCTGATGATCTGCTGCTTTCTACTGTTCCCTCTCTTTCCGGCACACCGGGCTGAAAAAACCAGAGAGGCGAACTCGTCCATCGGCAATGTGAACAGAGTTAATTGCCAATTATTAGCTGGTTTACCCGCGTTTAAAAGACCTTCGTATACTCGTTAATTTCAGTGTAACACACACACACACACACACACATACACACAAACTTGGAAGGTGAAAGCATTCTAATTAACTTATAATGGCAATAATAAGTCAATTAAGTCTAAAGATAACAAGTCAGCAATATAATAATAAGTGACATGTTGTACAAACCTCCGCTGGCCTCCGCTCTTGATTTGTACTTCAACGCTTTTTCGCTCAGTTTCAGTGATGGTCCGGGAGCAACAGTAATTATGATGTTGTAAAAACAACACCGACGCGTCGGCGGTCTCAGATAAACCAACATTTTTCCTTGATCTCCAGTAAATTATATATTTTGACTTGTCACTCAGGGCGGATCAGGTCTCATGTTGTCGGCCTCCGTTTGAGATCTGAAGTGCTTTTCAGACAAGAGCTGTCTTCAATTACACTTACTTTTAAATATTTGATTTTCACCTTTTTGTAGTGCAGCTCGGGAGTAAAATCCCACTCAGTTATTTATTTGGCTGTATCCATTAAAGTTATATTCACATATATTATTAAAGACTGTTAACTGTTGACTGGAACTGTTTAAGAAGATCAGAAATTATGAAAAAATGCTAATAACAAGTCTAAAGTGATTCAGAGTGATCTGAATACTGTGTTTTATGTGATCAGTAGTGAAAAAAACAGAAGATATTCAGCTAAATATCATTTATAGCAAAGAAAATGATAAAATGAGCACATTTTATAGGCTGTAACCATATAATATTTGGCATTTAAGCTTGTGAAATTATCAAAATCGTCACCTGTTGACTGACTTATTGATTGGACCAACTAAACGTTTCTGCTCTATTTGACTCGATGATGAAAATAAGCCCCTCGTTTGTTGCCGGATTGATCAGAATTTATATGAACTGTTCCTGTTTTAATGTCATCCAGTCTTTTTTTTAAGCACCCTTGCACCTTTTTATTCGATCAGTGTGTTGCTCTAGAGTATATTGTTCCTTAACCACGCAGCTCTAGAGGAAACTCTTGTGTCTGGATGTTGTTACCATTCATTTGAGAGCTCTTGAAGCACCAACAGATGAGGCCTTTAACCCCGTCACAGATTGATGTGAGAGTACGCTGACCCCCCTCTGCTGGCTCCTCACCCTCTGCTTCCTGTCTTCACACAGGTGTGGCGAGGACTCTCCTCAGGCCCGTCAGCTCTTGTCTCTGACGCTGGACCGGACCAGCCACACTCTGCTGCTGGCCTTCCCCTCCTGTCTGGTCCGAGTGCCCACATCTCGCTGCCACCTGCACTCGCGCTGCATGAAGTAAGAGACGCAGACACACTCACCTGTTTTGTCCCGATGAGGATTTTTCTTTCCCTCTCTGGTTCTCTGGCTGACAATTAAACCAGTTTAAATCTAGTTGTGGCCACTAGCCAAGGTACGGCTTACTGGCCAACTTTTGATTTGTTTTTGGCTTTTCTGGCTCTGTAACGACCGTGAATCCCAATAAGATTTGCAAATTCTGTTTTTGTTTCAATGAGCAGGGGGGAGAATTGCATGTCTGTTTGTTAATCCACAGCTTGCCTGTTTGGGTTAATATTTATTTTGGGAGAATTTGTCTCCCTGGGAAATACTATTTAACTTGACACACGAGGCTTCAAGATTGTGATTTATTATGAATACCAAGAAGGCATTTGTTTATGACTGCACATATGGGACGGATCTTTTGAAGCTGAACGCTGCGCTGTGAACAAGATTCCCACAGCAGCCATATATCACACTTGGATACAACAAGTAGCAGCTTGATACATGCTTCTTCAAATATGAAGATGAATGCCAGATGGGGATTTAACATTTCACAGGTTTTTCCACATATTGCATTTAATTTTCACAAACAATTCAAAGTCCATAGGAAGATAGAGTACCTCATATTCAGGGTTATAATTGACCGGTACACATAACTACTGTAGGAACCTGTGCTAGGTAACGAGATAGCTAGCTAGCTAAACAGTTGTCACCATTGTTTCGACGTTTATAGAGGACTTTTATAGTGACTAGTTTTTACTGCTAAAGCACATCACAAAAAGATCTTGACCCACTTGAAACATTAAGTATTAATATGCTGGTGCTAGATTTTAATGGTCCACAATGCTGCATATACCTTATTAGCCAGCTAGAGAGTAAGCTAGTTAATTATCCAGCTAAACTCATAGTTGTAGCACTTTACAGGCAATTAAATTAAGTTGCTAAATAAACCTCGAGTCTATAGAGATGTATTTCATAACTGAGGGTTGTAATGGGCTTCGATAGCTAACTATTGTAGGTACCATGCTCGCCAGAAAGACAGTGAGCTAGCGAACTTCTCTGCTAGATTCAAAGTTGTAGCACTTGTTTACAGTTTTAATAGTTAACCTTCTCAAAAGTTTTTACTGCTACCACATCACAAAAAGTGGTGTATTTTATTTTTTAGGGTTAGAATGGGTCGCTACACTTAAGCACTGTTGGCTATACGTTGTTAGCCAGCAGGACATTAAGCTAGCCAACTTCCGTGCTTAATTCATTGGTTGAACAGCTGACTTCCTCAAAGTTTTCACAACTAAAATACATCGTAAATAAAATTCAAGTCCATAAAGACAAACAGTATTTTGATATTTTAGGGTTATAATGGACCGTTATGCTGTAGGTACCGTGTTAGCCAGTAAGAGTAAGCTAACTAGCTTCCCTGCTAAATTTATAGTTGTAGCACCCAGCTTTAATGGGTAACTTTCTCTATGTTTTTACTACAACACATTACAAAAAAACCCTAAGTCTATAGGGACAGCATTTACGTTTTTAGGGTTATAATGGTCTGCTATACCCAAGTATTATAGCTACCTTATTAGCCAGCAAGACAGTAAGGTAGCTAACGGCCCTTTTAAATTCATAGCACTCGTTCCCTGGTTTAATAGCTGAACTTCGGCTTTCTCAAAGTTTTTTTTGCTCCACAGAAACACAAGTATTTCATATTTAGGATTATAATGGGTCATTACTACCTACTCGCCAGTTTCATAGGTGACGTTCTCAAATTTCTTACTGCTTAAATGCATCACAAATACACCATAAGTCCATAGAGACGTGCAGCATTTGATATTATGGGTTATAATGAGCCGCTGTATCTGAATACTGTGGGTACCGTGTTTGCCAGCACGACAGTAAGCTTGCCAACTTCCATTCTAAAGTCATGGTTGTAGAACTTGTTCCGAAGTTTCACAGGTGACTTTCTCCAAGTTTTTCCTTGGAAAATTGTCAAAATTTGCTGCTGTGGGAATCAGGTCAGCATTTTTTAAAACTTTTTGTTTTCAATGGTGTGTGTGTGTGCAGGAGTTGTCTTGCCTCCAGGGACCCGTACTGTGGCTGGACCAGAGGCAGCACCTGCTCTTTCCTCAGACCAGGCACACGGTGAGGAAAACACACCCGGAGACGAACGGCAGCCTCTGAAAGTTTTCTACCTTTGCAGTCTGCAGCTCTCTCAAAACTCAGGACGAGCCACTGTATACAGAGAAAATTTAATTTGATGAGGTTGCAACATTTGTGTATGGAAAGGTGTGGTAACCAAGATGATGTTGAATTGGTATATTCATATTCATTACGTAAAATAAGTGGAAATAAGTGCTCCTGTAGTTTGAGAGACAAAGATTAATGCTCCGGTGTTTGTTAATTTTCACAACGCCCTCTCAAGGAGACGTGAGGACGGGTAGTAGACAACGTAGCTCAGTTGTTGAAATCAAACTCAGTGCAAATACTAATAGAGAAGAAAACGAAAAGTAAATGCATATTTACATAGTAGATTAAAATATCAAATGGCACAACAAGCACACTTAAAATAAACTGTTTTTATATAAACAAACTCAAGTCATTGGTATCTTTGAGCAACAGACTGAACTCACTACTCATATATTAAACAATACTAATTAATTATGGTTACATCACACAATTCTGGTGCATCTGCACTTAAACGTATTATATTTGAATCAATGGACGGACTCTCCTCTGTCTGTTTAGTTAGTTTGGGAGTTTAAGCAAAGCTTTAAAATAATTCCATACATTTTAAATGTAGTGCATGAAAAATTGATATGATTATATAAAATGTCAGACAGTTTTTATTTTGTTTACCTATTTATTTTCTTTTGTGAGCTAATTAAGCCAGTTAAGATGTGTGGGTGTATTGTGTTTGATTAAGCATAATTTGCTTTTGGCTGTTTAATATTTCATTTGATAATAATTTGAAAAGAATGGCCATTAGTATCTTTTTTATCCAGTATTCAGTAAGTATTAAAAATTAGCATCTTTATTAAAGTCACACATTCCACGTAGTATCACACTCCCTGCCTCCAGCTCCCATCACCACCTGTATGGTCACATGGCTCTGTGACCCTGACCTCTGACCTCACTGACGAGTGGCAAGCAAAGAAAAATCAATATGGGGATCAATGGAGTAAACCATTACACTGGATGACACGTCAATATGTGCCATATGAATTTAATTGATTACTACCAACCAACAAATGTCCTCGTTTATAAGCAATTTGCAGTGAAAATGTGAACATGCTCATACAAAAAGCCATTTTTTAACATTAAAGAGTTATTTTCAAACAGGTACAACTTAATTTTTATGTTCTGTTTCACTTCAAAACATCCATCACACACAAAACCGATCACATAACTGTATGTTGTGGATTAAGGACAGTGTAATAACATGTTTCCTGCTGCTGATCTGTGATCTATGTGTGACTGCAGGCTGCCCTTTCAACAAGATGTGGAATATGGAAACACCACCTCCCATCTAGGAGATTGTGACGGTAGGTTGCAGCACTATGACATGGATGCTTCTGGCTGTGGACGGTGAACTGAGGGCAGGCTCCGCCTAGTGGCTCAATCTGTCATCACACCTCTCTGCCTGTCACTGAACATTTTGTTCTGAAGAAGCCCGTCTGACACTGACGAGCCAGAGAATATTTCTACCAATTTCTGCAATTTGGCTCATTTTAATTATCCGGGGTGTAACGTTGTTTCCTCCCCAGCTAAGACAGATTGATTCAACCTTGGTTATAGCAACTAGAAGTTTTTTTGTCAGGGCTGAATCAAGTGGGAGGGGAACTGGGATTTTGGTTTCAGCCTCATTTCCTACAGGTCAAAACGCTCCCAGTGTGAGACAGTTTAATTACGGAGGATGTGATGCATCCGGTAGACAATACCAGCAGACTGCATGATAGGAACTGCAACATCCTCCGAGTGACGAGGCTTTGTTCTCTCTGAGCTGAACATTTCAGGGAGGAATGACCAAGGGTGGCCAGTGAGCAAGCTAGAAATAGCTTAGCATAAAATACTGATGTCGCTTGTGCTGAGAGGCTCAGGTGTCAGTGCGGCAGCTCCAGGCAGGACCTCTTTGAACCTCGCTCTGAAATTCACAAAGTCAGTGGAAACAAATTTTTCTCTCCAGCAGATTCTTTCTGAAATGATCCCCCGCCCGTTTGAGGCCACTCAGAAAAATCAGTTTGGCTGACGCTGAATTTCCCAAAAAGCGACAGAAAAAGGGAGAGCTGATATGCGGCACTCGAGTTTTTTATCCTGCTCTTAGAAACTGATAGCAGCAGAAGTCGGCGGTGCCAGGCTGCAGACCTGAGCCAGAGACAGGCATGTGCTGCTGTGTCTGCAGATGGGAGTGATTAGAGCTGGGTGGAAACACTGAGGTAATGGCATGCTGCGAGGAGAGACTTTCTTACCAGGCTACAGGAATGGAAAGTGTGAGGAGAGAAGAGGAGGAAAGGAGAGTCGAGTCGCTGTGGTCGGAGCTGTGCTGATGACAAGTGCAGGCCTCTCTGAACCTGGAGCCTGTGGAGCCTCAAGGCCAGACTGGAGAGAGGATCCTGTAAAACATTACTGTCGCACACGATGATCGGCAATAACGAGTGCTGTCGTAGTTGTTGATTTACTATGATACGTTACATTTTGCGAGGGGTAAAAGCACAAAGCAGAAGTAGCAGAATGGCACTATATGTGATAATAATGATCGTTTTAAAGTGCACCCTGTGGACAGACACTGGGAGGATTTCCATTGTGCTGTTCTACTAAATGTCATCTTCATAATTGTCTCTCTTAATCTTCAGGAATTCTGCAGCAGAGTTTGCTGATCGAGCCGGAGAGCTTGGTCTCCCTCAACCTGCTGGTGGCGTCTGCGGTCTCTGCGTTCACCATCGGGGCGGCGCTCTCCGGCCTTGCCGTCTGCTGGATCATGGCCCACAAGCCGACCAACCGTCGCCATGCTAACACCGCCCAGTCCGCCATCCAGCGGCGGGAGAGAGGCCTGCTGAGTAACGGCGGCGGGATGGGAGGCTCCGTGCTCAGCGTGACGCGGCAGGGAGGAGGGGAGCGCCCCTGCACTCAGAGTGGGGAGACACTGTTTGTCATGCCTAACGGCTGGGTGAAGTCCGGAGAGCTGGACCCGGGTTTCCTCCCCACCCCGGAGCACACACCCCAGCAGAAACGCAGAGGCCTCCGACTGTCTGACTCCAACTCCGGAGGGTGGGACACCAGCCAGACGTACCTCGGGGGAGGCTCCGTGGGTCTGGGTTCACCCTGCCGCATACCCCCCTCAGTCTACCTGACCACCAGACTCTTCCAGCAGGGGGGAGGCGGGAGACACGGTGGCGAGGGCCGGGGGAACGACACGCCGCGCCAGCACTATGTCTGCCTGAGCAAGCAAGAAAAGGGAATGAAGGGGACGCCCAAGGCCCCTCTCAGGAAGTCTGCAGGAGAGTATGTTTACCCCATGACCCCCCAGGACTCCCCTGAGCGCCGGAGGGTGGTCTCAGCCCCCAGCGCCCCCATGGAGTATGGCGAGCCACTGCCTTTGCGCTGGCCAGCCCCGGAAGGATACATCCTCAGCAGCCACGGCATGGTGCCCGTCCCCCTGCCTCCACCCTCCATGCCCGCTCCCAGTGGCCATGGCCAATCTTACGTGTCGCAGCAACACACCCCCGGGCTGACCAGGGCTCTGCTGAGAGGGGCCCTGGAGCGAGGGGAGCTGGGCGAGCTGGTGGATCTCAGCCAGCTGATGAGTAAGAAGAACTGCAGTGACAGGACTCAGACTGGCCAGTGACTCTGGAGGAAATGAAGGAGACGGGAGCTTTTCCATGTTTGTTTACACAGGTCTCTCTTTTCTCTCTCCTCCTGATTCTGCCCGCTCCCCATCCCCCCCCCTCTTCCTTCCCTCCTCCTCACCCCTCCATCTTTGTTTGTCATTCAGCCCCTCTGATCTCCTCTGTCAGTCCCTCAGGCAAACTCCCACTTTCACCCCACGATGAGTCTCTCCATATGACTGGCTGCTGGCTCTGCCACTCATATCCCGGCTCACGCTAATTGGTCAGATGGACTGAGGTTGTTGCTGTGTCTGCATTGCAGAGTTGCCTCTCCCTCCTGCTACTGAGCGGCAGCAGGAAGAGGGAGGAGAGAGGATGGAGGGGGCGGACAGAGAGAAAGAAAAAGAGAAAGAAAGGAAGAAAGAAATAAAGAAAGGAAGGAAGACGGAGGGAGCGGAGAGGTTGTGGATGGAGTCGTAGATGGACACGGCTCTTAGAGGCTGCCTCCTCTGCGCAGATCAACTGAGGCTGCAGAGACAGTCGAACACTGCTGCAGGAGTGGGATGCTTCTCCCCTCTTGGATAACATTAACAAGACTGCCACCCATCTGTTCTCCTACCAAATTACCTGTTGGTCTGATTGCCAACAAGGTACTTGAAGTGAAATAGCAAATTTTGAAGAGCATAAAAGTGTGCGTGTCGCTGCGGGTGACTCATCAGACAAGTCGTTCTGACTGTAAACACAAATCTTAAGGATGACGAGGAAACGCAAAATCCTTCCCCCCCCCCGTCCTCTTTTCCTCTCTCCACAGTGGACGCACACGTGTTTCTGTACAGGTGACGGAGGGTATTTAGTATTCTATGTGTACGAGAAGGGTGTGCCAAGCGCCTCTAACCTGTCTCATAGGGATATGGGACCATAACTCACGTCTTCAGAGAGCAGGAGTGCAGGACTGAAATGTCAGCACTATTTCTGCCAGCCGCACGCTCTGTGGAATGACGGCATCCGTAAGCCGTCCATCGCTCTTCTCTATTCGTTTGCCTCCTCACACTCCATGTGCTCTTTAGTGACCAATAACTCCACGTGGACGTCTGCGTGGGGGGGCGACTGCACCAGAGCGCCGGACCGACACTGCAGGACAGATAGGAAGCAGAAAGGAATGTTTCAGAGAATGCACTGCAATACATAACGAACACCTCGTCCTTCACTATCACCTTAGGGTGTTCCCTCACACACACACACACACATGTTCATTAATGCTGCATTATAGAACACAGTCTGGTTTTATTGGGCAGAATTCCCCCTTAAGCCAACAGTGGGTCAAGGTCCCGCAGACGTGATACAGAACAAAGTGGCAGTTACAGCGGTGATGATTTAAAACTCTGGTTCAACTCATAGCCAGTAGGGCTAATGGAAATGTTCCCAGCAGGCAAATGGGACCATATATTCAGCCCATCAAAGTGTCCGCGGCCGTGAAGCGGTCGGCGTTTAGATCAACACAACACGGTTTTGAGTGTGTTAGCGAGGAGGAGGTGGAGGTGATAAAAAAAGGAGACGAGATGAAGAAGACAAGGAAGACTCGGCGAAATGAGGTGCAACAACGACGACGACGACGGCGGAAAGTAGTGAGCGGACGACTTGATCTTCGCTCCCAGTCGCAGTCAGGAGACGACAATATGAATGCTGGTTTTGCTCTGACCTTGTAGTGAGCAGCAATATATTGGTTCATCTGTACATAGTAAACTTTAATTTAGATAAAAATGATAATGTAAGACAAACACACACACACACAAAAAAAAAATGACGTCAGGCACTAGCTTGCAGACAAAAAACAAACATTCATCACGCCATTATAACTATTAGTGTATGAAAAACCTGTTTTCATATCGACCTGCTCTGAACATCACCAGTGTCTTCTCTTTTTTTAAAACATCCGTGTGCCAAAACCAAGTCGTGAATGATTTCCTGATGCCTGATGATAACTGAAGCAAAAAAAAAAAACCAACAACAACAACAACAACAACGGAGAGAAAACTTGTTTCAAAGTGCCATGACGACCATTTCAGCCCGCAGTGCGCCTCAAACACACCGCGGCGTATCGCAGTACACTTGTGACATGTATGCCTTCGACACAACTTGCTGAATGTTTCATTTTTTTTACTTAGGTGTCGGCTTGTACTGTTGATTTTTTTTTTTTCTTTTTAGTTTCCAGCTCCCGACTGCGTTCGAGGGTCTGTTTATAAACTCCTTTGACGCGTCACGCCATACTTATATACTGTAAATATGTAAGAATGAATACAGACACTTGGTCACGCCCCTTTATGTTTATACTGTAATGTATTCACTGATGCCATGACATGAACTGTGTCCTCATATGTAATAATAATAATAATAACGGTTTAAAGGCAGTTCATAAGCAAACCTTCAGATGGACTGTGACGCTCCCGAGGGGGGGGACGACACTGTGGATCATGTTTCTGTCCTGATTCTGGACTCTGGCGTCTTTTGCTTTTTT
This sequence comes from Sparus aurata, assembly GCF_900880675.1. Lineage (NCBI taxonomy): Eukaryota > Metazoa > Chordata > Actinopteri > Spariformes > Sparidae > Sparus > Sparus aurata. The sequence goes on along the minus strand of NC_044207.1, from coordinate 26,517,664 downwards.
ATAGTCTAGTGATCATCCGTCCGCCATCGCCAACCGACTGCCATACTTGAGGATCTTGAAGCTACTCGTCAGCCTCCTGAGTGAACGAATGTACTCATTCTTCTGTTTGTTTACACTCATTCTACTGTGCAGTAATAAGGAAAAGCACAACGACTTTTCTCTCTCTCTCTCTCTCTCTCTCTTCTCTTATTTTTTTAGCATTTTGAAAAAGGAGCTGTTCTGTATCATTTGTGAATAGTGTAAATAGTCATCCTCAAGGTATAGTGTATCAGTTTGGTTTGGGTGAGGGGGGGGGGGGGTGGTGGGGAATGGGATCATTCATGCTCTTCTGAGGCAGGACTGTGTTTGAAATGTGAGGTTTTCTTTTTCTTTTTTTTTTCCTTTCCTCGGTGACGATGCTGTGAATAAGATGTATGTACAGTATTTACGTGACTTTGGCTGACTGCTGAGCTCAGCAGATTCCTGTTATTAGAGTAGAGTCGCAGGCCCTGATCTCAGCCAGAACTGAGCCTTCTCATTTGACTGATGCCTGCTGAGTTTTTTTTTTTTTTTTCTTCCTTTTTCCTTTTTCTTTTTCCTGCAGTTGCTGAGACACTGCTGTTATAATATCCATCAATCTTTGGAGTACTGCTATTAAATGGCATTATATAATTGACTGCTAATGTTGTCGCGTGTGGTTCTCAATGCACTCATTCAAATAAAGCGCACGTAGCCGCTCGCATGCACACGAATACACACGTTTACAACTCCGCGGCTTCGCTGCACTCTGCGTAATCGTTATTGCAGTTTATTTTCCGTAAATGAGGCGTATTTATCATCAGAATGACAGCTTGAAAACTTCACAAGCACCCCCCCTCCAGCAGAGAGGAGGCAGATGATCTTTCAAGCAGTCGGCTTTGCTCGCCACAAGAGGGAGCTGGACACTGGCGTTCGTTCATCGGGTGGCCTGTGTTGGAGGGATCGAGCTCCCGTGGGCGCATCGACTGGACATCGTCTGTCTCTGCTTGATGCCGACTATGGTTTTTGTCGAGAGGTCTGCTCCTAGGATGAGAATAAGCTTTGTGCTCCTGCTTTGATAAAGTAGTGCTTTGAACATCACACAGAGAGAAATAAGGTCAACAAAAGGTTGAGTTAAATGACAGTTATTTATACACACACACACACCGACAGCTGCAGAGTTCATACAGCAACTTGATGATTTAAGGCCAAGCCAGATTTTGTTCTGCCACCTCTAAGCAACATTATGTAACTTCTTTTACAACTTAACTTGCTGCTTTAAATACTGACATATTTAACAGTTCTGTGAAATGAAATACCGCTAATGAGCTACGTCCTTTTAATATGCTGACACTTTGAAGGAGTACGACAGCAGTTTTGTAGTTTGCTCTTAAATGAAGTTAAATGACTTGACAGGAGACATTAAAAGATGATTAAAAAGAAGGCAGGGTTCCTAAAATCTAAAATGTTGAAGTCCCTGTAATGTATCAACGCCCCTGTAAGGACACTCCCACACAGAGTTTAAAAGCCTCCGGTTAGATGGAAATAAAGAAGCCTCTTTGTTTGAGAGAAGAGACGTCGTCAAGAAGCTGAAACACGTCCAGCTGCCTACGACACAGCGCCTAGAATTACCATGACATCATGACACCATCAACATCAGGATCCAGCTGACAATTCCCATGATGCAACTGCCTCGTTAATGTCACACATTCAGTTTTTTAAGGCAGGTTTATGTCAAAAAGCCACAGTTGTTATTATGGTTTTGTATTTTTTGATCGGCTTTTATTTCTATTTCATTTTTTTAGTTTTCATTTTAGTTTAGTTCTCGTGAGTTTCAGTTTCAGTCCAGTTTAAAATGTTTTAGTTTCAGTTTTTATTAATGTCAGAATACACTTCAGTTTTTTATCATAACATGGTAAGATTCAGGAGGTTATGAACAGGTAAAATAAAAATACACACAAACAGCACTTTTTGAGGGCAATAGAGTCAAAGCCACGTTGACAAAAGTAAACATAAAGACATTTCCTGTATATTTCAAGTTCAGAAATTCACAGTATCAAATTATTTTTTACACCTCGTTTTAGTTAAGCAAAGCTACATTATTTAAAAATCAACATTAGTTTTCCTCAGTTTCTGAGTGTAACACCGCTGTCGTAAATACAAATCCCAGGTCTGCAACAGTCAGCAGACGTAATGTAGGTGATGACATTAAACAGAACTCATGACATCGTAACAATGTTAGGTGTTGAAAACTTGTATGTTGAAGTAAACATGTGTGTAACGCTGTGATCCGACCCACTCACTGAAGTACTGAAGGAATGCCCCTTTTTAACCAATACCATTTGTTTTATACTGCGTAGGCTAAAATAATGGCACACAAATGCTGTCTTTAGAGACCGAGGAATTTATTGTGCTCCCACAGAATAAAAACGTGTCAATAAAAAGTAATAGCTGATGGAATCAAAGCAGCAGTTAGTGGAAGCGATCCATTCAGACACAAGTAAATATAAATGTGCAGGTATGTGTTTATGCTGCCAATCATTAGGCACAGGGATGAAATAGTTGACAAGGAAGCCAATATGGATCGGTGTGTAGCAGAAGATGAACACGATCATGTTTGCCGTGACTATGCCGATGGTGCTTTTCTTTTGAACTGAGTTGTCATCCAACTTTTTCAGAATACTGATGATCTGAGTGGAACAGAACACAACGATCAATAGTGGAGCGAGGAAACCCAGAAACACAATAAGAAAGACAAATTCAAGTTTAAGTGGGATATTTTTACATCTTTCATAACAAGTCCAGAGCTTTTCAGGGGCGTTGTCCTCTCGGAATATAAAACATATCGTCACAAGGAGTCCCCAAATGACCAAACACACAACAAAAGCTGTCTCTTTCTTCTTCCTCCATGATCTGGTCTGTATTGGGAACCTTATAGCCAGGTAGCGCTGGACACTGATGGCCGCCGTGGTCATCATGCTGGCGTACATGTTGAGGAAATGTATGAACATGAGGAAAGTACAAAAGTAAGTCTTTGGCAGGCAGTCGAAGGCATCATAGACCCTGAAGGGAATGAAGAGGACGAGGGTAAAATCAGCTATAGCCAGGTTGAACATGTAGACATGGGTGTCTGTCCAGGAGCCCCGCTGAGCAATGAAGGCACGCAGAGCAGCAGCATTGACGAGGAAACCCAGGAGAAACAGAACACCGTAACCAACACCCTGAAGCGGCTCCAGGCAAGTAGTGTTGGCGAAGACGGTGATGTTGATGTTGCAGGTGGTGTTGGGGTTGTTGAGGGTGTCGTCCCACATGCCTGTCTGTAAGAAGTGTCCATTAGTCAGAGTGAGGATCATCAGCATGTTAGTTTCAACACTGCTGTAAGTAACTACTGACATGCAACTCCAAACCTTCAATACATGCTTCAATACAGCACGGAGGTTCTTACTTTATTAAAGGACGGGGCCACACTTTTGAAGCCTGCCTTAAAGGTCACATATTATGCTCACTCAGGTACAAGTACACAATATTTGGGCTGTCTTCTAGGAAAACATACTTCAGTGTTAATCATAATGATAGTAATAAATTCCGCAGCACCTCTGAACAAACTCTGCTCTGATTGGTTGGCTCTCACAGGCCTGAGCAGGCACTGCCCACCATGTTTTCGCACTGGCTCTGCGTTACGGAAGTCCTGGCGCTTCATTTGAAGGTGCAATTTTTTTGAATACAGGCTTTTGCAGTATTTATAAAAACACCTTTCAGTGGTCTGTGCATCGCCATAGTTATGATGACACATCCAATCCCAAATGTCTCTGTACTCGGATCGATTTTCGTGTTAAAATATGGATATCTAGATCGGCAATTTGGGGGGAAATGTGTATTCAAAAATCAACCGGGACACAGCAGAAAGTAAGCAAACTAAATAATTCCCAGTTTACAGGGACTGCTTCTGTTTCTTACAGTCATGAGAAAACTGCAGTTCTATAAATGTGACAGGAAGAGGAAAATGAAGGCTGACCACAGCCGCTGTCAAGTGTGGAGGGTTTCTATTTCTCAGAACAGCAGCCGCACTCTGTGATGTGCATGGGAAAAGTGATCCATGTCTGTCTTTGCTTCAGTTTGTGAGCTGATGCTCAGACAACGACAGTTCCCTGCATTCCAGGTGAAGCAATTCTTACATATTGCATCTTTAAATAGAGTTTAACCAAATTTTTACTCACGTGGAGTTCAAAAATAGACCAGCCATGTTAAAATAAAGGTGTGAATCACTACTCGGTGACAGAAGCAGCTTCAGATGATCATAATGGACGAACTCTCATGTTGTTTGTTTGTGTCTCAAGTCAGTTGTCTTCTAATTGTTCAGTCTTTTCTGTACAAACGTCTTTGTGTATCCCTTTTCTACAGCTCAGCGAGGAAACACTGGTCAGAACTGTAACGTCATAAAATACCACTTTGACTTCGAAAAGTAAGTCTACCGAGGCCTCTCCATCTCTGACACTGGAGCCCAGTTAGGAAAGATGAATAAACAGCAACCAAAAACGGGTTCAATGTGCAAATGAGCAACGAGCATAGTTTTAAGACTAGACTTGAAAAAATGTAAACCTGTCCTTTAATTTCAAAAGTCCCCTGTAGCTCTGTTATTCTATGAGCACATGTAAAACTGATGAGATGAAAACTGAAAGTAGCAGGTGTTATTTTAGCATTTAACAACTGACGATTGCCTCCTTTTATTACAAAAAAGTTATATCTTAATAACGGACGAACATGCCGACTCACCTTAATCTCATTCTTTCTGTATTCAGAAACAACATCAAAACATTTAAAAAAAGAAAGAATCACTTCTAATTTCTTGATAATATCCATAAATATGTACAATTAAAACACAACTTACCAAATGAGCTGTTCACGTGTGTCAATCTTGATAGACTAAAGTTTAAGGCAGCAGCAGCAGCAGCACCAGCACCAGTGTGTCTTCTACAACCCGGCTAGCGTGACAATTTCTGCTTGACTTGCATCATTTCCTCTCTTCTTATTAAATATGTCTGACTCTGTAGCTAAAAGTTTCACACGCAGCTAGCGGGCCAGCAGAGGACCAGCACACCGCAGACAGTTCCTCCTCACGGTTTCATGTCACGCTGATTGGTGAGAATTGCTGGAGACAGATATATGCATGTAGATGGGTGTCTAAAAATGTACGCAAACTGATGAGAAGTGAAACTGCAGCTCTGCAGTGCTTGTGGCAGCCATGATGCACAAAGTAAGACATGTTATTGATACGCACCCAATAGCTTCCTGTTTGCCAATCTCAGTCACCACATTAGACCATCGCTGTGCTAGATAACACCGCTTTGCAAAAAGACTTTTAAAAATGTTCTCACACACTTGACAAGTAGAGTTTTTAAAGGGTAACTCCACCAATTTTACTTAAAAAGTTAAAGTGTGTTTACAGGTCTTGGTGGGGGGTTGAAATCCTTTTCTGGCTCCAGAGGGAGCTGCATTAAATCTTATTAATTGCCTCCAGTGATGCCACTCATTGGGTGAGTTGCATTGAGGGTAATATAGGCACCAAAGTTGTGAAAAGGAAGAAGACTTTGTGGAATAAAAAAGGTGCCATCTCTGGTTCTGCTCTATTGATGGTGAGCACTTGTTTCTTAAACAAACGTCAGACCAGTGGACTGCTTTTTACAACTTAACACCTACATTACCCACAATTTAGAAAAACAAAAAAACAAGATCGCCTTACCACAGAGGTGAGAACATGAGGTTCAAGAGCAGCACTGATAAAGCCAGAGTGGGGGAGGAAATTGCTAAATAAATCTTGTTGTTGGGCAACAGACGTGACAGAGCGCAAACCCTTCGCTCTACAAACAGCTAGATTTTAAAGAGAAATGGGGAAATGATTTTATATAATTCTATTTTTTTTATAGATTTATAGCTGAAAGGATTAAACAACAAATTTCAACCAAAACCAGCCTGACTTGAAAGTAATGGGAGCTTTTCTGTTGGAAAGCGTGTGTCATTGCGTGCACGCTGATTGGGGAAAAATGTTTCTCTCTCAAATTATTTTCCATTGTCAAACATCAATCGGCCGGCAAAAATAGCCTGTAATTTCCCTCCAGCTTGTCAGCAAATGACAGTTCCAATAAAACAGCCACAGGCCGCCGTTTCTGAAATCCTCTGTTTATAAAAAGACGTTTCTGGATCCAATAAGGAATCAAGATATCTGCAGGCATTTCAGTACCTTCATGCAGATCCGGCCAGACTATTATTTGGTCAACATGTCCTCGTCAAATCCGACAGACGTGGGGGGGGGAGAAGCTTGGACACAGGCCGGCCTGGCTGCTGGCTTAACGGGCACTGAATTAGAAATGGAGCCGCGCGACGTTTCATGGCACCACTGTGTGTCAGCCTGCATCGCTCTTGTTGTTATGTTTTGCTTTGTTTTTCTTTACAGTAACTGCGTCTCCATGCGCTTGTTTGTCTCCTGAGGTCTGATTCATTTGTTTGTGGCAGAGGGTGTGTGTGGCCGGAGTGACTAAGCCACCGAGTGCCACATGACATGACGGAAATCCTGAACATCGGCTGAACACTAAAGCTAAAATCAGTCCACTTCGGAATACAGTTTGTACCCTGTAAAGCTGATGAGTTTCTGCTTCTGACAACAGTTGGCCGAATCGGGAGAAGACGGGTTAGATGATGCAACATTTCCCGAAAATTGCTTTCCCTAACTGATCATGGACGTTGACCAGAACGAGATTACAAAGATGAGTCATCGCCTGCATCATAATCTTTTATGCCGCTGCAGCACCGTGCTCAGATTTGAGTACTCAAGTACAGGAAATGACGGGCAAAGGGGTTTGTAGGACACGGGCCTTCAGCGCGGGCGGATGAGGTCGCGGTTGTAAATAAAGAAAAAAAACGAGTTGTTTTGAAAATGAAAAGGACATCTAAAATATTTTCCTGATTGGGGCTCAAGGCAACAAAGCGCACAGTGGTTGTCTGTGTTGTGACCTTACGTGAGTGAAAGAGAAGGACAGCTTTGTTCGAGAGGAGGAGTAAGACCGTTTTGATGACACAGATTTATCTTTTTACTTTTCACGGTTCTTCGTTAATCACGGCTCACTCGGGAGGTTGCCAGGCGAGCAAAGTGCAGAGATAAGAGGCGTATTCAGTTTGTCACTGAAGACGAGGACTTCAGCAAAAATGCAGAGCTGAAAGTTCACTCAACTCAACAAGGGGAAGAAAAGATTGACGGAAACAAACTCAGTGAACGACTGAGGGCCTTTTAAAGACAGAAGGGAGGGGGGGGGGAAAGTGGAAATCTGAAAATGTGATCTGGAAAAAGGAAAAAGTTTTGGAGCGGCTGAGCGGAACAGTTGAGAACACACGACACATAAACAGATGACGGCGCAGAAAGGTTTGCAGTATGAAGGTGCCCTTTTACGTGTTGTTTCATGTAGTTAAATCTATTTTTAGTGGCTAGTTTGGGTTTTGGGGGAAAGCTTGGCGTGCCCCCTCGAACCAAAAGAGTCGGGCCGCTCCGTTAGACTGCCACCTCCGCACTGAAATGTGGACTGTTTGAAGCCAGAGGGGGAAACAATCATCCAATAAGAGGAGAGACTGGAGGTTAGGTGTAGATGTTTAAAAGAACAAAGCCCGTTATTGTGAGAGTGACCAGGAGATGCAGCGGCGTCATTGTGAGAACAACTTATAACTAAAGGGTGACTCCACCAATTTTATGCATTAAAGTGTGTTTACAGGTCTTGGGGGGCGAACCACCTCAAATGTGAAAACAGTAGAATGAAGCCTTTTGTGCCTCCAGAGGAAGCCGCATGTATCAGTTGTATCATGTGATCAATTACCTCCAGTAATGTCACTCAGTGGTTGAGTTGCATTGTGGGTAATGTAGGCGCAAGGTTTTGAACAGGAGGAACAAGCGTGGAACAATAAAGAAAATATCCATCTGTTGTTTTCCATAACGATGCTGCTTTTTTCACTCCCCGAAACTTTTAAAAACACTTTAATGCATAAAATTGGTTGACTTACTCTGCTGAAGGTACACTATGCAACATTCCATAGACTCATTCATCATTTGTGGTGGTGTTTGCTCCTCTGAAGATGCTGTTTGTAAGAGAAGTAGATTTTTGAGTCTCAGGTGAAGTCTTGGGATTGTTGGACTGGTCTTCTGTCAGCCCAAAGCGTCAGTTTTGGATGATTTGGGAAAACCGAAGCGTCATGAGTTGGGAATGAGAATCAAAAATCAACTTTTCGCACAAATAGCACCTTTGAACGATGACTTGTTTACAAACAGCAAACCACCACTCCTGCACAGTATGCCGTTACTCCTACACAGAGTTCAGTTTTCTGCAACAGGAACCCTGATCAAGCACGGAAAATTGTCAGATCACATCCAGTTTATTAGGAATTACAAACTGTATTTTTTGCAGTTATTGCATTTCCTCGCGATGCTCTGATTTCATTAAAAGCTGCTTTACGCTTCAAAGATGTTACTCTCTGGAAAATAAAGGCAGAAATCCAATATCGCACAGGATATGAAGGGGTTTCATATTTCGGATTGCTGTCTGTTGTTATCATTAATTTGTTTTAAATCCCTTCAGGCTTATCCTGTTTTCACAGAGATATTTCCCAGATCTACCCCAATCTGGTGTATCACTGTGGATATATTTGTCTGCAACCCTCGGCCGAGCTCGACTCTCGCCTTCCCCCCCCTGCATGTCTCTCCTCTCGCCACTTGGCTTTCTCTCTTTCCTGCCTCCCTGCGTTCATTCCAGTCTGTCTGGTTCTGTTTGAAAGTGCCCTTTACACGTCAGTAGTGCAGCACAGCGGTGGATGGGTGAGGAAGGGTGTGTGTGTGTGTGTGTGTGTGTGTGTGTGTGTGTGTGTGGTGTTGGTGGAAGGGGAGGGGGGGCTTTCCATCGCTCTAACTAGGTCAGTGAAGACACACCCCTCTCTCCCCTCGCCGTGCCCCTGCTCACCCTCCCTCCCCCCCCCGTCTCTCCCTTTTCCTCTTCTCCCTCCTGCTGTGACGCAATGCAGACTTTCTGCACAGTCCTCCCGCTTCTCCATTATTACCTCCCGAGTCTGAAACACACCGCACGACAACACAAACTTCCACTTTGTCAAAAGAGTCTTTTAGCAGACAGCAAACCGTCACCAGCTGAACAAAGCACTTTCATAGACGAGTTTGATGAATCAGCCGCACCACATGGATCTGCTCCAGAGTCTGAACGATCCGATCCAACTTTTTTTTGTTGTGATGACAGCCTGCACAACGCATTGCATAATGTTTGTATGGGTTGACAATCTGCGATCAGTTGTGACACATGGAGGGTCAGTCAAGTGGATCAGAAAGTGTGTCACTGTTACTGTGCTTTTGCTTTGGAAACACACACTTTTATAAAAAAAAAAAAAAACAACATAAAAAAACTCCTCTATTGTGCTGCTGTGTGTGTGAGAGGCGGCAGAAAACAATCCCTGCATTCATCTGCAGTTTTTGAACCCCATAAAAACACTTGACTTGTGTCTCGTCATGTGTTTGTGCCGTCTGTCCACAGTATGGACTGAGAATCATTAAAAATGCACGCCTAGGCGCAAAGTCCAAGTATTACATAAGACCAGCCTGCTGCTCCACAATCCCAACACTAGATGTCTCTGTTCCCTCTGGCCGTGCTGTGATGACTCATCTGGGCGGTTATATATGAACTGAGTTACAAAAATCTCACCCATGCCTGGGTTTCGAAGGCAAACAGTGTTCGTCACAGTAAACAACAATGTTAGGTGAGATATGTTGACGCACTGAGCATTGTACGTGTTCAACAGATGGGTTTAGAGAACTGGGCGGTGGATGATAAACCTGTTTGGAAACCAGACAAAGGAGTTATGTTTAGCTGCTGTCATGCATGTACATACATGAGCAGCTCATGTCAAATGGTGAAAACCTGAGAAAATCTGAAGGAATAAACGTTAAAAAGGGGCTCTTTTTTAAAAATGTAAAAATAGCAATGGAGGATGTAAAGGAAATATAGGAAGGATGAGGAAGTGTGTACACAGTACATTGTGGAGGAAGCACCATGAGGCGAGGCGGAAGCAAGAATAATCACAGTTGAGGAACATGTGAAGGACACCGGATTAACTTTTTCCACCTCGCTGTGCACACCGGCCTTCTCCACTGCAGATAGAAATATCACAATTTTGTCGGTGTCCACGTGTGATCCCATGTGTGATCCCATGTGTGTGTCCATGTGCCTATGTGTGCATTCACACTCAATCGGGTGTAACGGGGTCAAGCTCACATGGCAAAGCACGCCGATTCACACTGGAGATACACGCAGTTGCCGCGTCACATATTTGCATTGGCATCAGATTTGTGTCTTCGTGTTGCCACAGACAAAAGCAGTTCTGTTTTTCCATAAGCCCAGTCACTCATCTGTGATTGTGACACGGGTCTCATGACTGTCTTTTGTGTTTTATAACGTATTAGATGTTCCGTATAGAATGCATCGGCAGCTCAGAGGCTCTACCTCTATTCAAGTGTCTCTGGGTGTGGCGGTTGAATCTGCTTTGCCGGGAACAAAAGCGAGAGATGAGTGGAGGCGGTGAGCGAGAGACTTGTGGCTGATTGTGTTTGTCAAGACTAGTCTGGACAGACTGCAGAGATTTAAACATTGGTGCAACTCTATGTGTGTGTGCGTCAGCAGACCTCTTCCACACTCACACACTCACACAACCGTGAGGAAACATTTCCAGGCTGAACTAAGCAACATGTTGGAAGGATACATGGAGGTTTAGAGAAGTGGCCTCCTGGTCGGAGGGTTGCTAGTTTGATTCATGTGACTATTTGTACAGAGGAAACAGACGAGAACAAATCTCTCTCTGTTCAGCGCTCTTGAACAGGCGCTGAATGTTCAGGTGCGTTTATAGTAAAATGCTGCAGCTCCGCTTTGCAAACAGGAGGAGCCGTCTGCAGAAATTGTGTTTGCAGAAAGCAGCTCGGCCGAGATGAATATTTGATACTTTATAATTAAAGTGAGATGGTCTGCAAACACTGATGTGGAGCTGTAGAGTCAAACATTAACTTAAAGGGACAGTTCACCTCAATGTCAAAAATACATATCTTACCTCTAACCTGTAGCTACCTGTCGATACTTATCCATCTAGGTTGGGTAGGTGAGTTATGGAGATATAATTATGTCGTAAAGATGTCTGCCTTCTCTCAAATATAATAAAACTAGACTTTTGGTGCCAATAAATCACATTTGAAAAACTTTCTGAAAATCATGGCACGGTCTCTGAGGATAATTCACAGAGCTTAATGTGAGCAGTTTGATGGTGCAACTATTTTCTTTTCTATCAAACTACGCCCACCACGCCCATCGTATTACCATGCAGAAGGGAGCTTGCATCTACTCATGGATGCGAGGTTTGGCTTGTAACAGTGCAGGATTGAACAAGTTTTACAGTTCACAAAACTAAAAACAACCTAAAAAAAAAAAAAGAGAAAATGGCTTTATACAGCTCGTACAGTGTAATCCAAGTCTCTGAAAGCTACGAGATCCCCAGTTGATTTGAAAAGATGTTATTTACCATCTAAATCTGAAATCTTGCAGCAGCTAAGCTACAAGTGTTGGCGCTCTCTCTGACTGAAGGGCCACTCCATTTGGGATCTGAGGGCATCCAGAGACTTGGATTACGCCAGATGAGCTGTATGGATTAATTTTAAAAAAAATTCTGTTGTTTTTTATTTGTTTAAAAAAGTATCCAATCTACTTCAGTTGTGTAGGAAAATGCTGCAACACTGTTCAGTGGACAACAAAACGTATTCTTACTTTCCATCTACGTGTGGTTGAGTAGATAATGTCTGTGTTTTCATTTTTGGGTGACCTTATCCTTTAAAGCTCTCCCTCTCAGCTGAGCTGCAAAGTTATTTAATTAGCTTAGTAAGCTAGCCTTTCGTCCTTGTGTGATTGCACGCTGCCTTCTGCATGCTGATCTGGAGAGAAAAAGAGTTTTTCTGATGTATTATTTGGTGCTTTGCGCAACACAACCCGAGTGCCTTCTAGTTCCATTATATCTAAGAGAAGGCATCTCTGTGATCGATAACTCCAACACGAGGCAGATAAAACCAGCAGTGTAGATGCATGAAACGTGAATGTAAACTGAATCACAGGTAAGAGGCAAAATGTGGGGTTTTTTTTCCATTGATTTGGGGTTGAAATGTCCCTTAAAAGGCCCAGAAAATGACACTAAACCTTGATGAGTGAATGAGTTTATATGTTTTCAAGCATATTTAGTTGTTATTTATTAACAATTAAACTCAGCTAATCTCCTACATCAGGTTTGTGCAGGTGTGGTTTTTTGGATTGACGGCAACAAAACAATCTACCAACTGTCATCAGATCTTAATCAAACGCTGCTGCATGCAGTTGGTCGGTGGAAGTATGAGCATGAGTCCCGCCTGCCTCGAACCGGTGAGAAGAAAGACGAACACTCAAAATACTCCTGCCGTTAAAGACATACTTGAAAACAAAATATGATTCACATGTTCTGATGTTAAAAGGATCCAGTTTTCACTTCACTGCAGGTCGTGCTCGGGCCTCATATACAGGTGTTAATGATTTCTGATGTTCTGTGATGAATGACATAAGAACTGTATCTAGACACTTTACAATAGCTCATTCTCGGCAGTGTAATCGAGTGTAAGGCGGGCCAAGGCCACTGCAGTAATATATGTCTGTGCTCCTGTTGTAATGCCTGTGAGGCGGGGGAGTGCCAGCTGAGATGAATCTGTACCTAATGACCTGTGATTGAACTCAGTCTGCTGCCTTTATCAAACTCCAGAGTTGTAAAGTGAGTGAAAAATTAAACTGATAAGAAACTGAGGGGGGGGGGGGGGGGCGAAAAAAATAGAAACATATGTGCTCGAGTGAGGTGCGGTAACAGGAGCCGGGCAGATAAAGAGAAACGGGTGAATAAAAAGACAGGAAAGATGGAGGAGGAGATGGGACGAGAATATAAAGTGGAGTCGAGGAGAGGAGTTGACTGTGACTATCTGACACACTGACCCGGTGACGCAGCAAAGCTCACAGCTCACAGATTACGGTGGGAGGGGAGGAGAGAGAGAGGGATTAGCAGTAACTCCAGAGAGGAGAAAACAGGGAGATTAACTGAATGAGGGAGCGAGGGATTACAGGAGCCAGAAATAATCCCAGCAAACCGACTGGCACAGTCCAGTACGTGTGTGTGTGTGTGTGTTGTGTGTGTGCCCGCGCTTGTTGCCTCTTCGTGGTTTTGCAACTTACAAATAAGTCCAAATGCGGAAGTGAAGGACGCGGCCTGGTGAATGTTATCTACAGTACATGTAGCTCAAATTACCCCAGTTCCTGTATGCATGCATGCAAGCGAGCGATTTACAATACTGCGTGTGAGAAGATGGGCTGGAATGTAAGGAGTCGGTGCTGTGAAAGGCAGAGAGATTGGCCACGGGGCCCCACTGAAACCATGTGCAGCCAATCAGTTACAGTTGGTCCCTCATCCCTACAAAGACTCTTTGATGTGAGCGAGGCCTTTAAATTCAACCCTGGGGAGTCACAAGGCTGCGCCGGCTTTGATCTGAGTCAGGAGAAACCTTCTGCTTTTCCTTCTGGACAGCAACAAAACGTCGGCTTGTCTGAAAAAGCGCTGGCGATGGTGTCAGCAACAAGCGTCACTCTTAACCTACTTTTGTGTGCATCTCCCATCTTATATTTTCTCTTCTTTTAAATTTTGCCCTTCAAAAATCCCCCCTTGTTCAGTGTGTTTTATCTCCCAGAGCCTAAAATACCCCTGACAGGTGTGAGCTGTAAATACATAATGATGCTTCTCTGCTGACAGATCGTTCCTGCCCGTCACAGCCTCCACAGGGCTGTCACTTCAAAAACCACTGCCTTGCTTTGGCCTTGAAACAGCTCAAGGCAAAGTGGCCACGGGCTGTTTCACCTGTGTGTGCTTGGTGTCGCACAATATCCGTCCATTTATTTATGATTCTTCCCCCATCTGCTCGATCATCCTGTTATGCTGCCGTTGCTGGCAACCTCCCAAGATCCTCTCCCGCTTCTCCCGGCACTAAGCTCTCCTCCTTCTTCTTTTCCTTCTCCTTCCTCACCTCTTACTCTATCATCGGGCAACAAAATGTCTGCCACATACGAGCCAATGCCGAAGCCGCCTTCCTCCTCCTCCTCCTCCTCCCACTCCCTCTCTCTTTCTCTCTTTTCTCCTTCCTCTGCTGTCTAACCATAGAGCTGCACAGCGGTTACGTAAGAACTGAGGTCAAAGTGTCACTGCCGTTGTCAAGGGAGACACAGAACAGAGGGGCTTTAGAGGAGATTGTGCACAAGGGGGGGGAGAGAGACAGAGGGAAGAACAGCACACACTCAAACGGTTGGGAGGAAAGATTGTGCAGAAAAAAGGCGAGAAACATAAGGATTTGAACATGTGTGCATGAATAAAAACATCAAGATGCTGGAGCGCATTTCACCGGGGCTGTGACGAGGAAGCGACTATATATACCAAAACAAAATAAAAAAAAAAAGATGAGCTGTTTTGAAAAACAAGGAAGAGGGAAAAGGGTTCGGGAGAGAAAAAAACAAAAGGATGTGAACGCCTGTGTCTCTGCGTGGGATGAGAAGCAGAAAAGGAATCTGTGATTGGAGCTCTGTGCTCGACTGCTCCAGTAACCTAGTTTGAGTAATCTCTGCCTTCATGCTGTTTCATAACACTCCTGCCAGAGCATTGCATCATAAGGCCACCCGCTACAGCAACCCCCCCCCCACCCCCCACTCCCTCCATCTCTTTATCACAGTCACAAACGCCGTCCTGAACACACACAATTTACATCAGAACCAAATAGCACAAGCTGTCCGAAGAAAATGACTCACAAAAGCACAAAAAAACCCAACACATTTGTTTCCATTGTGCCTGTATATCACGAGAATTAAACAAGTCAAATACATCAGACGTTGCAGGAGTGTTCATGTGACATGTTCCTGCATATCCAGTGCAGAGATATAAAGCTGAAACAGGAACCAGACTGCTGTGAATCATAAAAAGTGTTTGGCGAGGTCACTGGGTGTAAACTCAGAGTTGCTCCACAGAGGACAAATTGAATGGCGGTGAGCAATCGCTGGGAGGGGAGCCAGGGATCTTGATGATACTCAATGAACACAACTTAGCAACAAAGCTCATTTCAAAACAACAGCTTAGATGAATATACTCATGAGTACTCATACTCATTTAGGTCCACAGAATGAGTCTCGGAATCACTAAACGCAGCAACACAACTGCGCGTGTAATGCCATTCTTTTTTCTTATTACTTTTGGAACCGAGGTGTTAATTTTAATATAAATCACAGGCATTATTAAAGGTGGCAGCTTGATATAAAGTGAAACAGCAGATTTCTACAGTTAAGAAACACAGTCTTTCCACCGAGGAGGTTGGGTTTGTGTCTGTTGGTTGGTTGGTTGTAGGAAGTTCTCCTCACTTCCTTTAACATTGCAGGATATGGTACGGTACAATACAATACGATACGATACGATACGATACGATACGGTACGATACGATACGGTATGGTACGGTACGATGCGATATGATACGCTACGATATGATAAGACATGAGGTCTATCGTCACCTTATGAACATTGCTCTTGAGCTTTGTGTTACTTACATTGTATGTACGTGCAATTGCCAATAAAAGAAAAACAAACAACACATTGAAAGACTTTACACAACATTTTTTGCGCCTGGGAGCATGTCGCACTCAGTATTGCACAAAACAACATATTGCATTGTACAGTAGCATTGCACAAAATAACAAGCATTGCATTATAGAAGCAGGAAATTGTTTGACACGGACAACAGATCTAGGTTATTTAACTGTTCTATAGAGGCCATGTGGGCATTTTGTTGAAAGTAACTAAAAAGTAGTGTAATACATAATTTATCACTCTACGTAACTTTACTCTGAAGGTTGCTAGAAATATGTTTTATATTGCATTTCGAGAGTAACTTGCCCAACAGTGGCTCTGAAGAATTAAAAAGGCGTGCTGGTATGCTATGAGTGAGTATCCGTCATCTGTGACTCAGAATTACAAAAAACAGCATTTAAGAAGCTGGAACAGGTAAATGTGATGCATTTGTGCTCAACAAATAGGATGAATTGATAGTTTACAGTCATAAAGGTGTAAAGAAACAAGAAAATATTTACAATTAAGAAGCTGGAATCAGAGAATTTGGACTCTCTTCTCTTAAAAAGTTCATAAATCTGATTGTTTGATTCCATTAGTCCATAGTTGACAACTGATTGATGAATCTATGCAGCTCATGTCTTATTTCTCGTCTCCTCTCTGGATTTTCTGCAACACTTTTAAGGCTTTTATCAGAAGCAGACATTCACATTACAGCCGGGCGACACAGCCTTACAAATAACAGCTCAATACTTTTCTCTTCAGAAGTTCTGCATCGATGCTCCGCCGAGATTAGAAAATCAAAAATCGTGATGTTTGGTACTAATTACCTCGATATGGATATTTTCACAACACATTAAAATAATAACATTCATGATTTATGATAGAAGTGATCAGCTTTAATGACGCGGAAAAAACAACACCGATATTCAAAATCTGTGATGATATTTAGTTTATTTATATGCCCAAATATCAATATGATACTGATATATTGACTAGCCCTTGTTTACATGATGTCGTGTGGGCTCTCTGGCAGAAGAGGAACTTGTCTGAAAGCTTCTGGCTGCGTGTTGTTTAACAACACCTAATTAGACAAGTATGAATCACATATTCTGTTACTGTAACTTAACTGGTGTAAATGACATGAAATCACGGAAGCAATTTATATTAATGTTTGTTTTAAAGCTGCACCTATTCTGGGTCTAATTACCCTCTTATTGTCTCCTGGAAATGAGGATCTTTTTTTAATTTATTTCATGTCTCCCTGCAGGAGTGAGTGAGCGATTCTCTCATCCACCTTAAACTCGCTCCCGACTGCGCGCCCCCGCGGCCGCTGCGAGAGGAGCTGACGGCAGTGAGATCATGGGAGAGTCCAAGCTCGGAGAAAGTAGGTTAGCAGGGTAGACTGAGAGGAAAGCAAACGGAGAGTCAGAGCAGAGGGGGGGTTGCCGAACACATCTCGTTCACCGTGGGACTATTCTGTCAAAAAAAAAAAGTTGAGCCGAACCTTTTTTCTCGGAGACGATGCGATCCAAAGCGACTTTCTTCACTCTTTTATTCCGCTTGGACTTGATCGAGCGATAGAGGAGAGGAGTTCGGGTAGTTTTTTCTTTTTTTCCCCACATCTTGTTTGTTGGTCGTGCTTTTTGAAAGCTGTCTGCAGCCGGGACGAAGTTTATATTTACAGATCCGGCTCACCGCGCTTTTCTTTATTATCATCATTATTCTCCTTCATCCTGTCACCGACATTAAACCACATGTAGCCGAGTTTCTTGTCGTCCAGCCTTCACAAAGAAAACATCAAAATGAGAGGTAAGTTGATTTTGTTAATGTCACAATAAATGTGTTTGAACTTGGTTTGAAGGATCGCACTGTTGGGGGGGGATTTGTACGACCACATGTGTGTGCACGGGGGGGACTTGAGTGCGCCTGTTTTCCTCCCAGTGCGCACTAATCCCTCCTGACTGGATTATCCGTGCACGGAGCCAGAGGCTGCATGCTCAACACACACTTAAATTCAGCGTGCAATGATAAGAAAAAGCTTCTAAATCACGAGAATGTGCTTAACCAGATAAATTATGCTTCTTTTTTTTTCTTTTTTTTTTTTTCAAATCACCGCGCAGGTCTGTTTATGTTGGACTCGGTCCACAGTTGGACACATGCGCGGTTACGCAGTATGGTTCGTAACGGTGCCAAATGGGTCTGTTTTCTCAAAGAAATGTGAGTCATTTCTCTCAGCAGGGAGTCCTTCTGTAAATTTTGTCTGGGGATCCATGTTAAGAGTTATGCAATGAGGAGAGGGAGGGGCCATGAGAGGAGGCTGCTGTTAAGCAAAACTAGAATTATGTAATCCAGATTATCAGGTTTCGGATCAGGTGAACTCAAAACTGCAGCGTTTGACTTTTTTTTAAATACATTTGCTTCAAAGAACAGATAGTTTATGAATATGTTGTTTGGGCATTTTTTGGTTTATAATTATCAAATTTTAATTTTCGCTTTTAAAAAAAAAATAAAGCAGTTTTTGTGATTTTTGCAAACTTTTTGTCGTGGTAGCTATTTTTTTCACTTTGCAGAATGAATTGGCGCTGTTGGCGTAGTTGTGATGTTGTTGTGATGTGATGGCTGTGCCAGCATGGCCGACAGTGTGAGAGGAAGAGGGGCCTGGCTGTTCCACTGACCTGGTTATGTCACCCAACATTATACAGCGCACGCAGCGGAGGGAGGAGGGGCGGCTGTGGGAAGCGCCGTGCCACCGGGCCGTGCAGCGCCATGTGCGGTTGCAGGCGCGCAGCGACGCCTGGCCTTCAACGTGTCTCTTCCTGACACAGGCTGAGCTTGAACTTGGGGGCTGTGGAAAGAAGGTGGGGGGGGGAATTATTAACAGGGAAGGTTGGTGTTATACGGCAACATAACACCTGAGTGTTTTCATTAAAATAGGTCAGTAATTACATGAAAAACATTTGTAAGTGTTGTTGGACATCTTTTGCAGTGCATCTAGGTCAAGCTGTAACCTCTGGGAAAAAAAAAAAGAAAAACAGATTTTCATGCAGATCATAATCTTAATCATCCCTGTCTTAATAGAAATAATAACCTGGTGTTTGGTTCTGTTCCTACGTTGAGTTTCTGTTTTTTTCTCTCTGAGCCTCAAATCTTTTCTTGTGCAGGACAGGCGATAAGGCTGCAAGGAGGTTTTTTGGAGGAGGAAAGAGATTATTTTTTGCACTCAAAAGGGTGAGGGAGGGAAGGAAGAAGCAGAGGGGGCCTCTGGTGGAGGGAGGTTCCACTTCTGGCAGGATATCCAAATGTAAACAAACTGCGGCCCACTCTTAGCTCACTGTTCTGCCTCCAAATGTAGGTTAGTCGCCCAGCCTGTCGCTCCCTCGCTGGCAAAGCTTGTCAGCAGTTTTATTCCAGTTCCAACACGCATCTGCAATCGCAGTCGTCTTACTCATAAAATTGTCGAGTCACGCCAGCAGCTCTGGCATGGTGACAGACTTTTTTAGGGGACTGCTCCTGTTGTCTGGAGCTCCGACGCTTCCTCATGCATGTGTGCAGAATGTATTTCTCGAACACAGACACGTTTGAAAGACTTCTTCAGATTCATGACAGCCAGCAGAAGCGGCCTATGGAATTCTTCGCTCTGCTGTAATCCCCCCTCTGTGGGCCCCAGCTTAGCCTCCACTGGTATTTGCATCTTTTAAAATAGAGCCTCTTGATTTGAATGCAGCAACAGCCGGATTGTACGTCTACATGCATTTTGGGTTAAGTCTCATCTGGTTCTTTGGGAGTAAAGTGCTGATATTGTGTGACAGCTGTATACCAGAGAATGGGGTTAGTGGAATAATGGATTGGAGCGCAAGACAAGAAAAACATGTCTTCATGTCAGAGAATGTATCTGCTCTCCTTGGGTTGATCTCTGCAGGCCTTGAGGCTTTGTGAGCTCCTCGGCTCACAGAAACATAGTAACGTGGTCGAACGCTCCCACACTCTATCCAGATTTCAAAAGAGGAAAGACGACCATGGTGGGTTATTGTGATACAGCTCAGCGCTGTGCAGTAAGCCTACACCCGGCTGTGTGAAGCATGACATAACACTTCACAGCTTTAGACCAATATAGAGCATAGGTATAAGGCCCTCCACCTTCTATTGTATGTGGCGCCTCATTCTGTCAGTCATATGAAGACGTAAGGGAAAGAAACAGTAGCACGTACAGATCCCTTTTTCAATCTGTGGCTCAAGGGCATTTAGCAGTGTGCATATCGTGGACATTTGCATAATAAGAAAACAAGAACATTGTGTGCGTGCATAAAAAGAGGTTGTTACATGATAAAAACGAGAAGTGATCTGCGTGTACTCTGAATATAGGGAGGGTCAAAATTCAGCTTTTTATTTGTTTTCCTTTGTCAAATTACTGACACAGTGACACACTGAACAAAAGGGCAATTCAGTAGGTGTGGAAAACAGTTAACATAGTTACACAGGCAAACTGATTAAAACGCTGGGGGCCAGCGACTGTCAAAGTGTCAGTTCACAGTTTTTTATTTTGTGCGAAGGCTTGGGTGTGCCGTGCTAATATGCAAACGCCAGTCCGTGTTTGCCTTTTTGCACAAGTTCCCCTCGTTTGTTGCATTTTTTTGTGACCTGGTTAATGTGTTGTCCTGCAGCCTTCAGGCATCATGTTAGCAAAAAGCAGGATTGGTATCGATGTTCTCACAACGCTGTCCCTCCCTGGAGAGCAAAAGGTCAGATGTCTGAGACCTGTGTTTAAGCACAGGTCAACGCTGATATTCAGGGTTAAAGGTTAAACATTGCTTTAACATTAGTGTGGGGACTGTTGTTGTCTCTCGATTAGGCACATTAGGCAGTTTAAGCTGTTATATCTGTCAAGTAGCTTTTTTTCTGTTTTGTTTTTTTCACCTAATAACTGTGTGGTGTTGGAGAAGTAATGATTATTCAATGAATCAATAAGTAGATAGGAGGAAACTATTCATTCATTTTGTCTTATACGACAGCAGAAAGACCATATTTGTGTTTTGGGACAGTGAGTCCAAATTTGGAATATGTTGGCTTTGGCTCCAGAACATTGAGATGGGCATTTTTCACCCTTTAGTGAACGAATAATTGATTAATCCAAAAAAATAATGGATAAGATTGGAAGAATCCATCAGTAAATCTTTAAGACACACTTGTTAATTTTCTGTACCAAGGAGATGTAGGGGCTACAACTAAAGAATACTTTCATGATCATTTTATCTGCTAGTCAAAAAAAAATGTCAAATACATTTTAAAAAGGTGTTCATCACATTTTCCCAGAGCCCAAAATAATGTCCGTAAATAGCTTTTTTTATCCAACAAACTGTCAAAAACCCAAAGACTCTTCAATTACTGTCAGAAATGACAAAGAAAAACAGAGCGTCGTCACATTCAGCAGGAACCAGCAAATGTTTGACATTTTTGCTTGTGTCAGTGTCAAAATAGTCAACGATTCATTTTCGTCTGATTGACATATTGGATGTTGGAGATGAATATTTCCCCGTGTCTGGGTCGTGCCCATATATCCGCACATAGTCTGAGAGGAGGAGTGAGAAGGCATGTATGTGTGTGGTTGTAGCAACAGGGGTGGGTGGCTGGGCATCTGTGTAATTCTGGCTCTCAGCACAGGACGAGAATAGAAATGGGTTGAAGCGAAGGCTCAATGTCAAACACCAGGGAGAGGGGTGCCTGCTGAATAGCTGACATTCAAGTTTATAGTTAGTCTGCGTTGTTTGGGCCGTAGCCAGGTACAGTATGGGCTGTTACAGTTAAAAATCAAAAGTGGTTTCTTGTTATTAAACCAGCGCAGAGATTGATAATTGTGTAGAAATCAGTCGATACAGAAGTAGAGTTCAGTGACGATCTGTCTTGGGCATGAACTGAATGACTTTGTTTTGTTTTCTGTGGCTCATCGCCTCTGTAGGTTAATTTCAATGTTATGTAACTAGCCAATTTTACTGATGCAAGCTACGAGCCTTTAGGGAAATGTTTCAGAGGGAAGTGTGAGCATTGTTCAGCTCCACCTTAAAACTGGTCTGCGGAGAGCAGGGAGCGCGCACGCCTCCCTCCTCCCTCTCCCCCTGCAGTGGGAAAGTGTGTCAGTAGGACAGAATGTCCACATGGGCTGACAGGCTACAGCGCTCGAGCGACGGATGACTCAGCCAATACCGAGGAGGCTGCGAGCGCCGCTCAGCCAGTGGGAGAGAGGGAGTCGGAGGAGGGCGGGTTGTTGGTGTTGCTAGAGTGAGCCTGCTGAATGAGTGTTGTGAGGAATGCTCACAGACGAGAGTTATATAACTGCGAGCCGAGGGAGGGGTGGAGGGGGAACCTGAGAGAAAGAGAGGAAGGGAGGGAGGGAGAAGGAGGAGGGAGATATTTTTCCATTGCATGCCTGCAGCTGCCCTGATCAGTTGGAGTATTTTAGTCAACTGTTTTAGAGAAGAGACAGCCGACTGTGTCATTACAGGGGAAAAGAAGTGGAAAGTTGTGTTTTCCAGTACCTAAGAGTGCAACAATCCCTCCTCGATCACACAGTCCACCTAAGTAGTTTTCCAGCCACCGTCCACAAAAAAGTAGTTCAAGAGATTTCTGTACAAAGGACTGTATAGACAGCAAAGCATCTAATGATATAGCTGCTGTATGTTGTTTATCTCCACGGTCGAGAGAGAAGGAGCCTCTTTGTGGCTGAGGCATGTGATTCCCTATCTGCTTGTGTACTCTGTTCCCTCATGGGGGCCTTATGCAGGGTGCAGACACACAGTTCAAGTCAGCTTATCTTCCCTTCTACAGTGTGTGCTTACTGTAGGACAGTTTCTCTTATTGAAATATGTTTTTATCTTTCATTATTAGGTGCAGAGTACAGGGCTTGTCAGATTCAGTTTCAAACAATGTGTTACTGATTTCCTAATAATAACAATAAACCGTGATATATTGCTTTTGCGTCAAACAAAACAAAGGGAAGTGCAGCGGTCATACAGAATCATAAAAGATAGAAGATGTGAGATCAATAAAAGACAAAACATGAAAGTAATACTTTTTTTTGGAGTATTAAAGACCTCAAAAATCTGAATTTCAAAAGCTCCCAGAGTGAAGGGAGGCAAGGACAGTGTGAGGTGTAATATAAGAACACAATGAAACAGAAAAAGGCTCACAGCTGCATTTCGTATCAGCTGGAGGCAGGAGATGGCCTTCTTCTAACGGAGCTCAGAGCAGACAGCAGTCTCACCGTGAGGAGATAAAAGGCATGGACGACCTTTTCAAGGTCTACAGAAGATTCAAAAGACCTAATTCTGGCCGGGTAAACAACATCGTAAGACAACATGAATGACCAGCGAAGGGGAGAGAAAGAGATCATGCCTGCCCTGGAATATGGCTCCTTTGTATTATAGTGATGGCGAAGCCTTTGTGCCATTAAGCAGGAAGACGTGCTGTTTATCCAGGGTAAAAATAGAGAAGGCGCATTCATAAAGAAAGGGTAATTTTGCCATTTTGTAAGGTTCGAGTGGAAGCAACTGTTTAGCTGTATATCATTAGCATATCATTGGAAAAGAGCTACACATGAATGGAGTTATGTAACATACTACTTGGTTTCACCAGAAGAGACAGGGCCCGAGGAGAAAGATGCTTTTCCAAATACAACATGAAAAACTTCACTATAAATCTTTCAATCTTACCGAGTTCATTTGTTTAACTTCTATCCAGCACAATGACCTAGAAAGTAGCATTTCAGTGAGATATAGGAAACGTATTTTTAAGACAATTCTCACTTTTTCTTTTGCCTGTTTTCTTTATTTGTCACCCTTTGTTTTCTTTTTTTAAACTTATATTTATATATTATATATTTTCCGGCATTTAACTAGTGAGATGATGTAGATCTGTACAGAGCACAGACGTCTTTGCAGTATCTCGGACATTGTTTTCAGTCGTTGTAAAAGCTTTCTACGCTGGTGCTGAATATATGGCAAATATAGGATTCTGTGAAAGAGTGTGTTATGACTGGACGGATGATTAATGGTATTGTAGGTTGTGTAAGTGTTGAGATAATGGTTTCTGACAACAGCCCCTATTATGACTCAAAAGGGGTGACACACAAAGATGTAGCTGCTGCCGATCGAGCTCGCCCTCTATGTAAATTCGATTATGCAGCAGCAATATTCTGACCTCTCTCGTCCTTTTGTTCTTGTGTCTTGCAGCTCAGATCGAGGTCATCCCTTGTAAGATCTGTGGGGACAAGTCCTCAGGAATCCACTATGGAGTCATCACCTGCGAAGGCTGCAAGGTGAGGAGGAAAAACACAGAGTAAAAACCAGGCGTTCTAAACTCTACTCAAGCCAAACTGTTCAAAAGCGCACGTTGTTTACAGTGTTTGTATGTGTGTTTGTGTCTAGGGTTTCTTCCGTCGCAGCCAGCAGAACAATGCTATGTACTCATGTTCCCGCCAGAGGAACTGTCTGATCGACCGAACCAACCGGAACCGCTGCCAGCACTGCCGCCTACAGAAGTGTCTGGCCCTGGGCATGAGCAGAGATGGTAAACACACAGAGAACACACTGTGCTCTCTTTATGCGCTAACTTTAAACATGAAATTCAGCAGTCACTTCATCACAACTGACTTTTATTAAACTTAAATCTTTCACATAAATGGGGGAGAGTTCAGTAGATAGTGTTTCTCTGGTGATTCCCAGTGTGACTGTTCCTTTAATTTAAAGCCGATACCAGGAGAATTTGAAACCTCTCAGCTGTAAGGTTTCACATCAGCTGTCACCCTCTTCAGCAGGGTGTGAGGCAAAAACAAATACAGTAAACAGGCTTGAGAGGTGACGAGCTGTCAACGAGCAGACTGGATATAGGGACTAGAACATACAGTTCTTATGGATAGGTGGAAGAAATGGGACAGAAATATCTTACAATTAGGTTTAGATTACAGCTTTAGAGAACAAATTGGTTGTTTCAGTAAAAATCTCTGCACTAAGGGGAAAAAATAAATATTAAAAATAAAAATACGTTCAAAATAAGTATTTTCCTCTAATGTTGAGGTGAACGGTCCTTTTAAATATGCATAATTCTTTGTAAGATGGCTGTGAATTGTTTTATTTTGTCGCCTAATTATGAAATCTATTTTCTGCAGCCGTCAAGTTCGGTCGCATGTCCAAGAAGCAGCGCGACAGCCTCTACGCTGAGGTGCAAAAACACCAAAAGTCCCAGGAGTGTGTGGGCTCCGGAGGAGCCGGCTCTACCACCCTGTCCTTACCCAAGGAGGACGGCATCTGTGGCGGTGGCGGGGAGGATATGGAG
The DNA here is from genome assembly GCF_900880675.1 of Sparus aurata. Classification (NCBI taxonomy): domain Eukaryota; kingdom Metazoa; phylum Chordata; class Actinopteri; order Spariformes; family Sparidae; genus Sparus; species Sparus aurata. The sequence goes on along the minus strand of NC_044207.1, from coordinate 26,492,605 downwards.
GAAGGTCTGAGCCGGTCCTACAGCACTGGGGGCTCCAGCTCCACCCTCAGCGACCTGGACGACATTGCGGCGCTGCCTGACCTGTTCGACCTGCCACTGACCCCCGAGGAGGCCAGCGAGTACTGCAGCCTGGATCTGCTCGGCGGAGGAGGCAGCGCCGGCAACACCTCCAACTCGTCGTCCTCTTCCTCCACATCCTCATCCTTGTCCAATCAGAATTCCCCGCAGCAGACTGCACTAGACGGGGTGGACGGCAACGGGATCCAGCTCCTGCATACACACTCTCACACACATCCGCTGCTGGGACACATACATGCACTGCTGGACCAACTGCCTGATGACTGCTCAATAACAGACCTCGGTGAGACCTGATAATCATAAATAACTAATGATTTCTTTGTTCATTTACTCATTACCTACACAAACAGTGCAGAGTGAAAACTATCGATTCAAAGACAAGCTTGAAAACAAGGACAAATAAGGCATGATGGTGTAGAGGTATTTATAGAGGTGAGGAAGCACAGGCATTTTTTAGAGAAGTGTCTTTAGAGACCTTGAGGAAGAATACATTTATATTTAATTTGACATCTTAAAGGCTGTTGGCAACAATGAGGCTTTGAATGGGACTCTGGGGAAACAATGAGTAAATATTGTGACTGGAGGATATTAGAAGTGCAGGAAGTGTCCTCACAACTGAAGAGATTAGATGAGTCGATGAGCCACTGGCACTCAATTTTGTCGAGGGCAGAAGTGGCAGACGTAGCAGCGGAGTGCTTCAAAGCAGCTTGTTATTCGAGGTCACGCTGTCACAACGTGGACACATAAACAAGATCACTGTTGAACTCTTCTACACTCTCTCTGTCAACCTAAGTGACAGAAATGCTGATCGTGCATATGCGTTTTTGTTTTCACAGAGCACATCACTCAGAGTATTGTCAAGTCTCACTTGGAGACGTGTCAGTACAGCGCCGAAGACATGAAGAGATTCACCTGGATTCAATACACACCTGAGGAAACACGCACTTTTCAAAACAAGGTACATATTAGATCAGAATAAGAGGTCAGCATCATAAAAATCTAATAGAAATATTAAAAAAAATATAATTGTGACCTCAAAACAATGTGCTGAGTTATGCTGAAGTGATGTCAATGGATTTATTCATCGAACTTGTTTCTGTTTCACTCTTTCAGTCAGCTGAGTGGATGTGGCAGCAGTGTGCACACCACATCACCAATGCCATTCAGTACGTGGTGGAGTTTGCCAAACGCATTGCTGGCTTCATGGACCTGTGCCAGAATGATCAGATTATACTGCTAAAAGCAGGTCAGTGCCCAGTCTAAAAATACTCACTTCTCAAATATTTAATGCAGTGTGATACTCTTCTAAAGTAAACTGAACCTGAAAACTTGCTAACTTTAGCTCCTTCCTGTTTTTTTTTGTCTCCAACCCTCTATCTTTACCTTATTTACTCTCCGTTGATGTGATTGAATAAATGGCACACCCCTGGTTTGAACATGGTGATGAAAATAACAACATTTTCAATTACCTTCTTTATCTATTCCAAACATGTATATCCATATCTGCATAAATATATGTACATATGTGACATAAAACACACATTTATTCGACAATGCATTTACTTTTTGTAAATCTTTTGAACTTTTCAAAAAAATCTTGGTGGATATTCATGCTATCCTGTTGATTTTTAAACGGTTCAAAAATGTCTTATATCTGCTGTGCGCCAATCTGGGTCAAAATTATTTACATTTTTGTTGTGTTGTTTTGTGCATGTTGGAGTATCTTTGCCCCCCTCTGCTCCTTCCCTCTCCCCTCCTCTTCTATCCCCATCTCCCGATATCTATGCCTCTATCTATGGCTACCCTTTCAGGCTGCCTGGAAGTCCTGCTGATACGCATGTGCCGAGCCTTCAACGTCAACAACAGCACCATTTTCTTCAATGGGAAGTTTGCCCCGGCTCACTTCTTCAAAGCACTTGGTGAGGATCAGATGAGAATGCAGATGTGCGAGCTCTAAAGCGTTCAGATACCATGAAAGCTTCTAATGTGAGATAGAAAATCTGCAGCCGTTATCACACGCGCTTTGCATCAATTACCATAAAGGATGAAGGAAATGCCTTTGTTCCTACTGTTCTGAATCCATTAAAAGACATCTCTGAATTGACAGACACTATTTATCATATTAAATGACTTGACTGTGGTAATTGTTCCTGAAACGTGAAAAGACAGGGCTTCCAGATTCAGTCTTGACAACAGCAGTTCCATAAAGCAGGAACTTGCTTTGATCAGAGGAAATTAAAAGTCTGCCGCTGGGTGTTGATTTCCAATTTCTGAAGCACGATCTCGACACTTAAACACAGTGTTACAATGCAACCCTAATGGAAAAAGTGAAGACTAACACCATTTAACAAAGCAGTAAACATTTTGATAAACTAATGTCTTAATTCTCGAAATTATGTTGAGTAAAAAGATATATTATGTCAGTCAGTACAACTTTATTTCTCTGTCAAAGACTGAGATCTTATGACAATCATTTTAATTCAGAAATATAGTAGTCTTCAAGCTATTTTTGAGTAGTAGTAATTAATAATGAACAATTAGTAATTGATCCATTTCCTGTGTGTTCACAGGTTGCGACGACCTGGTCAGTGCAGTGTTTGACCTGGGAAAAGGACTCTGCCGCCTGCAGCTGTCTGATGAAGAGATGGCTCTGTTCAGCGCTGCCGTCCTTCTATCTCCTGGTGATTATTTTGTTTTTCCTCCTCTTTCTGTTTGTCTTTCTCACTCATGTACGCATACATAACCAAAACAAGTTCAAGTTCAAATATAGCAGTCTATTCAAAGCTGTTCTGTCCTTGGTAAAGACACGATGAAGATGTCTCACACGTGTGTTTTTTTAGTATATTGTTGGAGCTTATTTAGCTAACATGTAAAAAATGGTGTTATAAATGTGGTCAACTTTTGGCTTACATTTAGTGGTTAGTACATGACATTGCTTAAATGATGCTGAACATGTTTAACTTAAAGCAGCAGCGTACCATTCCTCTCACCTTCTGCTGAAACTTTTTTATATATTTTTATTTTATTTTATTGGAGAGATCTGAAAGTATACAATCGTAGGAAATACTCAGCTGAATCTCGGGGAAATGATGTATAAATGATGCGTGAGACTTTCTATTTTATTGAATTGTGTAGCGTCTTTGATTTGAATATTCACCTAGACTTTTGAATAACCCAAAGCTATTTTTAAAAAATACATGCTGTCCTTCATTATCTTCTGGACAGATCTTTGCTTCAGAGTCGATTGCACAATTTTATACTTTCATACAAATTAAAATGACTAAATAAGAGAAAAATAATTAGGAAAGAGAAACAAGAAAGAAAAAATAACAACTGTCTGTTCGAATTCAAATCTCAGGCTAGACTGAAAGAATATTATTTAATGTCTATTTTTGTGGTGAATCATATCCCACCTTTTTGTGTGATCTCTGATTATCAAAGTACATTTTCCCATGAACAAAACTGTTCTATCCCTGACAGCCACGTATCATTTTTGTGGATTTTCTTGTCTTTGTCACACGCTTCATGGCTGTCACAGGCAATATGTTAAAGAGATTTCAAAGGTTATTTTAGTCAAAATAATACTTTACTTTATGTTTACTCAGCCTCTTCCAACAATGGGATCAGTATAAGAGACGTGAAAAATGTGTGCCGTGGTTGCGAGCCTGTAATCCCAGCTACAGATCTAAATGCATTCCAGTGCATCTGCTTGGAAAAAAACATGGACGCCTGCATCAAACGGGTGTTTGTATTGCAGTTCTGTGAACTTCACAAGTCGCTGATTGAACAGATTCGCACATTGCGAGAGATGAGAGGCGTAGGCTCATGCTGCATGCTTGCAAAGATTTCTATCAACTGCGACTTCCCTGAAAATAAACAATAATCGCAACTACAAACATGTTGTTAAAGGTCATTTCACAATATAAACACTGCAGAAAGTAAAGAATGATGAACAGGGGGAAGGTAGCTATTCACTGTGTGCTGCGATACTGCTGTGTTGCCGTGTGTGCTGATGTTGGATAACCTTAGAGCTATTTAAGGAGAAACAAGACTGTGTGTTAAGACGAGATGTTTTTTTCTATCTTGTAGACCGACCCTGGCTAACGGAAGGCCAAAAGGTTCAGAAACTGCAGGAGAAAGTCTACCTGGCTCTGCAGCACAGTCTACATAAGAGCGGTGCTTCTGATGAGAAACTGGACAAGGTAAAGACAAGCCGCCAGAACTCCTCTTAAACAAATACTCTTGAGTAAAGATTCAAATACAAAACCTTACCTTTCAACATCTTCTGTCCCTGCAGATGGTGTCCAAGCTGCCGACAATGAAGTCTATCTGTAACCTCCACATCGACAAGCTTGAGTTTTTCCGTCTGGTCCACCCAGAGACCGCCTACAGTTTCCCACCACTGTACCGGGAAGTGTTCGGCAGCGAGATGTCCCTGCCGGACTCCAGCGACAGCTAGACGGATAAATAGACAAAAACGAGACAGATGAAGAGAGTGTATAAAGAGGTAGGGAAGCAAAAGGAGAGACAGAGTAGGATAGAGATGTTGAAGCTCAACAACCAGCAGTTAAAGAGACAATCCAGGACTTTAAATACTCGTCTCCCATGATCCCAAAGTAGTCCTCCACTTTCCCAGCAGGCAAAAGCACCTTACACTACAGACCGCACATGCTCATGGTCCTCTGCACATTGTAGCATTAACAACAAGCGATTGGGCGTCGTAAGAATAACACAGCAGCCCACTAAGCACAGGACGGCTCTGAGCTCTAACACTTGTTGAACATCCGATCCACTGTGGATCGCCCAACCAGTAATGAATGTACCTCATCGATAAGCACCAGTGCACAAGTCAGAACTTTACAGTGAATGTACGACTCTGCCACCAGGTGTGAGTTTAGTCGTAGTATTAGAATGATCAACAGGTCTAACTATTAATACAATTACCGGTCGACATTTCTCTCGATATTAATACATCTCAGTATGATACGCGTGGGTACTCATACAGACAATATATTTGTACTGACCATCACTTAGGGACCAAGATCATCACTCATATTCTCCGCTAAATGAAAAGACTCACACGGACTCACATCTTAGGCTTAATCAGCTGAGAATCGGTCTCACGCACATGTAGTCAGTGTTCGGTGCTGCCTCTTTGCAGGCTCTTGTAATGCAATGAGAAACCTCAGTCCCACACACCCCTTTCCTTGTAAATGCCACTTAGAGACAGGACAAGATGAAATTATCTTTAATTTATATACACATTTATAAACAAATATTTTAAATAAGAATGTAAATAGATGAATATATAAGTATATGGAGAGAGTTAGAATGTGTGTGAAAGAGAGAGAGAGAGAGAGAAAGACCGGGGGAGAGAAGAGTGGATAGTCAGATGTGGAGAGAGGGCGGAGAAAAAAGACGGATACTTCGACGAAGGCGGATCTTTTTCTGGACTATTTCCTCTCTTGACAGTACTCTCAGGTTTCCGTGGCAACAAGCCCCTCTTGCCCCCATGACGGCACAAACCGAACCCAGCTGGGTTAGGTGCGGTCATCACGCAAGCGACGGGGTGGACACTTGTTGCAGATGCAACACAGCAGGGGAGGCAGCATACCCGAACAAAGGCGAGGTGACATTGCCTTTGTCCTGCATTTAAACTGAACGCTTTCAGACTGTGCTGCTGCTGCCTTCCCCCTCCCCGCCTAAAGAGACAAGAGGACACTAAAGAGAAGAGAAATCAAGGCAAAAGATGACTTCACAAACTGTAAAATAAAAAGGGGATACACATACAGGGTCCCCCACCTGTTTCTAACCAGCAGTCAGTAAAGTAGGTGTGGTATATTTGTCTTTCACTCATAATGTTTCAGTTGGCCGGAACGACGACGATCCATAATATGTATCATGAACCCTCCTCGCTGGTTGGAGCAACTGTATTATTTTGTACATTTGCTGTTCCTCTCCTTAAGTCCTGATCCCAACACTTGTCTGAAGCACTTATACTTTCCTCTTTCTCACTGGACACTTGTCTAAGGCCAGACAGAGCTACCAGCTGCCCCCCTGAGATGGGCCTCAATGCCAGTAAGACGTCATAGTTTTCAATCCGTTTCATTTATCTTTGTTTTGTTTCTCGTTCGGACCTTTCATGTACATACATAACCTGCTTTCTGAAGGTTGTTATAGCATTGAGAGGATGATGATGATGATGAAATGATGATGATAATGTCTTACCCGGGGTGCTGTGAAGTTTCTGAGCAGAGTCCGAGGACCTGCCGCCTGCCGCTCAGGGAGCTAGCTGTGATCTCTTGTCCCTTTATTTCCAGTGTCGTCTTTTAGCCTTGTGCTCCTCACACCTTTGCACCTAAGATGAGACCCATAACAATAATCACTGTGGACGTAAGTTCTATTTTTGTGAATGTTACTCACAAAGTGTCAAAGCCCTTCCTGTTTGTCCTAATATTGTAACATTTAAAATTTTACGAGACATAGGAATTAAAAAAAAAAAAGAAGACATAAATAAATCACTTAGAGTTCAAGATGAAGATGGGGTTTAATGTTTCTTTTGCTGTGATTTTCATTTATTTGTCAGTCTTTTATCCACCTTTTTTCTTTACGCGTCTCCACTTCTGTCTTGTAAAGTCAGTGATCTATTTTTTTTTTTTTTTTCTAATTGAAGAAAGATTAGGAAAAGTGCAAACACAAAAGAGTAGTTTGTCTCCCTTCTCTTTCCCTGTATGACAAAATGTACAAGAGGTATATTACTAGTCCAAGAGTAACTGAGTCACACAGCGCGATATACATTGTTGTCCGATGGGATACATTATATGTGGTTTTAAGAATGTAATAAATGGTTTCTTTTTCTTTTGAGAAGTTTTGTTGAGTCTTCTTTAAACTTGGAAGTTGGTTTTCGTGTCCATTTTACACGACCCGTCCGTCGTGAAACTATTAAGACACATTAAATTAGAGCAAATCAAACATTCTGGGATGTAAACCCATCATGTAAGAGAACAAAACCATCAGCATCGGAACACATCCACCTCAATAGACTTCCTACAGGTGAAAACATTTCAGGAGATACAAAGAAAGGATATACAAACAAAAACACAGTCCTGAAGCTCAAGACACAATACCCAAATCACAAACACAAAACAAAAAATAAGTCAAACAAACACATCAAAAACTTTATCTGGATCATTAATGCTAAACTCTGTATATTTGATCCAGTTCATCAGTTTATCTATTGTATGTTACTGTCCTTCTCCTACCCCAAGCTCTGGGGATATAGTCCATATAGATATAGTCCAGAAAATGCATTATCAAATAGGTATTAAATTAGAGCTCCATCCTCAATATAAATCCAGAACATTAACTTTGCATGTAGGCATATTTGTGACTGATGAGTCTCTAAAATCACAGATCATTGATATTATAATCCTGCAAAGGTAAAAGGCCATCACCACTCTAATGTTCTAAAGTCTCTCATCAGTCAGAAAAACTGTTTGCAGCCTCTCCAATATAATGATGTGCTGCTTTTCTTAAATTTTATAAAGGAAATTTCTGTGACACTTTTAAATTTGAGAGTGAAAGTTCTTTTTATATCTTGGAAACCCAAAGGTCCACTGGGGGGATTTCAACCACCTCTCAAGGACTTCCCCAGGATAGATAGATAGATAGATAGATAGATAGAATTACTTTAATGATCCCAGACTGAGAAATTATTTTGTTACAGCAGTAGTGGGTCAGCAAATAAAACACTTCGTACATAACATAAATAGAATTCAATATATACATAGTGTATATATACAGTGCACAGTGTGCTATAAACAATAAACAATAATAATATATACAACAAAACAAAATATGCAAAATATACTATAACAATAATAATATATACAACAAAACGGAGGTGGATCTTGCTAAGACCGAGGAGCTTGTGTGGAGACTTCACCTTTGGCTTTCGGAAAAAATTGTGATGAGCATTTCTGAAACAATTTTCTGACATTTTATGAGCCAAATGATTGATTATAATGGGAAAAAAAGGTAAATTAATCAATGATGAATTACTAATAATATATCTGTATTTCTGTAAAACATACTGGATGAACACACTTGATATATATTATATAATTTGTACCAGATATTCTGTTAGTGCAGATTGTAAATTGTGATTTTGTTGTTCTGTTCTGTGCATGCGACATCTACTGCATGTCTGTCCGTCCTGGGAGAGGGATCCGTCTGCTGTGGCTCTACCTGAGGTTTCTTCCATCTTTTTTATTTTCCCCCTGTTAAAAGGTTTTTTTTCTCAGTATGATAAGTTGTTCCTCACTCGAATCTAGGGTCTAAGGACAGAGGATGTCGTTCACCGTACAGATCGTAAAGCCCACTGAGGCAATGTGATTTTGTACTATATAAATATAAATGATTGAAATGTGTTGGCTAGTTCAGGAAGTGAATAAATAATAATATATTATATTATTGGTTATATCATATGATTGGTTCTAAGTCTAAATGAGGCAGCAGCAGTTGTGTTTAACTGGGGTTGATGGATTTTTTTGTGTCAGCTGAAGTCAAAGTCAGCAATTTATTCATTGTGACATTTTGCTGTGAAAGAAGGATGTTTGGATGCATGATTTATGTGTGTGTGTGTGTGTGTGTGTGTGTGTGTGTTGACCCACTTTATCCAGCAGGATGGAGCCTCCCACATGAAGCTGAGTCCAGGAAACTGTGGTTGCCTAGCAAGTTTCACATTTACGGTGCAAAGTTTGAAGACGTGCCGTCCGCCCGCTGTAAACTACAAACCCACAGCAACTTCTTCCAAACTATTTTTCCCCCATCGAGGTCCAGGTGGTCACGCTGACGGTGCAAGATGTCCGTCGCAGGATTTAAGAAGCAGTTTTACAAAGCGAGTCAGGTAAATGCACGACTTGTTTTTTCCTCTTTCGAATTAGCCGGTTAGCTTAGCTGGCTAACTTAGCTAAGTCTATCGATACTTTTTATTGCGAATTTACGCTAGCTTCGTGCTAGCACAGTGGCAAACTTTTCTGCGTAATGATAAAACGTGCTTTTATGGTTAAATGCTAGTGTTTTTTAGTTGTTTAAATAAAATATACGACCAACGTTCGCTGTACTGTCATTAAACTCACCAACTGTCAAATGTGTTGTGGCTCGCAGGTAACGTCAACGTTCACACGTAACGTCAAAGTAGCTAATGCTAATCTGGAGCGTTAGCAAGTTAACGTAACTTTGTTAGTTTACTTTACTTTAAACTAACGTTAGCTTGGCTACTGGTGCGTTAACTTTCCTTTTAGGTTTAGTAAGTTAATGTAGTTGTCGGGAGGTTATCGTGACTTGTCGTGATGTTTTCTGTCTACGTGGAGTGTAATAGGACTTTGAATTGTCATTAACTTGACGTTAACGTACACGATTGACGTTAATTTGCCGTCACAGAAACGAAGCATTGACAGGATGAGTTTCTGGTGTGAAGGAGATGCTGGATGTATGTTATGGGCGGTGTTTGGTTTCGTTGTGTTTGTTGTCATGTTAAACAGCAGGTAGATTCATTGCTCAAGGCTTTTACCCCCGTGCTGAAGTGATGTTCGTGTTTGTTATCTGTATTACGATGGATTGCACAGTGTGTTGTGGTGATAAACATTATCCCGGTTCATTACACACGACACATGTTTGTGCCATGAATCATGTACATGTCATTTCTCAGCTTAAAATATCAATTGCTAACTTATTTTCTCTTATCTAAAGGGTCCATGATGTGAAGGAGGTGCTGAGATTGATTAATTGATATCACATGGACTGCCATTTAGTTTAGTTTGTTGGCCAATCAGCCCTGGCCAATTATCACGTCCCATAATCAGAAAAATGCTGATTATCAGACGTGATAATTGGCCATGGCTGATTGGCCACTAAACTAAACAAATGACAGTCCATGTGATATTAATTACTTCCGATAATCAGCATTTTTCTGATTAGCTGATCAGTGAGTTTTCTCGACAACTTCTCACAAAATGACCGGCGCCCAGCACTATCTGTAAAATTGTCACAATTGATAAGCTATAATCACGAATACCTGTTTCAGTCTCCTTGATTTCTAATAATTGGGATTGGGAATGGAAAAGCCATATTGGTTGACCCCTAGAAGCATTTATTGAAAAACACATTTAAGCTGAAACCAGATTGATTTGGAACTTTGAGAAGCATGTCAATTATTACAACTGCAAGTGTTGTTATCCATCGAACCTCTTACTGGTGCATCAGTATCACAGCCCTGTATATGTTCCTTTTCAAAAAATCGGGGAATCATTAAGCGAGAACTGTTTTGTGATTCAAAATTCATATTGCACTCATTCGTCTCAAATGTTAAACAATCTCAGCACAAACATGAAGCTCAACCAGACATGGAATTGCAAAACCCGTGGCCTGATTTTTGTTGACACCTGTCTCGCTTCTTGCTTTGGCAGATGGGTGTGTATTGGAATCTGAGTAATGTGAATACTCTGCCCAAACCACCTTCTTAAGTAAGCCAGTATAATTAGTCAGAACATTGACAATACATCAGTCATAACAAGCCAAAAGTCTTATATTCTGTTAGCTTTTACAAAACTTGAGCAGTGCAGGTGGATTTCTAACACCACAGTATAGTGGTACGGGCCAACTACCACTGAGAAAGCCTAAACTATTGGGGCATATTGCATAGCTTGTAAAATATAAGTCCTTTATTTTAAATCCTCTATTAGCAAAGACCAGCAAGTGTTAGATTATGACATTTAGGCTGTTACTGTTGTATATTAGTTGCCTTGCCAAGGTCCACATTGTATTGTGATTGAACATTCACAGGGGTAGTGAACATCATTGATCATCTCGTAACAATGCAGTGATGTATGATTGAAACTAATGATTATTTTCATTGTCAACTAATCTATTGATTATTTTCCTGCTTAATCGTTTAGTTGTTTGGTCTTTAAAATGTCAGATAATGTCGGAAATGACAGGTCAGGTTGATAAGGTGCTCCTAAAGCCCAAAATGAGTGCCTGAAATCTCTTGTTTTGTCTACAATCCAATAACATTCAGGTCGCCGTCATAGAGGAGAAAATGACTTTTAACTTTTTATTAAAAAATACTCAAGTGAAGATAAGACTTTATTGATACCTCACTGGGGAAATTATCTGGTTACAACAGCTCACGAGTTGTAGGCACAGGTGGAAAAAACAATGATTCAGTCACAGATTAAAAAAATAAAAATGATACAAAAAACAAGTTAAAATGAAAAAATAGAAGAAAAAATTAGAGAGATATTAATAAAAACAGATTACACACGCAAGCACACAAACACACACACACAGAATGTGTAGCAGTACACAGGATAGAAAACAAGACTTGCATTGCAATTGATGAGCAAAATACCTCAAAGTTAATTTAATAGTTGACAACAAATCATTAATATGTGCAGCTCTGCAATATTCTGCTGGGGAACACTGTGTCCTGGCATTCGTGTGGTTGTTAGTTAACATGCATTACCCGCCTAAACTTTGTTGCAGACCAAGCAGCCCCCCACATTGATTGATTGGATTCTGATCTATGGAGACTGTAGGCCAGTTTAACCCTTCGGGGCTCTCTGTTGTGTTCATTGTTCCGATGCTGAGCAGTTTTTACGGTGTGGTTGGTCTAAAACGGTGTGAAGGTGGCTGGCGGGTGTCAAGTAATATCCTTATGTATGTCAGGACACAAGGTTTCCCAGAAGAACATAGCTTTGTAACAAGATCATCAACATTATAAACTTCAGCTGTTAGTGGTTTAATGTGGCCACTGATAGTTCATTACATAAGGCTGAAATTCTTCACATGGTGTTTGTTATTCTGGACCCACTGTTTCATTTTAGTCCACATTGACCAAAAAGACTCAATCCAAAAAGAATCTGAAACTTGTGTTAAGTCTTTCGACCATTTCAAGTAACAAAATGCAAAAATAATGTAAAGCTAGATATCATTACAACTAAAACTCAAGTTTTTCTGTACTCATAACATGACATAGGCAGACTGGGATGGGCAGGTTTATTTGTCATGGAGGACAAAAAACTGGTGATGGCAGACGTGAAGCCAGATGGTGTGCTTGAAGAGTGGTGGTGTTCTGATTTCACACATCTACTTCCCACAACTTCACATCTTCTACCAAGAGATTCATTGTTTGCTGTTTGAAATGGCATGTGTATTAGACTTTTTAATCAACAAACATGTGGGGCAGAGTTGTATCCCAGTAACCAGTCAGCAGTCTGTGCTTCAGGCCTGTTGAGAGCCACCAAATGTTTTGCACAAAGCAACTCTGCCAGTCCTGTGTATTATATAAATCAGTGAGATTGATTGATCCATCTGGTCATAGAGTTATGTGCAGCGCGGCGCAGACAGCTGCACTGAGTTACACAGACAGACACACAATGAGTCTCTGTTTGGCCTGCCAGCCAACTGCACAAGATTTTAGAGTTTGTTGCTGTGGATGTGAAATGGTGACTGTATGTGCCTTGTGTGAGGATATGAAAAAGTGAGCGAGAGCAAGATGAAGTTAGCATGTGTGTTTAGTAAAAGTATCCATGCAGCGGCTCTACTGTAGGAAACTGCAATGAATGTGCTGACCTGATGGAAAAAAAGGAAAACCCTCAGTATAAACCCTTATGGAACAGAGACTCTCAGCACTCCCTCACACAGACTTGAGGAGGTTCCTCCACTAACGGAAAACATTGGCATGTCTTGGAATTTGAGATTTGTGTTAACAAGGCCAAGGGAAAATAGAAGAGTGTGGTTGTGAACGTCTGATTCAAGCTTATTTGACAGCAGGTTCTGTTGTTGAGCAAGCCTCTCATCCCCTATCAGCTCCAGAATTTTTGTTATGTAGTCGACCTCTTTCTGGAGGTGTACAAGTGGAGAACAGTTCACTAAAATATTCACAATATTATCAATACATTTCTTATCAATACACAGGACTGGATCATTTATTTTCTCTCAAGAACACGTGTACATTTTCTCAGAGCGAAAAATCTTATAAGCAATCATCCACGAGAGTCCAGGGACTGCTCTGACTTCAGTCGGCTTCATTGCTGGAATTAATCTCTGTTCACAGATGGTGAGTGAGAAGGTTGGAGGAGCAGAGGGAACCAAACTAGATGAAGACTTCAAGGACCTCGAGAGGGTAACATACATACACTTTCAGAAAAAAATCTATACATAACCTGTGGAACATCAATATTTCCTTTTGGGTGAAAGTGAAAGTGAAAGTTTAATGTCAGTCAAACACTATCGAAGGTTTACAGCTCAGAACATGCGCACATGGTTCACTTATTTTGTCTCTCTAACCTGTACCACCAGAGAGCAGATGTTACCAGCAAAGCAGTGGTGGAAGTCATCAATAAAACATCAGAGTACCTCCAGCCCAACCCGGCAACGAGAGCCAAGCTTTCCATGCTCAACACGGTGTCCAAAATCCGCGGGCAGGTGAAGAGTCCGGGCTACCCCCAGCCTGAGGGCCTCCTGGGAGAGTGCATGACAAAGTATGGACGGGATATGGGCGATGACACCAACTTTGGTAAGAACAGCATTAAAGATTTAAAGAATGAGATACTGGGTGGAAGAGACCATGAAAAGAGCAAAGTATACAGCAAAAGGGGAGTTTGCATGATTGTGTTTGACCAGTGGGTGACGGTAAATCTGCTTTTATTTTTTGATAGAGATTTTAAACTTCCCTATTGTTTTAATTATTAAAATTATATTTACATTCCTCACAAAGTCCCACACTCCCTAATGCTACTATTTTGAATGTGTGTATACTCTTCAGGTGCAGCTCTAGTAGATTTCGGGGAGACAATGAAGAGAATGGCTGAGGTCAAGGACTCCCTGGATATTGATGTGAAGCAGAACTTTATTGACCCGCTGCAGGCAGTCGCTGAGAAGGATATCAAAGACATTCAGGTAGAATCAGAGCGGTAGTATGCTTCTGCACGTACAGGCCAGGCATTGACTAATGAGCTCTGCACTCTGTGAGTCAGCGTCAATAGAATAAGAATGAGTATTTAAAGTCCAGATGCATTAAAGTGGACTTGCAGGCAAATTGTTTCAATCTCAAAACAATCATGTTTAAGTAAAGATACGTATTTGTGTAATATCATCAGAAACATAATCCTCCTAATCCTAACTTTTTTCATCCCCTCAGCACCACCTGAAGAAGCTGGAGGGCCGACGTCTGGACTATGATTATAAAAAGAAACGTCAAGGTAAAATCCCAGACGAAGAGATCAGGCAGTCCCTGGAAAAGTTCCACGAGTCTAAAGAGATGGCAGAAGGCTCCATGCACAACCTGCTGGAGACGGACGTGAGTAGCCTGTAGACTGAACTTGATTCACTTTGCGTTGCAGATGGCACGTTATACTCTGCTGGTCTTGTTTTGTGAAAAAAAAACCTGTTTATAAAGATGTTTCAGCTCTTATTTTACCTCCTGTTGATTAACAACTGCTGTGTTACCTCGTGTAGGAACAGGACCTTGAATTCCATCGAGAGCTGTATCGTTATATTTCGGTTTTTTTCAGTGTATCAGTAAAGTAGGCTTGGTGATGTCAACATGTTTAAAGTCCAAGGCGAGATAATTGACGGCAGTAGGCTTTAAGTAATAGATATGCAATCTGACTCAGTCAGTGCTATTGGAAATACAGCATCACCTGATTATGTGTGCACACAAGGTAAACGTTTTATAATCCTGTCTAGTTTTCTTTATGGAGACAAGAAAGAAAATCTCATGCTTGTCAGGTCATCTCTTGTGCGCCTGGGCTGTGAGATGCAAGTCCAGCAAGTTTTCAGTATAGTGACAGGGGAAATGCATTTTGCTTGCTGCTCACAGCTTCTCAGCTAGCAAGCTACATGTTGCTCCTTCAAAAACAGGTCTTGTCTTTTTTCCACAGTGACGTGCAGCAGTGTGAGCTTGTCAAACACGTTCTGCTTGGTATTTACCGTTTTTGTAGCTGCCAAATGAGATGCGTCAGAGCGAAGTTATTGTGACAAACAATGCTGATGTAATGATGAGAGACAGAAATGCAAATAGTTAACTTGTAGAGAATGCTCCTAAGGGCCTCTGCTGTTTGATCTCATTCTAAAATAATTTGTGTTTGTATGTGTGCGTAGGTGGAGCAGGTGAGTCAGCTGTCTTCTTTTGTGGAGTCTCTGGTGCAGTACCACAGACAGGCCTCGCAGATCCTGGAGGAACTTTCTGACAAACTGAGACAAAGGTCAGTGCTGTGACTATTTGTGGAAGATGGCATGCCTTTTGTGTGTTAAGGCTGTGTCCTCTGGCTCATGACGACAGATGATTCAGCTGCACCATTGTTTTCTTTTACCCATCTGATTACAAGTAGGGCATGTCAATGCAAAGCTAATGCTGAGAACAAATCACTTATTTTTATAACAATATGGACTTTGATAAGTATCTTTGTTTTTTATGCACAGATAATATTGTAATCCTTTTTTCCTTTTTCTTTCTTTTTCATATAGTTGTAGTTATTTGATTATAGACCCCCCCCCCCCCCGAAAACAATTGCCATGTGTTTCTTCAGCCTGCCTGTGTTTGTATTGGTAAATTTGCTTACTTGTGAACTCGGAGAGGTGACATTTTCTGTCTGTTCTCAATTTGTGTGCAGGGTAACTGAGGCTCAGGCTCGTCCGAGGCGTGAATACACACCCAAACCCAGGCCAGTTTATGACTTTGGAGAGGTAGAAAACTCTAACGGAGGATACTCGCCAGCAGCAAACCCCCCAGCTTACTCTGCCGGTAAACTCTCATATGTATATTTTGTGATAGCTGTGTGAGTGTGTGCAAGGCCTACTCCCAAGAAGGCATATGTGCTAGTCAATCTCATTCTCAAGACTGATGTGTCTTTCCTTATGCGACATCACCCAGCCCCAGTACCATCCTTCCAAAGAGCCTCCATCAAGAACAGACAGCGTGAGTGAGACGGATGAAGATAACGTGTCACTTACTTACAGAACTAGAAAGTTTCACTACTTTCACCCACTCTGTCGCACATCTGTGCCGCAGAGAGGTGCAAGCATGTCCGTGTGATGGTAAAGTATTTGACTAACACTGTTGAATGGTGTCTATCAGGTTTCCAGAACAAGACGGGGCTTGTCATGGTGTGAGTTTTACTCTGTCTGATGAAGGCTGCAGATATATAGAATTGTCAGCAAACCAGTGACCGTTGAATTTTAATCCAAGTTGTCAACCAGGGGCCTCATTACTTTAATTGTCTTAACTACTTGTCCTATCTTAAGTTTCAAAAGGCTAATACCATTGCTAGCCACCAGCAGGCTGATATCAATGTTAGTTTCTCCAACAGGCTACTTTGATTTTAGTTTCTCCAGCTGGCAAACGTCAATATTAGCTTCTCCAGCGGGCTGCATTGATGTTAGCTTCTTGAACATGCTAACATCAGTGTCAGCTCCCTCAACAGGCTAGGCATAAATGAACAGTAACCAACAGTTACTGTTTGAGCAGCCTTTCAGTCATAATATTTCAATGTTCATTTTGTTCATCATCATTGTCATCACAGACCTAAAAACAGTGGGACGAGGTCTATTATTGCATTCTAACGGGGGAAATTCTTCTGTTAGGACTGTTTTTTAATTGCTAAATCCTGTCCTAAGTTAAGATTCCCCTTATTACACATAGAAAACATGTTTCTGTATAACACAAAATTCTAAATGTCTTCCTGGACTAAGAGTAGATAGAATTTCATGCTTAGGAGGTGTCTGTAATGAAGCCCCAGTCCGTAAGTTTAACACAAAACACCTAATGAAACTGCAGTCATGGTTTTCTGAATTGTATGTATCTCACAGCCAGTAATGTGCATCAGCTGCTTAATCTTCTGAACCTCAAGAAAAAAAATCATTCCCTGCCACATTAATCCATTGTGACAATCCATTGATGTATTATTATTCAACTCTTGAGTCAAACACAAGAGAAATTAAATGTGAAATTTATCAAGCCTAAAACTTGAAGATGATCGTCATGGTTGGAATAAAAAAGGCTCCATTATATAAAATGTCAGCGGATTGATTTTGATCTTGAACTTCAGAAGGAGCTTCCTTTACCACACTGATGACTAATTTAAACAACACGTCCTGTTTTATTGACTTTCCTTTTAGGGTCTAGTCCAGAGTCGTGTCGGAAAACATGCTGGTGACGCACTGTCTCTGATGACGTTCTTTTAAAATGTACTAATCTTGTCAGGGGGAATTTGTCCAGTGATCTGTTTAAAAACTGACAGTTTTTGTTCTAATTTCCTCCTT
Source organism: Sparus aurata (assembly GCF_900880675.1). Lineage (NCBI taxonomy): Eukaryota > Metazoa > Chordata > Actinopteri > Spariformes > Sparidae > Sparus > Sparus aurata. The sequence goes on along the minus strand of NC_044207.1, from coordinate 26,475,199 downwards.
CACTTCTTCACTGTTTTGTGTCTTCCTCCTGCAGAGCCATGCTGTAAAGCCCTCTATGACTTCGATCCAGAGAACGAAGGTGAGCTGGGATTCCACGAGGGCGACATCATCACCTTGGTCAGTCGAATCGATGAAAACTGGCTCGAGGGGAGCATTCGAGGCAGATCAGGATATTTCCCCAACAACTATGTTGAAGTGGTGGTGCCTCTGCCATGAAAACAGCCAGGAAATAAGAGGGGCAGCAAGATGGAAAAGAAGAACATGGGGAATGATGGAGGATTATCTCTCAATAATCACAAGATATCTTTTCTTTATTGTAATTGAAGGGTAAACATCTCAAGACAGGGACCTACTTTTTGTATCTAGGAGTTGTTTAAGTAAAGAGCTTTTTTTTTATTCTGTCAGATAATGTCAAGATTTAAGGGATTTTTAAAAAAACAATAAGGACCCGGTAAAGTTTAATCAGAACAATGACGGCTTAATGTTTGGGTGCATTTACCATATCATGAGTCCTTAAATTAATTCTCTATGCACCTGTGCACTTTGTACACTACACCTCCATCACCGGGACTGATGAAGAAAGACCAAGAGAGCGTGTCATCTGTAACGACATGTCCAGCAGTATGCTCAAACACTAAGAAGTGCAACTACTTTACTCGTGACCTATTTTATACTCACAAGAGGACATTTCTTGTTCTATGTACTGTTCATGTTGGTACTGCACACATGCATGTATACACATGCTTCCCTGTGAGCACCCTTCTACACTCCCAGTCTCACTCCTGTGCCTTCAGGCTTCAGTACTGTTGTCCACATGGACTAGAGTCAACATGGAGGCAGGGCTGCCTTTCATGGAGGTTTGACACTATCCTCTACTGCCATCTGGTGGTACTTGAGATCATTCTGAGTCATTGGTTTAAGTGGTACTCTCATGAGGTCTCTTTTATCTCTTTTAACAAAATCCCTGTTAGGTGGCTTGTCATATGTTTTAGTGTAGAAGCTGTGAGGCAGCTTAGCTGACATTAACCACGTTTATTCAAGAAAAAAATATTGTTTCATAGTTTCTTGTTTCTTCAGAGCTAGAGGCGCCCATAATTGTACTTAATTGTATCATCTTTACCACACCTAATCATTACAAAGTTGTCAGTGGTTTGATTTACTTTCAGCACTTTCTCATTGCACTCCACTCTCTTAGTGCTGATGCCAAAGAAAGGCTGCACAAATTCCCAGATCGGACAGGCCTGCTGTTTGACATCAAGACTAAATGTTTTCCAATGCTAAAAAAAATTATAAGTATTTTAGAGATTACATGCAAACATCTGGTTTTCCCTTTTTATTTTCTTCATACTTTAAAGATGAAAAGCAGAAGTTTGTTCCCATCTCTGTGCAACCCACAACAATGTAACACGATTCGCCCCCTCACCCCTAATATTTTGCAGCACCACACCAAAGCCATAAGCTTGCATCCTTCAGCGCCTCTATTTTCTCAGGCTCTATAGATACTGCTGGCAGTGTCACTCACAATGTTTTGTGGGCTTTCACCCCACTGTTTGTCGATGCATTTTCAGCCTGTGATTTGTTTTCCACACATAGCAGTGGGGTCAGCTAGGGTTTTGTCCTCTAACCTCCAATTTGAAGCATGGAAATTAATCTGATGTGCTATTGGGTGTGTTTGTACCTGCCTCAGTTATCAGGCTGAAACTGTGCACCAGACCTGACAGAAAATGCAATCTCCAGACTATTGTGTACAGAACTTACTAATAATGAGGAAGGCCTGTGCACAATAACTGGTTTCACTTTCACTTAAGCCTATTACAATCTTACTATGTACTGTGAGGGCTGGTGCTGCTCACTCAAATGCCAACTTTCTCCTCTTGTCATGATCCCCTTGTTAGACCGCCCCGCGCCCCACTCATCCCTCGCGTATCTGTTTAAACTGGGAGTGGAACAGACAGCTCTTTTGAGCGGGGAAGGGCGCACAGCAGTGGATTATGCCCTCCCTCCCCCCTCTGGTCTTTATTCACCACCTGCCCCTGTACCCCTGCCCCCTTTCTCATTATCTGCCCCTTCCCAATCCCATGGTGCCTCTGGAGCTCAGTCTCCTGGTCCATCCCCTGGAATAATCTCCTCATTGTTATCGTAGTATGTGCCTCTTAAATGTTATTTTGCATGTTATTCATGTTATGTATTAGGGCCAGGGGCCATGGCCGTGCTGGGTAATATCTGCGTGGTTCAGGTGTGGGTTTACATGCCTCATTACACTAAATCAAAGTCTGAGAGGGAGGGTAAAGCAGGGTCAGGGGTTCAGGTTGAGCTATTATGCAGCATGTATAATATTGATGATGAATAATGTCATGGAACAAAAGGGCCAAGATCAATTTTTGTGAGCTGCTGCTGCTGCTGTCACAGCTGAAACAGTTGTCCGAAGGCTTGGGCTGACATTTATTACTACACTACCTTCTGTGATGGCTCCTTTAGCATCCTTACCTATAAGTGTCTACACTTTGCAATAGTGATGAATGAAGTATTACCAGACTTTAAAAGCTTTATTTTAATGTGACCAATGTTAATGGATTTTTCTGTGTTTAAAATGTAATCGCTTTGCATGTGTCTTCGCTGCAGCTTCTGTGTCTTCTGCAATGCCTTATTTCTTTTTTGTGTAACTGTGACACTGCGGGGAGAATAAAAGTGGGATTATCCTGGATAATCTTTAGGATATGTGGATTACCTCTATACCAAGTGTAATCGTATGTGTATTGTGTATTTTATATTTTTGTAACTGTACAGGGGATGCTGTTTGTTTCTCTTCTTCAAATAAATATTGAGTAATTTGGTTTTCAGTGTGTCTTTACGGCTGAATTGATGTTTTTTTTTTTATATGTATGATTTCTACATTGATTCAGAAAATATCATGGGGGTGAAGGATTATCTATTTTTTATTTTTTACACTAGATTTCATTTAAATCGATGTAATTACATTCTCACATATTCTTTATATTTGGGAGATTCAATTTTAAAACCTTCACATCCACACGTCTGCATGATCCCCAGACACAGCCGGCTACACCAGCCAGCTGTTGGATTATTGCCACAGCACTATCTCATCGGGGAAGGCGTGTCACTCCCCGAATTACTCAGCGCCCCTTTGTCCTCGGTCGGTGGCCAGCCAGCGACACTCATGGCGGCTGCACCCGTCAGGCAGCGCTCCGGGTCGGTGGGACCCCGGGCGCAGCTCCCGCCCTGCTACTACGAAGGATACCTGGAGAAGCGAGGGCCGAAAGAAAAGGTAGGCTCGGCCCGGTGCGGATGAAGTGCCATGTTGTTTCTGATGCATGCTGTGGTCAGTAGCTCTCTCTCTATATATATGTATGTGTGTGTATGCACCGCACACCGGCTGATCTCCCCATTCCCAGAGAGCTGTCAACTTCCTCGTTGTGTTAGCATGGGCGAGGCGATCCTGTGCACCGCTGCCGGATTGCTTCACATCATAGCGGATCACAGATTTGTTGTGTTGTGTAAAAGTCTGGTCCGGTATCAGGAGGCATGCAACAATTTATGAACGAATCGCGACGTGTGAAGCGTGGAGACCCGACTGCTGTCAAAACACTGTCATTTACATCCCACCACAGGGAGGATTGGAGGGGCTGTGTGTTCCTTATCTGTGACATACATGCAGCATTTCCATCACTGGCTCTGAGAAATACTCTGTCTGACAGCCTCATCAATGAACTGCATCAGACAATATCTTCTATTCAAAGTTGCATACAGTAAAATTGAGGATATCCCTCAATACTTGTGTTGCATGTTGTTTTAATGTGTATATATAAGGTGACAAAGACCGGTGCAGACCCTCCCCCAGGCTCAGCCTCCCTCATTAGGCTCATTTTAATGCGATATAGACGTGTAATGTGAGCCTGGCTCAGGTGCAGGGGATTGCACTGATCCATGGCCGCAGACTGACAGCAGCTGCGGCCCGACCCCTCTATCCATCTCTTGGGACAGGAAATGTGGAAGTCATAAAAAAAGGCAAATACCCATTAGACAGATGTGTGTGTGTTTGTGTGTTTGTGTCTGTGTGTGACAGGCTTCCAGGCGGCTGTGGACCTGTCTGTGCGGGAATTCGTTGTTTTTCTTCAATAATGCCAAGGACGCTCATGTAAGTTCAAGACAGAAAGTAGGCCAACAATTTTTTTGTGCCTCACAGTGCCTTGAAACATCCGTGTGTGTGTGTGTGTGTGTGTGTGTGTGTGTGTGTGTTGCAGTACGTGGAGAAGCTGGACCTCGGTGGGTTTGTGTCCCTGAAGGACGACTGCAGCCGGGACAGAAACCTGGAGGCAGCCAGACTCATCCTGCGCATGAAGGATGGAGAGACCAAGCTCACAGTAACGCCCCTCAACACACACACACACACACACACAGAATTAGAATTAAAACTTGATGCAGGATTTAAAGAGCTGTTGTCTTTTCTAGGCGCCAAACTTGGAATCAAGGGAGCTGTGGAAAGGGTTCCTCTACTCTGTTGTGGATGTAAATATTCATCTTTTTGCACACCTGCATCCCTTTACCAGTCCGTCTCTCTCTTATGCTGTCTTGTAAATATCCTCCCCTCTTGTGTCATCACAGCTGAATGTCCCGTCCTGTCTCACGCTGCTGCCGGGCCAGCTCCAGATGCTGAAGGAGGTGGTGGACAAAGAGAGGTCCAGGAGGAGAACCCGCACCCCCACACGAGCTCCTCCCTCGCCCCTCTCTGTGCCTTTAGTGGGAGAGATCCCACCGTGAGTCCCTCTCCCATCCCTGCTAGTCAGAGGACGCACTGTAGCACCTTGAGTGTGTGTGCATGGCTAAAAGCGTGTCTTTGTGTGTCATGCAGGTGTTTTCGCCCGGTGTCTCGAACAGAGGCTGAAGTCCTCTTGGAGAGGCACCCAGACTGTGGCAACATGTTGCTCCGTCCCGGCAGAGACGGGTGCTCGCTGGCTGTCACAACTCGGCAGGACCTAAACGGGTAAACACCTGCTGAACATCTGCACAGCACAGCTGCACATCTCACAGTCAGACACAACAGTCACCGCAAGCTGTTTCTGTTCCTGTCTCTTGCTCCAGGTCGGTGTTCAGACATTACCGCGTGACTCAGAGGGACCAAGGTGGTTACGTCATTGATGTAGAAAACCCTGTAAGTGTGTAAAACTTGCAGAACAATTCTTATTATAGATGATTTACATGTTTATTCACAGTTTTTTTTAATGTTGTATCTTGAATGTGTTTTTACAGGAGAAACCTCAGGTAACTTTTGTCCCTCATACAGATACTTTAAATTATGGTATCTGCTGATAACGTGTGCCGATCTGATACCAGTGCTCTCCTTCAGCAGATTTATTATCTGTGTGTCATCAGAATCTTTTTAATGTCTGTAACATGAGGCCAGTGACTCATGTGGCACTGAAACGCCACAGCTTGAACTAACAGATGTAACTGCCTGCAAAAACACAAAATTGACATGATTAAAAAGAATTAACCACATCCTGACTGACACCCTGTGTGGTTCTAAAGGAAACATGTTATGCTCATTTTGAAGTTCATAGTATTATTATGGGTTACTGCTACACTAAGTTTACATGCTTAAATGTTCAAAAAACACATCGGTTTTCTCAGACCGTCCAGTGCTGCAGCTTTGTATCTCCCTCTGTTTTAGCGCCTGTCCCTTTAAGGCCCTTCCTCCTGGATACCTTATCTGCTCTGATTGGTCAGCTCACACATGCCTGATGCAGTGGCGCTAACAACAACAGAGCAGCTGTGTAAAATCAAGTCTCATGTGCCAAATGAGCTGCAGATTGTGTAAACGTGTGACTCCCCGATGTAGTGTGATGTCACTGAGTCACAGAATCAAAGGGGGGACTGCTGACGAGGCATTTCAGGACCAGTGTTTCCTGTGGGACAGAGGAGCTGCTGTTGGTCCAACTTTGACCTTTTTGACTTCCAAGATCTTTTTACATGCAAAAGAACCTTTATAACACAGTAAAGGAAAGGAAAACAAAATGCTAAATCAGTCCCCTTTAATAGTAGTGGTGCATATACAAAACCGGAATATTGGATGGGTGCATGAACATTATTTGAAGAGGAAATATAGAACACGAAAAGCTTCCGGCATGTCATAAAGCAGGTTTCCTTTTCCAGATCCCCTGTGCTGACCTTCACGAGGTCATCGACGCTCTGGTAGAGAAGACAGCAGGAACTCTGCAGCCCTTCCTCCTGGAGGAGCCGTACGAGGAGAACATCAGTGAGGAGATGCAGCCCAAACACATATTCAGGATCCTTTTGTTGACTTATTATGCTTTTATTTTGGCCATGAGGCTGAACTCTCTTTGTGTCATCAGCATACGTTTCAGCCAACGATGAGAACGGAGAGAGGATCCTCCACACCGCCCCCTCCAGCCCCCTGCCAAAGGCCCCCGCCCTGCCTCCAAAACAAGGTTTGTCTCGGCCGCACAAACCACATGCAGACAGTCTGCACAACAGACCGCGATAATGATCCCTGCTTTCGTTCCGGTGCAGATCGTTGGCCCGGCAGCCCCCTGTCCAGGTCTCCCGCCCCTGACCGCCGTATCCTGACTTCACCAGTGCCAGCCTCGCCCACCAACCCGATGAGACGACTCATCCTCTCCCCCTCACCTCTCGCACAGAGTGAGTAGACAGTTAATCCTGATTTATTACCAGATATGGTTAAAACTCAGTGGGTGCGTCCCAATGCTCACACTCGCAGTATTTGCAATTAGTCAGCACAAGGGACCGATAAGCAGGTGAAGGGGTTTTTTTTTCTTAGAAGAGCTCACTGGGACACTCTTGATTAATAAGGAGGACATAGCTTCATTTCACTCCTGCCAGGGGCGGTTCTATGGGGGGGGCCAACAGGGGCCAGTGCCCCCGTAACTCTGAGTCTGGACCCCCCTGTGGCCCCCCTGACAGGGAGTCTGCATTAATAACACAATGACAGATTTCTTGCAATGATTTTGTTCTGAAGGGAAAGGCAGAAATAAAGTGTCTCAGCAGTTTACTACCCAATCAAAATTGCTGAAATTGTAAACACTGCTTTGTCTGAATGAGGGATTTATCCTTTTTCCCGGGTTGTATGTGCCCCCTAACACAAAAGCCGGCCCCAACCTGGCCCCCCTATTAAAACTGGTCTAGAACCGCAACTGACTCCTGCAAATACTAAATACTATACATGGCACGATCAAGAACAGATGATTTGTTAGAACAAAAACATCAAATTACCCATCGGATGACCGTAAAAAACGACACACTGGTTGCTTGGCTGAGGGTGCTGACTGTATAGTTGTGACATCATAAACTTACGGGAGTCCGGCGGCTTATTTGACGGCATAGTTTCGAAATACAGAAATACATGCTGTGTGCATTCCTCTCTGTGGAGTGAGCATTTTGATACTCTCACAGTTTTTATCTAGCACACAGACCTGCTTTAAAATCCAAAAGTCACTAAAATCATACTTTTCTACAATATGGGGTCTTTAACACAGGATCTTGTAATATTATATTACTCTCAGGAGTCCCATCAAGAAGAGCAGATTCTTAATATTATGTGATTTGTCGGGACTCTGCCACAACTTTGTAGACCTGAATAATAGCACCGACTCTAACATCCAACTTCTGCAACAACTGGAACAATGTCAACGACCGTGACAAATTGTTTGATTCGCTCGGTTCTGAAGTGCACATCGAGTGTGGGTTATAAGTGGTGTTTTTCTGACTCGTCCACCGCTTGCTCTTGAGCACACACACTCAAGCTCGAGACAGTAAACGTTGTTAGCCCGAGACGGACCTTGACCCCGGCGTGTTTCCTCTGTCTCTCCACAGCACTCAACGAGGAGCTCAAAGTGAAGCTGGAGAAGAGGCGAGCCAGTCAGGACTGACCTGCTCGCGAAGGAGCGACCTCCTGTCACAGCGTACTCGATCTTCAGTGCCAAACCCCTTCTCACCGCAGCTATGTATTCATCTTGTGCCTTCTAGGTGGAAGACAAGGGACTACAAATACCGCCACTTTCTCAAAGGGAGATACAGAATGCTCTTAGTCTGATTGTTTTTGGTCTTTGCTACATGGCTGATGATAAAAGACTGGCTGGTAAACACTGGATTTGGGTCATAAAACCGCATTAAATGCTGCCTGCCTCGGCTGGGCTAACACTCCACCAGTGCTTTGTCTACTTGCGTAACGCTGTTTACAAACTGACTGGGCAAAAAAAAATAAAAATAGGGACTCAAGAAATCATTTTCCTTCAACATAAAGTCCACGAAAAACACTGAATCCATACGGCAGATCTTTGTGGAGAAGCGCTGACGCGTGCCGGACCACCAGCTGAGCCTGATGTTTACCGTCTGAGGCCCCTGAAGCTGCTGATGAAGCTGCTGCAACACTGGAGACTGAGAACAAACAAACACAGACTCGCAAGATTAACACTGGAACAACAAACCTCTGACCTGGGACCTCAGATACTTTATCAGCTCTGAAGTGAAAAAAGCTCGACGTGAGCTTGAACATGAGACAGAAATCGTCTGAAACTGAAAACTGCACAATCTCTGCCCGCTGCTCCCGAGTGCTGTTTGTGATTGATAAGCAACCTGTGATGTATCGTTGATTCGGTGACACCGTCGTGACTCCTGTAGGACTCAACTTTAACTGTACTGTCGGTGCTTATTTGAAAGTGTTTCCTTATTCTCTGCTGTTGTGTGTCGTGTCGGTGCTATGACTCACCAGTGCTCAGACCTGCCTGGAAATTCCAGGTGATTTTCAGTTCCTCTTCGAGAAAACCAATCGGCCGTGTTCGTATGCGAGGGCTGCCCTCTGGTGGAACGTCTGTCGTCTAAAGGGGCAGAATATTTGCGGCACGCCGTCTTCGTGGGCGTTCACTTGGCAAAGACCGGCCTTTTAACGATGCAGACGAAACCTGGCAAAGACTTTTGGCTTTATTACAGCATTACACCACGCCCTACCTCTAATAACACAATTATAATTTATGACAGATCTCAAGGTGTTTAAACCTGAAACAAGTATTTCTGGACGGGGAACTCATGTACTTGACATGTCTGTCAACTGGCCAGTCCTTACAGATGTGATGTGTCTGAGTACTAGTGGCAAACTGTGATCAAGTGTCTTCTTACAATGAACGGTTTCTTGTATGTTTGTACATGACGTGTTGTGTCTACTCGATCAGTATCAAAGAATAGTGTTTGTTAGATGACGAGGGCATTAAATTGTTTTGCATGGGTGTGATTTGTCCTTGTTGTGAGTTGATAGCCTGTGCTTTCTCGAAAGTGCTCCGTTTTCTCTGAGTTTCAGGTTCTTAGGATCCAGTCATGGATTGATGATTGATGGGGTTGAATGAGGAAGTTAGAGGTTAGAAGATAATGTTGGAATTCATCAATAATAGGTTAATAATTGTTAGAGAGGATGCCAGACAATCTGTCCTGCCTTTTAAGATGATAATCAAGTGTTGTTAATGATGTTGACCACGGGAAAGACAGAAGAAAAGAGAAAATACATTATGGTTTACAGATGTCTAAGTGTTTTCGTTTGCAGTTTAACGTGGTGGTCAGTGTGTTTTCAATCATCGTCAATGATCTCACACACCTCAGTAAATACTTTAATTAGAAAACTGTTGTTTCTTCAAGTTAAGAAAAGATGAATAAGATAATTTCATTATTTGAATTGAATTCTGCAACAATTAAAAGTGTTTTTTCAAAGTATGATTGCCTTCCCTCAACTAATTAATGGAAACTATCCATTTTTGGGATGTAAGTACCAATGAATCTAAACAAATAGGGGGCAGTATATCGCTAGAGGACCTGCCAGCTGCTGCTAACTGTAGCAGCAGTTAGCAGGAGAGGTTTCGTTTTTACACTAATAGCAGAGGAGCTTTAGCCCAGGATGGGTTCGTGCTAACAACACAGTACATAGACATCATAAAGTCAGTACTGTCATTTCTTCTCATTCTGTTGATAACTTTAATCTTGAATGTTTTCAGCTAAATTTCTCACATATTGGACCTTTAATCTGCAAAATTACCAGCAGTTGTTTGTTTTTTTTATACCGGGACAGCTAACTCTCCTTTTTCTTTTAAAGTGTGTTCTTTCTCTCCTTTAATTTTCTTAATTATTACGCCTTCTGTCCTCTCTTAACTTGAAAAATCTGAAAACTGAAATTGATATAAATTAGAGCCCGATCAGTACAGGATTTTTGGGAGCCAATGGCAACACTGATATATAATCAGATATCAATATGTCTGCCGATATTGTTGTATACATGAAATATAAACATAAACACACCTTTGTGCAAAGTTTGTGACAAAGATTTCTACATGACTGAGGCAGGATATTTTACAGTTTAAAGGGTACATTTATTGTCCATATTCACTTCAGTGCACTGAAACAATAAACTTCACTGGGAATTTAATAAGTATAAATTACAATAAGCATCTTTTTCTGCATTATGTTCTGTAAAAAAAAAAAAAAATGTGTTAAATGTCATACTTGCAGAAGCAACAAATACGCCGATACCGATATATCTGATCAGCCAATAATATAACAGATATATCAGTCAGGCTCTAACATAGATTGAATGTACAGTGTGTACAAATAGAGGGCAGCATATCACCAGAGTGACCACTAACTGTTTGTCAGTGTAACTACCGAGAGAATATAAGTCCTATAAGAAACACACACAGCAATGAATTAGTAGTCCTGCCACTCCTGTCAGCGGCATCTCGAAAGATTGTAGATGAATCAAATTTTGTCGACCATTTTAATTAATTTTCTTAATGTTTTAAGATGTTTTCACTGAAATTCTTACATAGGGCACCTTTAAAAGCAAACAAAAAAAAAAACACAAGATGTTTCAGTAATGTAAACTGGAGGAACCCTCGAAGGGTGAGTATCTGTGTAATTTAATTTAATTCCATTTAATTCCATAACTTTTTGATGATATTTTAATTTTAATTGTTGGTAATGTTGATGAGGCAGTTTTTTTTTTTTTTGCTGTTATTGTACTTTTGCTGCACACTGAGCAATGAAATTGTGGACAAAATAACAGAAACACACACAAAAGTGCTGTAAAAGCATAATTAGTTAAGAAGTTAAACATTATAATTCAGTGCAGGTGCGACATGAATATAACTGATGCGATGACAGCATGAGAACAATTGAAACATTCATAAAAAGCAGGACAACTCCCACAAACACTGCGCTGGGTAACGTTACTCCATCACTGCTGTTTCAACATGTTACTTAAAGTTTAAAAAAAAAAAAATCCCATGATCACCCTGCAGCTGCTTTTATAATTCACCTTATTCTGAATCAGCTGAGCTCATCTCAGACGTATAAACATGTACGAGAACAATGGAACCTGAATCGGATCACAGATCAGCTCCTCCCGACTCCTCCACGGCAGTTTGAAAAAAAAAAAAAAAAAGACCTGCGGGGCCAAGCGGAGCAGCAGCCGGCCATTCAGACCCCTCTCACCGCTGGGAACCTCTCCACAATAACGGGGGACCGCTGTGACTTTGAGGGGACGTGGATAGAGACAGAAAACAGCCTCTGAGCTGCTGGAGGAGAGTTTTCTTTTTGTTATTTCTTGTTTTTTGTCCCAACCGTTGGACCTGCGACGTCTCACGCGGACAAGCCTTGAAGGAAGTTGTAAGTAAAGCTAGCTCGAATCAAAGTTTCATGTCAGCAGACGGGCGGTTGCTGGGCGTGAGGGGGGGCGGTTCACCACACTGTTCAGTCGGTTCATAATACTATGAGTTAGCTTTACGAACGACATCTTTGTTAATGGAGAATTAGTGGTTTAAGAAATCGCGCTTAAAACAGGTGTTCGGAGTGTTTTTTAAATAGAAGTCTCCGCCGGTTTGGGCGTGTCGGTGAGCAGGTAGGTGATTAACGTCTGACGGTTAACTCTATAACGTTAACGTTACACATCCTGCACTTTGCTAGTACTTGTATTCGGGGGAATATGGAGGTTAAAAGCTTAATTAAGTGCAGTAGAATTGACTTAAATTGAACACATTCTCGTCTGAATGAACTGAAACAACCAACTAGCATGCTCACAAATTGCTCCAAGCTGCATTATTAATCAACACGACTGATTTCAGACCAGCTTTAACGCTTCTGCGCACTTGCATTTGATGTGGTTTGATGTGGTTTAAGTGCTGATGTGTTTTGTGATAAATTGTCCCCATGGGTGTTGTGATTTCATACGCCACCAACCTGCCGGGGACAGATGTCATGGCCTGGAGGAGTGGTTGTCTTATTTTACTTGTGTGTGTTTATGTGTTGTGGTTTTTTGTTTTTTATTTAATGCCACCGAGCTGCCAGGGACTGCAGTTGAACATTAGCCTGTAGGGTTAAATCTGGCACATTTACAAGATAGACTTTGGTGCTCGTGTTAATTACTGTGCATTGTCCCTCCCCAACAAACAAGAATGAAATCCAAGGTGCACTGTGACTGTTTGTGTGTGCAGATGAGTGTTGAGTGAAGACTGGTTTGGGCCCCAGGGACAAATATGTGAGACATGTTATCAGAGCTGCATTCTCTGACATGCCGCAGCCCATCAGGGGCCCACAGCACACCTCTCTTGGGCAAGTGCAGTACACACCCACTGTGCACATTGTGGACCATATCACAGAAAAACAACAGCTGTTACTGCTACAGCGGGGGGTTTAGGTGAAAAGCATGCCCAGGCTGATAGTCACTTTGGTGTTAGAAGTGGTAATTGTGAGTCAAACCACCGTGTTTCCTGCTCTTTTGCAAGAGAGTTGCTGCAAGAGCCGCTCTCTCATCTGCACCAGTTTTTGGCACTCGCTGCGGATCTCTCATTGTGTGCTTGTGTTTGGTGCTGCAGGAGAGCTGAAGTTGACATCCCTGCACCCCGCTGAATGCCTTTCATGGCCCTGCATTAACATCACTATGGCACTGACAGAATTACTGCCGCGCTGACTTTAGCTCACTCTAGCCTTTTCTGGCCGTTCCTCTACTCCTTTCTTTGTTTTTCACGCTTTGTTTTTAACGTTTCTCCGCACACATCAAACATTTTCTTTTTTGTTGTTTTTTTTGTTTTGTTTTTTTATTTTTCTATACATATTTGAAGCTACTATTCTGTCAGGTCTCACGTCTGGTGAATTGATTGTGATATCCATACAACCTTGTCTCTTTCAGCCCTCCTTGGCTTTGTCTCTTTGGACTGTGCCATCCATCTCATCATGGACAGCCTGCTGAGCGGGGCCAGTAAAGGGGCCAGTGCCCTTCAGTCAGCCCAGACCTCGTCACGTCATAGATGCCACTTGCTGTCTCTCTTCCTGTATGACTGACTGTTTCAGAAACAATAAAGCTTATATTCCCCTTGAATTGCCTGAACAAAAGAGCCATGTATCCGGTGCTGTCCCTCGCTGTCTTTTGGCTGCTGCCCCTGGCCTTGACGCTGGAAGAAGACTCACCGCTCGACTGCCGCCCCCGTAGATCCGTGCCCTATCGTAGTGAGTGTTTCTATCTGTCTTGTTTCGCCATGAGTTGCTGGCTTATATGGTTCAAGTGTTGCCTGACTTATTGGGAAACAGGGTTTAATCACGGGTGGTTGCTGAGTTCATCAGTCATATTCTGTCTCCAGGTGAAAACGCTCAGAGGTTTCATGAGGAGGGAGTGTTCAACTACTCCACCATGCTTTTGAGAGAAGATCTGGACCTGCTTGTGCTTGGTGCCAGGGAGGCAGTGTACGCACTTGAACTGAAAGACATCTCGAAGAAACGTACTTCAGTAAGAACACCTTTGTTAACACTGAAGTTAAGGCCAATCCCACTTTGGAACAGCGCCCATTAATGGTTGGGCTCAGTCTACTTACATTTCTTATCAGAGCTTTCATGACCTAGGGCTAAGAACATTTTAGGAACAGACTTGTGTAACATGCCAGGTAATCTACCCTGAATAGAGCCTTACAGGCAGCACTTGCCATGAGAAAACTGTTGTTGAGTGAGTCCTGCCTGGGAGACAAACAAGCTTTACAAAAAGTCTTCATGTTTTATGACAGTAAACACTGTTACTACACTGAGTGTTGTATCTATCCATTTCTACAACAGAAAATGTTAAAATGTTTCTAAACTTTATGACAAATTGTTTTTTTGCTCTTTTAGGTTAAATGGGAAGTGACCCCAAAGCAAAAAGATGATTGTAGAAACAAAGGGAAAGATCCTGAGGTGGGTCCCTTTTTGAGCTCTTTCCCTTTTTAAATGTATTGCATGTTGAGCAGATGTAGTCATTGCTTTTGAAATGCGTTTATAGATGGACTGTAAGAACTATATCAGGATCCTGCACAAGACAGAGGACGACAGGATGTATGTGTGTGGGACCAACGCTTTTGATCCGGAGTGCGATTATATGGTGGGAAAAATTCAGAGCTGCTTATCTTCATTCATATTCCACACTGAATAAATTGATACAGTGTGTGTAGAATGATTCAAAGATGTTGGTCTGTGCAGTCCTTTGCAGATGGAACGCTGACTCTTGAGAACAAAAGGGAGGATGGCAAAGGGAAGTGTCCATTTGATCCTTTCCAGAGATACGCCTCCATCATGTTCGGTAAGGAGCCGTTATAGAACAGATAAGAGAGCGAGGAGGATCGGATGAAGTAGCTAAATGTTTTCGTTTGTATCTCCGTGTCTTGCCAGAAAACAACCTTTACTCAGCCACTTCAATGAACTTCCTGGGCTCTGAACCTGTCCTGATGCGCAGCGGTCTTGCTTCCATACGGACTGAGTTCAAGAGCTCCTGGCTTCATGGTAAGATTTGATAGTGTGTAATCTGTTTGTTGCACAGTGCAAGTTCACATTACTTTTTCACTTTGACAGAAGCTGACTCAAAATTGATGTCTCTTCTTTTTATGTCAGAGCCCAACTTTGTTTCCATGACCCAGATGCCAGAGGCCATGACGAGCACAATAGGAGATGATGACAAGGTTTACCTGTTCTTTAGTGAAACCGCTGTGGAATGCGACTGCTACAACAAACTGGTGGTCTCCCGTGTGGCCCGCGTCTGCAAGGTGAAAGAGTTTATTGCAAATAACAATGACATATAAATGGCACTTCCTCAATTACTGTAGGTTCAGCCCTTTCCTTTGCTTGATTGTGCATCCCGTATGTCTTTGTGTTTTTCCACTTGACATTGTGGCATGATGGTGTCTTTCTGTGCCCAAAGGGAGATCTGGGAGGTCTGAGGACCTTGCAGAAGAAATGGACGTCCTTCCTGAAGGCAAGAATGGACTGCCCAGTGCTCGAGTCTCAGCTGCCGTACATTATCCAGGATACGTACCGCTGGTGTGACCCCCAGCAGGACTGGAAGGACTGCTTGTTCTACGCTGTCTTCACACCACAGTCGTACGTGTGAATTTAAAAAAACGTGTATTTGTTAGAGGCAGGAGGGTCTTGCTCTCTTTAATTGTCTCTGGCACGCCACTTGGCTCATTTTCTGTGTGTGTTTTTCAGGGACACATCAGACCTGTCTGCAGTGTGTGCATATCGTGTGTCCGACATCAGCAAAGTGTTTGCAGAGGGAAAGTACAAGACACCAGTCACCGTAGAAACCTCTTTTGTTAAGTGGGTGATGTATAGCGGAGATGTCCCCGTCCCTCGGCCCGGAGCTGTGAGTGTGCCCTCTAGTCAACGTGTGTGTGCAAGTGTTAGAAACAAAGGCAGAACTCAAAAGGCAACTCTTTTTTAACGAGTGGCCCAGCAGGAAGCTGATTCCTTTTGTCTGCTGACTCTGTTGTTTCTATCTTTTCTCTTTCCTTCCCCCAACAGTGTATAGACAATGAGGCTCGTAAAGAGGGCATAACTGAGACCCTGGGCCTCCCAGATCGGACCCTTCAATTTATCAAAGATAGGCCCCTCATGGACCAAGTCATCCAGCCAATAGGACAGAAGCCTCTACTGGTGCGGAGGGGAGCTACATTCACACGTATTGTAGTCAACCAAGTGCAGGGAGCAGATGGAGAGAAGTACAAAGTGATGTTCGTAGGCACAGGTGTGTTTTGTCGGGGTTGCATTCTGTTTGTGTCACGTTGATGCTTTTGCTAACCAGACAACGTCAGTGGTGAGCGTTACGACACAAGTGTCTGCGTTAAAATGTTGCATGTTCTCTGTTTTCATACAAAAAGAGGAAGGCACACTGCTGAAGGCTGTAAACTACGATGGAGAAATGTTCATCATCGAGGAAGTTCAACTCTTCAAGAATACAGAGCCGATCAAGATCCTGAAATTTTCTAATGTCACGGTAAGATCGAACTCAAGCGTATCTATGTTTACTATATATGAGGGTAAAGCCCACGTGAGTGTCATTGCTGTGTTTGTGTGTGGTGTACAGGGTCAGCTCTATGCAGGCTCAGACTCTGGAGCAGCGCAGGTACCACTAGCCACCTGTGAGAGGTCGTCATCCTGTATGGACTGTGTGTTATCTAGAGACCCGTACTGTGGCTGGGACAAAGCTGCTCGGAAATGTACTCTTCTCTCCAGTTCCCAAGGGTAGGCAACTGTCCTGACATGTAGAGCATAACATGTTGTTTTGATATTTGTTGTATCCAAACTTCAATTATTGTATCTGCTGCTTTAGAGAACTAATCCAAAGTGTGAAAGACGGAGACGCCTCTCTCTGCCCGGATGCTGGTGAGTTAGTGCACATCATTTGTACCTCATACTACCTCATATAAGAACCATAATTGAGGTTGATTGTAGGTTGTTAAATGAAAATGCATCTGATGCTCCTGTGTTTTGTCTTCAGATCCCGTCAAGCCCCTGAATAAGTCCATCTGGCCTATGGGAAACCTAAAGCTCGACTGTCCTCCGCCTTCCAACATGGCAAAAACCAACTGGGAGCGGGACGGAAACCATCTGACCCCTGCAGATCGCCTTCAGTTTCTCCAAGACGGACTGCTTATCCTAAACGCCTCACAGTCCGACGCTGGACAATACCGCTGCCTGTCAGTGGAGCGCTCCAAAACTAGCGAGCACACGACCACTGTGGTGGAGTACCAGATTAGTATACATCCAGCAGGCTCTGGCGATGGGAAAGCGATTTATCCCCAGGCTCAGACAGACGGTCCCTCTGTGGCTGGACTGCAGGCTGCAATAGGGTTACTTGTTGTTTCTCTTCTTGCCCTTTTGACCTGGAACTTTTACAAAGGCCACCTACCACTGCCCTGGAACTGTGGAAAGAAGAAGGGAGAACAATCCCTTGACCAGGAGGGTTTGAACTCTCATGTGAGCTACCAACAAGCACCAAGGTCTGCGCAGGAAGAGGACAAGCCAGTGGTGGTGGGAAGAGACAATGGCACCAGTAACAACAACCACAGCAGAGGGGAGGCAGCAGTCGGTGCTGCAGAGGAGGAGAACAATGCCTCAGGTGTTAATCTTCCATCTCTGCAGTTTATTGATGATGAATCAGAGATTTAAAAAAGACAATCCCATTACTATTACCAGTTTCCCATTCAGTGCAGTTGAAATGTGAAAAATGAAAGGGAATGTCCCAAACCTCCTGTTTCGAGGCAGAACTACTGGATTCATCGGTTCAGCTTAATATTTGAGTAGAAATCTCAACAGCGTTTACAAAATGTGGTTGAAGCTTTGTTTTGAGAATATGAACTGTTGAACACACCAAAAGATTCTGATGGGCTTTGTTCTGTAGGAGAGACACTTGAACTCCTGCACCACTTCTTTCTTTGAGTACAACTGTTTGTACATTTAAAAGTGTATTCTAGTTAAGGGATGCATGATATGTTCGGCCGATGGTGGGAAATGTATGTTGTCAGCCGTTTAACTGCTCCAATTAATTTATAGCTGTTAAGTAGAGGTGATGAAACAAAGCCAAACATCTTTGATCAATGTGACAAGTGCCTGCACCCAGGTAGAGCACGCAGAGTAGACTTAGAGCACGAACATGTTGTCACATGGACCTTTTTTGGGTTTCAGAGAGCGATAATATGATTGCAGTGTGCAGTACATGTTCTGCAGTTTTAACACATGAAATCTAATTGGAGCTGTGGAATATTAAATCATCCATCTTTGGTCATTAGATCTCAGCCCTTCTTTCCCTCAGGTGTGCATAAACTCAAGGTGAGGAATTTTTTTTAAAATACAGAAATTATAAATCGTTTCTCAGAATGAGCTGTAAAAATCCATATGGTGCATCCTTACTTTTTAATTGTTTCTACTAATTGTCTTAAATCTCATTTTTAGATCGGAGTATCTTGTCAAGACTGGTATGATTTCATGAGGAATGTACAGTAACTGAAATTGAGCCATTTCACTTCTAACCACTAGCTTTTGTTGTATTAAACCTCGTCTACCTGATTGCTATATGGCTCCACTGGAACAACAGAGCAAACAGGATTTACCACTTTTCTGCAAGACTGGACTAGCAGAGAATGTGATGAACGTGTGGATATTAACTGCAGATTTGAATCATGTCTTTGTATGACTGTTCCATTTTCAAACTACTGTCTCTCTCTGCTGACTGACGAGTATTAAATGTCAATGTTTGAAATCTGTATCTCCAAGTACATGTTTTACATTGGAGTTCACATCAGAAACAAATGGCAGCTTACAACGATTAAAAAGTGGGAAAAAAAATCTTTAATGTGTCATTTTCAGACATTACAATTTACTTTTTCAGCCTACAGTACAGAGTCATTTAGAGATTTAACAAACTGCTTCTTGGTATGAGGGCAGCTAAAAAAAAAAAAAAATACAACAAATCCCTTTGACTGTACAGCCGATAGAATATACAGCGACTGGGCTCTTGGTCCATCTTGTAATATGGCCTCTATCTCCTGTAGCGGTACCTCTTGAAGTGGAACCACAGCTGGAAGATCCCGTTAGCAAACTGACAGCGGAAGCCGTGTCGGTGCGAGTACTCCCACTCCCTGTTCACGATCTTAAAGGCAATGTCCTCATACGGAGGGCCTGCGTGGAACCTTAAAATCCCAAAGTCCTTGTTGTCAGGACTGGGCTCGAGGAAGTACTGCGGCGTTGAGCGCTTGTCAATCAGGTCCGGGTAGAAGATGTTGAACTTGTAACCCTGCACGATCTTGGGCGGAGGGTTGTCGAAGTCATAATGCGTCTGGTTGTATTTGTTCCACTCGAAGCCCGTGTGGACCCTGTTGAAGAAGCGGGGTTTTCTGGGGCGGTATTTGTCTGCCCACAGGTACATCTTCCCTGTGACGGGAAACTCAACGCTGAACTGCGCCTCATCGGTGCCCATGCCCTCTCTGGCACGACGTATGAAGGCGTCTTCAGCACTCTCGTTGGCATCGCCTGATAGAGAAGGCAAAGAAGCGACAGTGAGTGTCTTGGGGAGAAATATACATCGCACATTTGTAAATCAACACATTTTGTTTCATTTGTCTCGTACCGGTGACTTGTAGCTGTCGCCGCGCTAACTGCAGCCTGTGGATGTCCTCTTCCGGTGTGATTGTGTGCGAGTCCAGCGGCAGCTCGGAGGACGTGAGCAGCGACGGGCTGTAGCGACCGGAGTCGTACTCCGCCTGGCTCTGCTGGATCAAGTCCTCCTCCGTCAGCACGGCCTCCACCACCTCGCCCTTTTCCTCTTCATCCTTGTCGCCCTTCTCTGCTCCGTCCTCATCTTGGTTTCCTGCTCTGGATGTTGATGGTTCGGCGTCGTCTTCATCATCTTCTGTTTCTCTGCTCTTGTGTCTTGATGAAGACTCCTCTGTGGATGACGTACCTGGCTGCTCTTCTCTCTCCCTGGTGTTACAAAAAAAAGGGAAGTATTTTACATGTAAGAGTCGCTAATGCACATCCTTACAGAAGTGAGAATTGAGAGTGTGAAGTGAAAGTTGAACCTCAGGTTACCGCCACTAATAATATGCACACTGAGTGACTGAGCCAAGATTTTCAGGATGTGTGTTGTTTCTAGGTAACTTACACTTCGTCGTCACTCCGCGGCTCCTCTTTGATGATGGGGAACAAAGGTTCACTTTCCACCCCCTGTTCCTGTTTCAGCTTGAACAGCTTCTGACGCAGTACGTCCTGGTGTCGCTCTCTCAACCTGCGACAGAACGTTGTGGTTTTACACACACAGACACACACACTTCAAACATCTATCCAGACAGATCGCGATCAATCTGTCCAGGTTTTACTGTAGATTCATTTTTGGAACATGCATATAAATCAGGCATGTAAATTAATACTATGCAGGAATGGAAGCACAGTACAGGTTCCCACGCTCGTACCTTGCTCTGGCCATGTAGACTCTGACTTGCTGCAGCAGACTCTCCCAGTAACCGATATCGAGGTTGGACCCCCCGGCCCGAATCTTCGTCTCGATGTTCAGATGCAGCGCCTGCAGCTGGCTGTAGGTCTTCCCTTTGAACACCGTCTGCACATCTGTGCTCACAGCTGTGTTGATGCCCTCACGACGATCGCCTGTGAATCAAAAAGATTGCATTGTGGGGACATAGTGGGGAATAAATGTGGTTGAGGGCTGCTTCCTGCTGCACACACATTTGTCACTCACGGAGACAAAAATAAAGAGAGCCCAAGTATAGAACTGCAGCATTTGTTTCACAGAAGAATGATGTACCTGGTCCTTTCCCAGAGGCCTCCAGCTTCCTCAGTTTGCTGATCTCGTCCTCTGTGATGGTCGTCATGTCTCTCCAGAAGTCCACGTTCTTCCCTTGCTCCAGCTCCATGTACACCTACCAGCACAACAACACCCATTCAGTTAATAATTATAGATCATAGGTCATGTCTGGGGTCAATCGGCACAAGATTGTAAGGTTATATGCAACATTTTACATCAACACATGATTCACGGATTTCACATTCACAAACTGGACCTGTCAGAGCATGCAATCTGAACATTTTGGGACTTGGCGCCCCTCTGTGTCAGAAAAAGGCAATGACAGAGAAATAAGACACTAAAATAGTTCTGTAGGAAACAACTCACACACCCTGCACCAATTGTCAGTGGGATTTGACAATTTTTTCTACAAGTAAGAACATGAATGTTGCTTTGATCACGTAAATATTCTACATATAAAATGGTCTAAACTTGCACAATTAATTCTTAAATATTCTTTCAAATATTAACCAGAAGATCTGGGCCCGTATTCACAAAGACTTTTATCTTAACGTTAGGAGTACTTCTAAATCGGACTAAAAGTTTTTATGTAGGAGTCGTTTCTTAAAAGTAATTCACAAAGCCGCTGAGACCTACTTTTAGTTATGAAAACAGTGAACTCCTAAACTAGAAGTAACTCTCTGTTGCTATGGATGACGTCATTTTATAAGGTGATTGGTTGTTCAGTGACAGGGCAGCCCATTGAAAAGTCATTTAGGCTACGCAATGCATGAAGTGAAAATAAGGAAGTTGCCTGCAAGCCCATGACAAAGCCTATGAAAAGATATTGGATAAAGAAATGTGTTTATGGTGAGAATTAAGTGCCCCCCCCCCAATAAAAGCGGCATTTGCTCGAAAAGCTGCGTCAAACCACTCTCCATTAAAATTCGGAAATCGTGTGTTGATCCGGGCCATTTCGCAACAATGTCCAGTATATTGTAACATGCGTCAAAGAGAATTTGTGTATTGATGGAATGCAACTTTTTCCGATTGACAAAAGCCCTATTCACACGGGACTAGTATAACCTGGGGACCTCCAGTAATTTGTAATAATTGCGGAGGTCGTCTGTGATCTTAATCCCGTGTGAATCTGCCATGTCCGTAATTTGTAAAGTAAAAATTCCACCGCAAATTACCTACCATATTTCACCAAACACAGAGGTCATGTGATAATATCAGTCCCGTGCGAATCGGCATCTCTGTGATTTGGGATCGTTTTTTGTTTTTCTTAAGGTCTTTTGTGTTTTCCACCTTTTTTCTGCCTTTTTCCCGGTCGAGAATTATGGAGGCTGCGTTGGGAATTATAAATGAAAGTTTTGACAGCATTTTGGGTGCAAATTCAGGAGGCTCATCAGAAGAGCGAAATTTCGAAAGATGATTAGATGGATTACATGCATGGCAGCATGCGGTAAGGAACATTTTTCCATCTTTCAACAGGCTCACCAGTTATTATATTAAAAATATCCATATATAACAGCTGTGCTGCTCCAGCAAGGGCTTCGGTGCGATCGACCCGGGGATAATGTCAGTAAAACACAGACTTTGCTTATCCTGTGCCGCACGAAACACGGACGTGATGGGATAAATTCTAAATCACTTGAGGTCCCCAGGTAATATTAGTCCCGTGCGAAGAGCTGCATTTTCCCCGTAGCCAAATACCGGTGTGTATTTTAACTCTGGCGTTATTGGATTGTTTCGGTTGATTGGGAACGTTATTACGTCCCTCACCAACTCAACCACAACTTCAGTCCCTTCACGGTCCATCTGACATCGTTTTAATAATTCCCTGTCATTTAGCGTCTCCAAAACATTGGGCTGTGACCAGGTCTTAGCGAGTTAGGAGTCCTCTGGACTACTTCTAAGGTCTCCCAGACTTAGGTGCTACTTTTAGGCTTAAAATGTTTTGTGAATAACTCTTATTTTCAAAAATTAGGAGTCCTAAAGTTACGACTGACACGCCCATTATTTTTAGGAGTTGCTCCTAAATTCGCCTGTTAGGAGCTACTTTTAGCCTTAATATTCTTTGTGAATATGGGCCCTGGTCTTGGAGAGGGGTGATTACCAAACCTGCTGGTCGTTTCAGCAGGTGGTCTATTTGCTGACAAAGTGATAGAAGACTAATCACAAAATCAAGTTTGTAAATTTAAAGATTCAGGATGTTTAGTTTGAGTTCACAGTAACTGAAATATTACACGAGTTAAACAAGGCTGCAGTTTTTTAATTGAATTTTGAGCTACAACAATTAAACAATCAGTCGATTAACTGATTGGTTAATTGTCAAATATTTGGTGGTTAAATGTAGAGAACTGCTGCTTTTCCTTGTCATTTATGATTTTAACTTAATCAAGAATAAAACCAAAAGATAGCTGCATCCCTAATTACATTACTACATCCTGTGTAACGTAACCACACCTTAATGTCCTCCAGCAGGTCGTCCATGTCTGTGACTGTCAGCCCGTTGAGAAAGGTGTAAGGCTCGTGCATCTCCACAGCGAGATCGTCGTCTTCTGCACTGATGTACTTCGCCAGCAGGTCGATGGGTTTAGCGCGACCATCGCGGATTCTGATCTTGGACCTGGACACACAGCACAGTATTGTCAGACAGCTGCAGGAGCGGAGCTTTACCGGAATCGCAGAAACCGAATGAATCCTCGTCTTTGACATGAGAAGAGGTGGCTGGCTAATTGCTGATGCGCACGCTCACCTGAGCTTGGCCTGATGCAGATGGAAGTTGTCTTCCTGTTCGGCCCAGGTCTTAAAATGCTCGGCCTCCTTCTCCCTCTGCAGCATCTCCAGCTCCGTCTCTCTCATGGCCTTCTCTCGCTCCCTCTCCAGGCGCAGCTGTTTCACCTTCATACACAAAGTTGACACGATGAATGGAAAGGCTGCGTCTTAAAACAACTCAACGTTATACTTAAGGCATAAAAAAAACCCAGCCCACACAGTTCGTACCTTCTGCAGCTCTCTGCGGTTCTCCTCCTGGATCAATTTATTCCGCTCTTTCAGGTCTTTTTCTCCAAGATGGCCGATGCCTTTCACATCCAGCGCCTGAAAATGCACACAAAAACACGAGTCTCGGATGAGTTACAATATTCAATGCCAACTTATGGGACTACAAACACATTTTGGACGTGCTTTACTGTTACAGCAATGCTCTCCGACTCACCTTCTGCCATTTGAATGTGCCCAATAAGTTGTTGTCGCCGAAGGGATTGTCTGCGTTGGTGTAGCCCATGTACTCCTCGCTCCATCCCATTTTCTCTCTCCTTTTCTTCTCCTTTGCTTCCTTCTTTGCCAGTCTCCTGGCTCTCTTCTCCTCAGGCGTCTCCAGAGCTTTCAACATCTCCTTCTGGTTTTTCTTGTCCTCCTTCTCTTTGGCCACGCGGACCTCGCGACCAGACCCCGAGCTGTCAGACGACTCCGGCGAACTGGAGCGACGCCTCCCTCTGTCTCTGGCGGCGCTCTCTCTGCCTCTGACGCTCCTCCCTTCCTCCCTGTCCTTGCTCCTCTTCCTTTGCTCTCGGCCTTTCTCTCCTTTTCTGTCCCTGTCCCTGCTGTTGCTCTTGCGCCTCTCTCCGTCTCTGTCCCGCTCCCTCTTCTGCCTGTCTCGGTCAGGACTTCTCTGCCTCCTCCTTTCCCTGTCGCTACTTCCATCGCGGGAGTCCGAGCTGTGCTGGGACCTTCCCCTTCTCCCCTCTCCGGATTTTCCAGCCCGGTTCTCCGTTTCCTTCCGCCTCCTCCTCACTCTGGAATCATCTGAGTCAGAGCTGAGACAGACAAAGATCGACAGAGACACGATTTACTACATTTGTGGATCTACTACAGCGCCCTGTGAACATGCAAATGATTATAATAATGTTAAAGCATCATTATGTAGAAGTAAATACAAATTCCAGGTCTGTAACAGTTTGTCAGACGTGATGTAGGAGCTAATAATTAGAATCAGAATCAGGATTTCCTTTATTTTTTCCTCAAACGGGGAAATTTCTTCATCACAGCCACCAAAGGACAGTGGTGTTGTAAAAACAAAAAAACAATGATAAGATTAAAAGAATAAAACAATACAATAAAAAATTAAGAAGCAGAAATATACTCATATATTGTCTATAACTATTGTTTTACACTGTTAACAGTGTAACTGTAAGCAGTATGGCAGTGTGTTGTGAATAATAATAGATATGGGTGTGTAAAATTGTACCGGTAGTGCAAGAAACAGAGAAATTGGCTCTTTTGTGACATCATGCACATGAAGGTCTACTGGGAGCAGTGCTGGTTGTACAGTCTGACAGCAGCAGGAAGGAAGGACCTGCTATAAACTACAAACAAACCTCATTATATTATAACAATGTCATGTGTTGAAGTAAACATGTATGTAATGTTGTGGCCGTCCCCTCTCACTGAAGTTACATAGTGGAGAAACAAGTGACATTCAGCCTGTTACAAGACACTGTGTACCATCAACAGGATTTTAAAGTTGATATTTTCAGGTTTAAAAAAAAAAAAGTGACATAATGCTGTTTTTACTAACACAAACTCATAGCGCCGATTTAACAGTGGGACACAGTTTTATCTTGATCGTCACATAGAAAGTTCCCAGATTAACGCGGGACAGCTCGTTGCTGTAACGTCTTTTTCATCTACTCGTCATACAGTCAACGTAAAACTTAAAGACAACGTAAAGCGTTAAACAACAGCCAGCTCGAATCAGCCAGTAAAGACATTTACCTTGATGATCGACCTCTCGCACTGCTCCCGGGTCGCTGTGGTCCTCGCCTCCTGTCGCCCTCCGAGCCGCTCCTGGAGCCTGGACGGTCCCTGTGCTGAGGCCGACGCGGGCCAGGAGAGCCCTCGCTGGAGTCCCTGCTGCCAGACCGTCCCCGGCCACGGGCGGGTCTTTTCTTGTCCGCAGACCGACTGCGGCCTCTCCTCTCCTCCGGGGAACGAGACCTGCTCACTCTGGACTTGTTCTGCCGATCCCGGCTTCGACTTCTGGACTTGGAGCGGGTCCGTCGTCGTGATTTCGGGCCCATCACGAACTTTCTGTCGTTACGGGGTCCGAAGTGCCCTCTGTCGCGTAAATAAGACGTAACAAATAAAACCGTTTGCAGTTTCACTGTGTAAACTTAATTTTAAAAACATAAGTGAATTAAATTGATATCAATATCAGCCTGAAACACGCACCCTCGTCAAAACCACCGCGTTATCATGTCGAGTTTTAATTAACTAATCGTTCAGGCAGAATGAAGGCAAGAGAAGGGGCTTTCTACGAAATGGCGCACATTGCAGACGTCACGAGCACATCTTGAGAAAAAAAATAAAGTACAAATAAATTCCCTTTGTTCAACTGCAGTTCTAATAGGACAAATCACAATCTCAATTAAATTTACGTCATAAATATGTGTTGTTGAGTTCAAATAATTTGAGAATGAAAATAGGTCACGGCTGCTCTTCAGAAACACAAACAACATTCGTGTTTTCGTGACGTCACACAACTGACGAATGTAGTCGCCTCAATTCCGTCTTGAACAAAAAAATTAGAAAATACCGGTCAAAACTCAACACACTGGCCTTGATGGTTGTTTGTACCTGCAACCAAGTAACTGTATCCGTTATTGTGTGGCGCCACGTTTGCTTTGAAGGTTTAAAATAATGTTTACATGAGAAGACTGGACTACAAATCCCAGAAGACACCGGGCGCCATCGCCTGTGTTGAGGGGAGAGGGGACTCCTTTTGACAACATTCTTCTCTACCCAGGCTCCTGTTAGGGCGATATCTACCACATTTCTGACTATTATCGTTAGACTTTCTGTTTGCTGGCATTTCAAATCAATAGCTGAGTTTTCTTTTCCAATCTGACTCTCGTATGGAAGCAGAAAGTATTTCGTGCCGCGGTAAACTCGGCTTCGGCTGGTCGGGAAGGTAGAGCTTGTTAGCTAGCTTACTTTAGCCAGCAGCTACCAGTAGATTACGGGTTATATCCGCGGCTGCCCTGCCAGGTAGATCAACTAAAGCCCGAGGTGCTGCTCAGCCACTATGGTTCGGTGTGTTCACCAGGTTCTGAGCACTGACATCGGTAAATAATCCTTCACATTTGGGGACAAATCAACGCAACCTTTGTTTGGTTTTGTGCGCAGCCTGCCTGGTTTGGCCTGTTTCATTGTCTCCGAGCATCGAAAACACTCAAGTTGTTTTTTTCGGTGTCAGTTGGGTGTTTGGCTAGTTAGTCACCAACCGGCTCCAGATAATCTTTTGAAAGCTAACCCGGTCCAGTATGGCGCAACACGACCACTCTCATGTAGCCAGCTCACAGAAGGCACTCATGTTGGAGATGAAGAGCCTCCAGGAGCAGCCTGTCGAGGGCTTCAAGATAACACTGGTGGACGAGGCTGACATGTACAACTGGGAAGTGGCCATCTTCGGACCCCCAAACACTCACTATGAAGGGGGGTATTTTAAGGTAAGAATACAACAGGATACAATTTCAAACTGACAGTTCGTTAAAACATCAACACGTACGCACACAACAAAAGAAATGGCATTAAAACAATACACCAAACAGCTGATTCCTGTAAAGGTTGCGTGCCTACTTTAAAGGGGCACTACGTAGTTTTGGAGAAGAAAATCAAACTGAGAATTTAGATATTTACATTATTAATCAGGTAATAATACAAATTTAGGAATATATATATATACATATATATTTTTTTTCTATAACTGAATAAACAAGCTGTTCTCAGATGAAAATTAGGTCCAGGGAACACTGTTTGTAGTCAGAAAATGTGGCAGGGTCCGCCACATATTGTAAGTTAAAACAATTTGAAAATCATTCAGTGAAGATATTTTACTTCTGATTACAATGCCTTTCCCCAAAAAACTACATAATGCACCTTTTAAAGCTACTAATTGTTTTGAGCAGATAAAAACAATTATTTAATGTCAGAAACATATTTTATACTGCTCCACTTGTATGATAACACCATATGGAATTAGTAATAATCTTAACTTTTTTTGTAAAAGCCATTCAACATAATATAGTCAACACGGTGAACAGCTGCGTGTAAAGACCTGTTTTTGTGCCCCAGGCGAGGATCAAGTTCCCTATAGACTACCCATACTCCCCACCAGCCTTCCGGTTCCTCACCAAGATGTGGCACCCCAACATCTACGAGGTAAAGTATCACACGCTCCATCTCTTCTATAGTATGAAATGTATTATTAGATATATTTTATTTTAGAGTTTGTTTGTATAGGGACAAATATGTAGCATAAACTGATACTGCACACCGCAGCATGTGTGGTGGAAGCTAATTTGCAAGCAGGTCCAAAAATGGGCCTTTAAAATGGGTGAAACTCAACAACAAATCCACAAAAGACAATTGAAACATAAACTCAACTATTAATTCTACAAGAACAAAACACACAAACTGTTTTACTATAAACTGTAATACAAAATAACACATTTTCATTTGGTTGTCACAATATTTGATTTGACGATACACTTTTCTGTGGTTTTATGAAGCTTTACATGGTAAACTGAGTGTACTTCCTCTGTTTTCAGAATGGAGATGTGTGTATTTCTATATTGCACCCTCCAGTGGACGACCCGCAGAGTGGAGAGCTGCCTTCAGAGAGATGGAATCCCACCCAGAATGTCCGGTGAGTGCTCTCCCTCATTATCTCTCCTGATATGTCTCTCTTTTCTGGGTGCCTCCCTTCCTTATAGTCTCACAAACATTTTCCCTTTAGCAGATTCTCCTCAGAGGCTCCCAGAAGCTTTCATTGAATTAACATCTGCGTAAACGACACCAAATTTGTAATGTGATCTGGTTTTTGGCCACGACTCTCATCAGGCACCTCGTTAATATGTCGTTGACAAACACAATGTGTGAGTATTACCACTCAGTGTGAAAAGCCAACTATTTCCTATTAAACAGAAGATTTTTTTATTTGGATTTGTGTCAGAGGACCAATTCTTCCAAATAATTTATTAAGTTATAATTTATTAAGGGCCTCCACATCAAGAAATTCTCCACCACTGCTAAAAATAAAAAGCGCCACCTTAACTGAACCCACTTAATACTCAGCCACAAACAAAATGAGGTCAGCCTTTTATAGGTAACGTTGCAAGAGGAAGTACAATTTTAATAAACATCATTAATGTATGGTAATATAGGCTATATTTGCATTTTTCTATGACCAAAATGAGCAAGGATTTGTTTTGTTGGAATTATAATTTGTGCTTTCTTTGAAAATGAATCACATGGGTCACAGTTCTGTTCTTAGTTCTTTCAGCCTTGTTTTGTAAGATAGAAAACCCCTTTTTCACTGCAGTCTTTTTGACACAGGTTATGGAGGCCTAATTAATGTTATTAATCACATTTGTGCTTTCCGTCAACATCTCTGCTACAGGAAAAAATGCCTATCGCAATTAAACTTTCAACTCACAGTGTGCAACAGTACTGAATGTTGCCTGTGATGTTAGTAAATTCTACATTTGATACAACAATTGTCATTTTGTACAATTTCATATACTAAATGCCTAATCGGGTAATCAATAATTGGCATGTAAATAGGCAATGGAAAAGAATCTGTATTCACAAAAAAAAAAAACGAAAAGCAATCTCTACTGGTTCTGGGAAAAGAAAGAGTCAATTGCATGATTTTTGTGGATTGAACTGAAAATACCCGCATGTAATTGCTAATTTTAGTGTAAAAATTGAATTTGTGTTTTCTCCCAGGACCATTTTGCTGAGTGTGATCTCACTGCTGAATGAACCCAACACCTTCTCTCCTGCGAATGTGGACGCCTCTGTCATGTACCGCAAGTGGAGGGACAGCAAGGGCAAGGACCGAGAATACGTGGAGATCATCAGGTAAACGGTCGCACTGACACGTCGTCACCCACAAAAGCCTGGACCAAAATGTGAAGAACCACTATGCGAGGTCTCAATCTTGACTCATCATGTAACATCTTCCCTCAGGAAACAAGTGTTGGCCACCAAGGTGGAAGCCGAGCGCGACGGCGTGAAGGTGCCCACCACGCTGGCCGAATACTGCGTCCGCACACGTGCCCCGGCCCCCGACGAAGGCTCCGACCTCTTCTACGACTACTACTACGACGAAGACGACGTGGAAGACGGGGACGGCGACTGCTGCTACGATGAGGATGACTCAGGCAACGAGGAGTCATGACATGCTTCTCAACAGCGCCCTCAATCTAGCTGACATACGCTTCCACCTTTTTCTGCCTGGGTTGCCAGAAATTCTAGGTCGACAACGAAAGAAAGATTTGAAGCTTCCCACTTCTAAACCAATGAAAAGAGCAGTTTTTTCCTGAGCCTCCGAATTCTTTTTTCGCAGGCACAAAACCGACGCACCGTTGTGGAAGGGTCAGACCTGGAAAGATTTGCACCAGCACAAAAGTCACCAGTTTTCTTCAACAGTTTTCATTATCACCTCAAACCTTACATTGAGAGTATAACTTAATCTATTACTTCATCCTACTGAGTTATTGTACAGTAAATGGTATCGTGGGGTTAATACCACTGTTAACGATAGCAACATTTGCACTGGTGCAAACACTTCCAAACTTTGCTCAGCGTTCCTCTCGCATATCCTTATTTCCCTAATTGTAACTGGGCGTTGCTCACCAACAGTCTGTCCCAGTGACCGACAGAAGACTGAGGACTTCCAAGAAGCCTGTTTGTGTCGAACAGTCTACTGAAAATACGATGAATTAGACTTTTTCAAGTTTCACAGTCCGTCTCGCTTCAATCAGACGGGACGCCACGAGACGACGCTTTCAGAGTTCTTGTGCATGCCAGAACATCATCGGAAGCTTTCTGTCTCTTTTACTGGCGGACTGTTTACCTACATTATGATCCGTTTTCAGCTCGCCGGTAAGAAAGACTGGTTTTTCGAAAGAGATCCCAGAGAACTTTTTAATCTGGAACGACCGGCTGGCAAGCTGAGTCAGCGGGTCAAATGTGAACTTTTTTGGTAACATGAAATTGATCTTTGCTGTGTTTCTTCTGATTACTGTTGGATGTGTTTCTGTCTTTTTGAGTGTGGGGGGTTGTGTTATTTGAAGTAGCTCAGATTTAAGAGTCGTGTAGGACGTTTTCCGGGGAGGTGGGCAGAACTAATTAAAGGCCAGATTTGTATCTCTCCTCAGGTTTGCTCTTTCAGAGGCCTGACGGAGCCAAAGAGCTAAAACGGTATAAAAGAAAGCCCAAAACATTATATGACTGTTTGTTGTATTCTTCTGTTTGATTGCTCTCTTATGAGCTTCGTTTTTGGTTTTTTTCCCCGTCTCTTTCTTTGGTTAGACATTATGCCTGCAATCTTTGCTTGAGAATGATTTATGTGATGAGATTATTAGGTTTAATTGGCAAACATAAAAAAAAAAAAAAAGCTTCTGTAGGATAAGTGTCTGTCGAAAGGTGTTGTTGCAGTATCAGTCAGGATTATCAAAGTTGAGGTGAGAGAGAACAAGGCCGCCGTGTTTTTGATTTTCATTTTCTATTTCCTGTGTCAGCGGAGAGTGGACGGGTTTTGATATAACCTTTAGAGTGCATGGGTATCCTCTTTGTGTATTTTATTTTATTTTTTTGCATCAGCAATATTGATTGTTTTCATTTACTCAAATTGGCACTTCATACTGAATTTCTCAGGATAATGAAATACATAAAACAAAACAATTGAGACGAGCAACCGTTTTCCTCTTTTAGGTGGTCTTCAGAGTTGGTTTACAGCTTTAACGGGAACCATAATTGATATGCACATGTAGCTGTATGAATGGTCACCGTATTGTTCTATTCACTCATCTTTTATTTTTTATTTTCGGCTATTTAAAAACTGAAAAATAAAGATTTATTGGCTCACTCGCGTTGTTTTTATTTGATTTTTGGTCTCCCTTCTTCACTGGTTTGTATGTCCAATTTACACTTTATATACAGCTTATAGTACATGTGTGTAGTGCCTGTGTGTGTGTGTGTTTGCGTGCAGCTAAGAAGTTCATTCTTCTTGACTATTCTCCCTCAATGTACTGCACATTAGTAGCTGTACCTAAGTTCTTCTACTGGTCACAAGATGGCACCATTGCTCTGTCAGGCTTTCTTTCAAGGCTATCAGAAATTTAAAAACTAATTAAATCTCTCTAAATATGATCTTGCACAGAGATGATACATTTCTTAAGTGTGTGTTTGAGTCACACTGTCAAACTTTGCCTGATACGGTCTGTGAAATCCAGCAAAAATAACATTAATGTGAGATGTTTTATCAGAAATTAACAAATGTTTGTGTTTCGATACTCTACAGTTTGCTGGGGACCCTTTGCCTCTCATGTGTAGGTCTAAATCTATGTTATATCTCGACTTTTATTCATCCAAACAAAGAATATTGAGCAGATTTGGTACATTGTCATTTTCCTCCTGTTTTGAACGCAGCACACTCCGTCGCTCAAAGATGACGTCAGTTTAACAACACAGTTAAAAACCCGCCTGGGATCTCACTGAGTGTATCAGTACAGGAGCAGCTCTCTGAGACAAAACGATACAAAAAAACAAAACAAACCACGAAGACAATAGCAGTCATGTCTGTGAATTATGCAGCCGGACTCTCGCCGTACGCAGATAAAGGCGTCTGCGGACTTCCAGAGGTAAAACATGAGCTAGCTTAGCTGCTGTGCGCTAAGTTGTTAGCTTCGAAGCGACTGTTAGCAGGTGAACCGAGGATGTTTGGATCATGTTCGGTCGTCAGGATGAGAGAAAAGAGTTGAAATGCCTCAATTTATGAATACAATATCACAAATGAAAGTTTTTAAATCTACTGATGAAGAAATGCAGATTGTTAGCAAGCAACAGATACCACTGAAGTAACTGTTACTGGCGTTATTGGCTCCATTCAGATATTCGTCATCTGTTGTTAACTCATTAGAAATTGTTTAAGGAGGTTTTTTAGTGTCGTAGCTGGTCCAGGTGACGTCATCTGTAACTGCTTAGTAGACAGTGGGATAATTTAATAGCAAGCATTGTAATGTATGTGTTAATTATTGTCTGCAAAGTAGCCAGTGTCCCCTGTTTGTGTTGTAATTATAGCCTGCAGAGGTAAGACTTGCATGAGAGGCACAAACTACAGCTGAAAATAAGTAACTCAAGCAGTCAGACAGATAAAAATAAAAAAACAGTATGACTCATAAAGTTGCAGCATATCATGAAAAGCTACCACTGCATCCAAACTGTACACTGATGGAGGAAATGTGCTTTACCTTTCACTTCTGTTGTGATTTGGTAAAAACAAAGTCACTCTGTTAGAGCTTTGTCATAAACTTCACATTTTTGTCCCCGTCGTTGTTAAATGTTTAGCAAAGGCTCTGCTCAATTACAATATAAGTGCAGGAATGAATGAATACTCTTTAATCAAAACTTTTCAGCAGACAAACTGGTTTCATCACAATTATTTTCAGTCAAAAATAAAGTTTCTTGAGTAAATCCACATCACAAGTTGTAGTAACTTGTGTCCCATTTGTGCCGAGAATATTGATTAGATTTAATTCTAACGACACAACATTTAATACTGCAGTATAAGATGAAATATTCAAATGTTTGTTGTCATAACATTGTTAAAAAAAAAATTAATTCACAAAAAAATATTTTTTTGGCTTTGGTTGTTCAAGCTGTTAGATTACTTTTATTTTCTGAGACTATGTCACTCACCCCTGTGTAGATGAAAGACTGGATGAAAACATCCCTTCTCAAGCCTTCATCACTCCCAGTATTTCTTTATATTTAGGTACCATGTAAAAATATTACGATATTTGATTGTGTCAGTGCATCCGTCTTAAACCTGATGTTTTCTGTTCTGTGGTAGACGTTTGATAATCCTGAGGAGCTGAAGGCGAAGGTGGAGACGCTCGCCCAGCTGATAAAAGAATCAGAGTACTTGGTTGTCCACTCCGGAGCAGGAATCAGCACCGCGTCAGGCATCCCAGACTTCAGGTGAGGCTCAAACAAGTACAGCTCTTTCCTCCGATCAACCGTTTTGACACAACACATGCTGTTTTTCTCTCTCAACCAAGGAGACGCTGACGAGTTGTTTAAACATTCTGTATAAATAACAATACATTATCACTGATCAACTAAACAAAATTCAATACTGAAATTAAATGTATTGCTGCATAAATAACAATGAAGAATCAAGTACTGCTGTCACAAAACAAAACAGTTATTTAAAAGTATTGCATATCGTCTGTTAAAGGATATAAAATAAAAAATACCATAATTTGCATCTTTAGAATTACATTTATTTTTCATCTCCTCATGTGATTGTCAGCGATTGGAGATCACGTTGTAGCTCCACCTGTGAATCCGAAGTATTATATATTATTGTGAATCCTACAACCAGACGTGATCATTTAGCTTTAATAACTTTTGTTCTCTATTTGTGGTAATGTGGCTCTCTTTGCGCGGCCCCCTGATTTCTCTTGTAGTACCACTGTATGAGCAGATGAGGGTGGTACTTGCCTTGACTGCTTTTCAGGATCCCTCCCCCCTCAGAAGTGGAATGACTTGCAGCGTGCTCTTGAGCTAAATCATCTTATTTCTTTAGATAGATTCAAGTGCCTGTTGTTCAATGTTCTGCAGTCTGTTTGGAATTGTTATTTGTGATCGTGTGATTGTATTGTGTGTGTGTGTTTCATGTATTTTGTACTCAGGGCTTCATTGAAAAAGAGAGCTTTCTCTCAATTGACTTTCCCTGAATAAATAAAGGATTCATTCATTCATTCATTCATTCATTGTGTTAGTAGTAGTCCAATCCAGCAGCTCTGTTAAAGCAATAACACAATCTGATTGTGGCTTCTTCAATCGGTGTGAGAAGTTCCTTTTGATACTGTACAAACAAATCATTCACGCTGATATTTAAGGGAAGACCTTGATTGAATTAATTCCGCTGTGAATTCACACAAACATGTCTGGAGATTAAATCTCTGGAAACCCGACTAATGAATATTTGAACGCTCTGCCTGTCAGTCAGTTGAGGGTCGTCCTTGAACGGCAATATCAATAAAGCCAAGGTTTCCATCTCAACATCAGACCCACTAACGCAAAGTATAGCCCCACTGCTGCCCCACAAACACACTCGCATGCTGAGAGAAAGAAAGTCAGCCCCCTCGGATTGATCTTATCGACGTCAAGTACACGCACACACCCCTCTCTGTTAATGCTGCTGTGTCTCTGAACTGGTCTTGGCACTGGGGCAGGCAATGAATCACGTTGATGGTGAGAGACGGGACAGTTCAAGATCAGATAGACAGATGAGACGGTCGTGCCGGCGTTTGAGGATTCACAGAATACGTTTCCTCATCCGATGCATAAAGATAAGTGGCATGTCCTCGAAGCAACTTGGCAACTGTGAGGATGACGGATCGCACCAGCGCTGACTGCGCTCATCCCTCATTCAGACACCCAAAACTGACTGGTTAATCAAAGAAGTGTGAAGAGAAAAATATCAGATTGACCCACAGATGTTTAGTCTGAAAACATGTCACTGGATGCAGATATTTCTGTCTGGTAAGAATGTGGATTTATCTGTATATGTTCATGTTTTAATATAACTTCTCAACTTTTCTTTGTTGATTTTAGTTGTAAACTTTGCAGAAGTCTTCCCATCAGATTGTTTCTGCTCAACCGTGAACAAAATCCACTCACCAGTTTGCCTTCAGTCCACCCGCTGCATCACAGCCTGCCCAGTCCTGATTACAGCTGCTATCAGCCTGTTCATCGCTGTGTTCTTTTCCAGGGGTCCAAAGGGTGTGTGGACATTAGAGGAAAAGGGCGAGTCGCCTCACTTTGACACGACATTTGAAAATGCCCGGCCCAGCTTGACTCACATGGCCCTCCTGGGACTGCAGAGAGCCGGGTACCTCAAGTATCTCATCAGCCAGAACGTGGACGGCCTGCACGTCCGATCAGGCTTCCCAAGGTAACTCTGCCCTCAGTACACACACAGCAATCTCAGTCGCTAACTCACATCACAGTTATCGGTAGACATGAAGGAAAACATTATTAACAAAGTCGATGAAAGCCTTGAGGGTGAACCTAAATATTAAAGTTGCCTTCAAACCAAAACAATGAACTGAAAGATGCTAAAAAAAAAAAAGCTCCACAGAACGGAGTCAGGAGATTATTCTCTGTGGGTTTGTCTCTTCGAGTGTCCACCTTCACACTGCATGTACTCAGTTGAGGCATAGTTAATATAAAATTATTCATAGTACAGCAGCCTTCCTCCCGTTTCACAAAATAATTCGAGTGTAGATGAAAATGTTCTCTGTGTGCTGACGCTGAGAACATTTTGGGGACATCGCTGTGCTCGGAGCGAAGCGAGCGGAGCGGAGAGACGAGGGAATGATAAGTGAGGAGTGGACGTGAGACACTTGCGCAGAGGAAAAAGGGAACTTGTTGAGAAAAACGCAGGGATTTCCTCATTCAGGATCAAACAACAGAACGATACCTCCATCATTTTCTTGTATTTTTACAAACATACAGAATTGTGGGCTGTCTGGCACTATTTCACACCAATTCCCAACATGTTGAGTCGTGATCTGCTCTGACATATTCAGCAGTGTCAGAAATGAGGCGCTCGGATACGTTTTGAATAACGCTCGGTGTAATGGGAAACGTTCAGTCTGACTAACCCAGGGCCAAGAATCCAATTTTTCATTCAGCGCGTACGTCCAGCCTTTACGCATATTGGAAGGCTTGTTTTCCCCGGGAGCCATTTCTTCGCTCTCCCTCCACTTTTTACAAAAAAAAAAAGATCTTTAGACGAGGGTAGACAGCGAAGTGGTAGTTCTCGAAGGAAATCACAGAGAGAGCAGACGAACTGGTTTAGTAAACTGGTTGGTATTAATCTGCCCAGTGAGGCGCGAGACGCGAATATGGCCTCAGAATATTTATCAGAGTCGCAAAGATCCAACCGAGGAAAAAGTTTTGTAGAAGAGCCTCGACATTAACTTCAAGGACAGTGATCTGAGTGAATATCATCCGTGTGATCTTTCTGCCTGTGTGAACTCTTCTCCCTCTCGCTCTATTAGGGATTTGTTATCAGAGCTTCATGGAAACATGTTTGTGGAGGAGTGTGAGAAGTGCGGCAGGTTTGTACACGCGCACACACACACACACAACACACAAACACACAAACACACACACACACACAAATACCGATTGATCACCCACATATTCATCTTCTAACTTTGATCATTCCCAGTTTGACAAGCTGACACTGACTTTCACTTTGAGGCCATTTTTTTAGGTACACTTGTTCTGTAACACAAACAGCAAATCATGCTGCTGCAACACAGCATAATATGGCAAATAATACAAAATAAAAAAAAAGAATAATCTGAATCTGCAAAGTGTGTGTGTGTATATATATATATATAATTTCGTTTTGTTTTCTTCCGCTTTATCCATGCGGGTCGTGGGTGATGTTACCGCTTTTATACCACCTTTTTTTCAAGGTGGAGCGGGGGTACTGGGGCCAAATCCAGTGACTCTATGGGCGAAGGCCAGGGTACTCCCTGGATGAGTCGCCAGCTCATCGCAGGGCCCTTACTGATGGCAGTGGCTGCCACGAAGGTGCCAACTGCACATCAGGAGCAGGGTTGGGGTTCAGCATCTTGCTCAAGGATGCTTCGGCTTGTAACTCAGTCCCGCCCAGGGGAGCCAGGGAATCAAACCAGCGACCTTCCGGTCACTAGTCCTCAGCTCTACCCACTGAGCTACAGCCGCCCCATCTGCAAAGTAACTAGTAGCTAAAGTTATCAGATTAATGATGAGGGGTAAAATGTGCTATATTTGCATGAATATTTCCCTCCAAATTGTGGTGGAGTGGATGTGAAAAGTGGCAGATTTTAATCACAGCAAATGTACATCATCAATCAGTATCGTCCCTAAAATAAAGCATATCTGTCAGTCTCCAGTTCGCCTAACATTAGTGTATCAGATATCTCTCTGGTACCTGAGGAGCTGGCTTCCTCCTGCAGGTTCTGCAGAGAGTGAAACGTGATTGAAACTACTGACAGACCTCTTACAGTTCAAAGGAAGGCCAAGAGGACGCAAGAGTAATAGCTGGAACGTGCAGGAGTCCGTCTCTGAAAGCTCTGTTGTTG
The DNA here is from genome assembly GCF_900880675.1 of Sparus aurata. Taxonomy (NCBI): domain Eukaryota; kingdom Metazoa; phylum Chordata; class Actinopteri; order Spariformes; family Sparidae; genus Sparus; species Sparus aurata. The sequence continues at coordinate 26,437,345 of NC_044207.1, read as the reverse complement.
ACGCCCCGCAGCGGCAGAACTCACGCTGGCTTCCACTCCTTCCGGATTATAAGAAAAGCATGAAGGTTAGAAAGTCACGTAAATGTGTGAGTCAGAAATTCTGTTAAAAAAGCAGAATGAAACGCGGTTGCTTTGTGCCAAAGGTAAAAGCAACCGGTGTAAAAAATGTTGAGTGGTCCTCTGCGCACAAGGGGCACCTTTTTATACCAATGGGTTCTGTGTATTGGTCCTCAGCAGAACAAAAGGCCCTTTCTCAGAGCGTTCGTCATCTCAGATAATGACAGCAACTCCATTTTACTGCAGTGACCTGCACAGACTGAAGATCTCATCCAAGCAGATTACCTTTGGGAAGAAGTAGAACAGAGGCATACATGTATTTTTAACAACTTTGCAGCAGGTACATGAATCACTGATGTCTCCAGAAACATAATGCATTAAAGAAATCAGGTGTATTTTGTGGTTTATCTAACAAAGTGGCCTCAGAGTCTGTATGATCATGTTTTTATGTTTTAATCTGTGTGCTTGTTATTGTCTTAATCATATTTATGTTGAAGTCCAATCAGTGCTGATGGTAAATCCAGTAGCCACATTAGCTGAGTAGTCTGGGTGTAAATCCCAAGTTTCATCACGATACGATACTATATCGATTATTTGGACAACGATGCGATATTTGCTGATATCACAACTCTGCCACAATTTGATTTCAGTTTGATTCAACACAGTACCTGTGATCGATATGAGATGATTTCATCTGCCCATTTAACACAATCAGTTAGATTTATATCAACTCACAAAAGGCAACTACAATATGATTAGACAGTTTTATTGCTGAACTCTTCAGTGGAAATAGAATTTTATCAATGTTTCCAGGCATTTAAATTAAAAAACAGTCTGTTCTTTTTAATAAAAAGAAAGAACTGTTTGGAAAGAAGCTGTGCATGGATGGAAACGGTGACACAGACGTGCCACAGGTGTCGTCACACCACTGCTGAGCAACACGCTAACGGCTAATTCAACAGGTTTAACGCACGGCTTCAAAATTGAAGTCGGGTCAAGGCCCTGATGGATCTATTTTCTTTGTGCCTTTACTGGTTCTGGTTGATAATTCAGTCTGTAGGAAAATGCACAAACACAGTCCAGTTTCAGACGATTAAATGTACCAGCAACACTGATGGGACATTAACAAAAAAAAAAAAAAAAAGAGCAATTTTCCCCTTTTAATCATAACTCAACTAAAGGTGATCTGGTTAAGTGGAGATGTAATCTGCAGAGGTCTTGATGTTCCAGACAGTACGTGAGAGAAAAAGTGATCGGTGTGATGGGGCTGAAGCCGACAGGACGGTACTGCGATGTGATGCGATCCCGAGGACTCAGAGCGTGCAGGTAGACGCGCGCTTTCACAGTATTTTTTAAAACAATGGACCCTGATCCATTTACTGGTATGACTGTGTATTCTTTCCTTTTTTAACAGAGGAAAGCTGATGAGCACTATACTGGACTGGGAGGATGCTCTTCCTGACAGAGACCTGAACAAAGCAGATGAAGCCAGCAGGTGAGATGGGCTAAAAACGCTTTCTTTTATAGTTTTCTTTATTCTGTTTTTAGTTTGCACTCAGCATCCTGTGCATCACAGTCTGCTGCAATGTTTTCCATTTTCCTCTTGTGCTACAAATGTTTCTATTCAATCCATCAGCCACAAAAAGCTTCTGTTGTGTGTCGATATAACGGCAACGTGAACTTGGATGCAAGTGACCCATAAAAGATGCATAACCGTAATTTCAATCACAAAGGGGAGACGCACGGCTGTGACCGCTGAATTGGGTTATTTGTTCGAGGCAGGTCGATGTCACGATGGAGGTTTTGATTTATACTACAGTCTGGATTTCACCCACCGCGGCACTACAGGGTTGCGTCGCCCGTGACCAAGCATCGTCATGCATGGATTCCTCCTTTTCTCATTCTTTCATTGACTCGGTCACAGCAGAACTGGAGTTGCATCCAAATCACTTCTGTGTCGCCGTTTCTCATGAATGCGGGACTGCTGGTGGCGAATCACTGTGTTTACCCTTGTTTCATTCATTACGAGGGGAATCGGGGAGCAGATAGTTTGAAGCGGAGACGGCTTTGCTTGATGTGTTTTACTGAAAAGCAGCAGATAACAGTTTGTAGCTTCTCGTGTAGAAACACTCCAGCTGAGGGACAGTTTCTCTGAAGAAAACAAGAAAATCTCCAATGCTTTGAAAAAGCAGCAGGCCATTTTGCAAGACCGCTTCTTTATCTCACCGTCTGGAAGAGAAAATATCCCCTTTTGTTGAAGAATATCCACTATATATGTGTATGTTTATAAATATAAAAGCGGCGCTGTATCAAACGCTTAAGAAATCTCAGCCTTCAACTTATAAATCCTCCTTAACAACAGACTAAAAGACGTCATCACCAGCAGTCAAACACCTATGAATTATATATTAAATACTTTATCCATGACACGTTTCTGTTCTGTTTGCACCCAGACGAGCAGACCTGGCACTGACGCTCGGCACCTCCATGCAGATCAAACCCAGCGGAGACCTTCCACTCCTCACCAAGCGCAAGGGAGGGAAAGTGGCCATCGTCAACCTGCAGCCCACCAAACACGTGAGTTTTCACTAACACGCCGCCACCTGACACACTTGTTTATAAAATCCCCCCAAAAAAACAAATTAAATGATGCGCCGTGTGTGCTCTGTCCAAGATGTTCAGTCTAATTCACGGCTGTAATTTTCTCTTAACAGGACAAACATGCGCACCTGCGTATCCATGGCTACGTGGACGAGGTCATGAAACAGCTAATGGAGTTGCTGGGACTGGAAATACCAAAGTGGGAGGGTCCGACCGTCTGCGATCGCTCCGCACCTGACTCCACCACCACCGATGTCAAACCACCGCGAGGAGTTACTGCAAAGCGAAAGGTGAAGGAGGAGGAGGAGAGGAAACGAGAAGCGGCTGCACCGACAGACGACGTGAGCGCCGAGGAGGAGACGGGGTTAGTAAAGAGGGAGAGATCAGACTCCTCAGTTGAGATAAAGGGAGAGAAATAGCCTCAGGAATTTTTTTTTCCTTCACCACACAAAACCCGTCCAGAAAAAAAAAAACACTTAACAGCAGAGGACACACGGGGCGAGAAAGAGGGGGAAGTTCTTCTCATCTTCAGCCCTCAAAGACTCTTCTTGTACTGTCGCTGTTTTCTTAAACCCCAGATGTCTTTCAACCACCGAACTGTTCTGTAAAACTGACTCCTGAGCTGAAAGTGAGCCTCATGAAGCGAAAACTTTTTTTTTTTTTTTTAGGGTAAGAAGACGGCAAAATGTTAGATCGGGACTGTTTTTGATATCTGGTCAAATAACTTTGCATATTATTAGAGAACTCTGAGTACAAACGAGATGAGATCTGGAGCACGCGGTTATATTTAAGCTTTTTAATAAGGTGCATAAAGTTGCTGCACCTTATTAAAAAGCTTTATTAATATCAGGACGCTCCAGATCTCGTCCCTAGAGATGAGGAGAGAGATCCAAAAGAAGAGGATATCGAGTCATCATCTGTAGGTTGGTTCAGCTCGCAGGCTTGTAAAATTCAGGGGAACATCATAGATTTTTCTTATTTTTAAGAGGGTTTTCTAAATTAAACGTTCTCTCGGAACTCATTGTCAATACTTTCAATGCAAAACAATTTTATTTTATTTTTTGTTATCCTCAACTTTATGCAAATGCGAATGATCTCAAACCGTCAAACTGCTTCTCTCGCTGTAAGCGAGGTTCCTCTTTCCTCCGGCGAGATTTATAATCGCTCCTGTTTTTGTGCAATAATGGAGCACCTGCTGCTGATTGGCTGTAAAAGGATTGTAATCACACTGAACGTTTCTAGGAAAAGGTTTTTTATCACAGGAAAAAAAAGCGTTGCACTCTGTACTGTACTGTCTTTTTTTTATATATATATATACGTTTAATTGGGTAATAAACGCAACGCGCTCCTGCAGGAACATCCTGTGTGTGTGTGCTCGGTAAGTGGACGTTTTAGACAGAGACGGCGTGTTTTTGTACATGTGAGATGATGGTTTGAATCTGTGTTCGACCCCATTATCATTTTTGTGGTCAATATCTATCTATCTATATCTATATCTATATCTATATCTATATATCTATATATCTATATCTATATCTATATCTATCTATATATATATATATATAATATATATATATATATATATATTATATATATATATATATATATATATATATATATATATATATATATATATATATATATATATATATATATATATATATATATATATATATATATATATATATATATATATATATTACATATACACTACTCACAAAAAGTCAGGGATATTCGGCTTTTGGGTGAAATTTCAGGATATACCTAAAATCCACTATAACCTTTACAGATGAACTTAATGTGACCTTCTCTAAACTTTTGAATGCACATGTCCAACAATTCAATGTTTCAGTACTTTCTGCACAACTTGCTGTTCTCTAACAAGGAGCTTAACGGCAAAATTCACAACAGGTGTTTGGTCCATGAATCGACCAATACATTTCCTGGTTCAATTAGAATCGGTATTTAAACAGTCCTCCTCATCATGCTGTTCACATTTTGACATCATGAGACCAAGACGACACCTAACAATTGATCAACAGTACCTCGCCATTGCAAGGCTTCAAACAGGATGTTCTCAGACGGAAGTGGCCACTGAGCTTAGAGTGTCACAGAGTGTCATCAGTAGGTTGCAACAGAGATACAGAGAGACTGGAAGAGTCACAGAAAGGCATAGAAGTGGACGTCCATTGGCCACATCCCACACTGATGACCGCTTCATTGTGAACAGTGCCCTGCAGAACCGGATGATGAATGCCACTCAAATCCAGGCACATTTAAGGGAGGTGAGAGGCACCCAAGTGTCACGTCAGACCATTCGATACCGTTTACATCAGTGTGGTTTGCGTGCTAGACGACCTGCAAGGGTACCTGATCACACCACCAGGCACAGGCGTCATCGTCTTGCATGGGCCAGGGAGCATTTACGCTGGACGAGGAACCAGTGGGCCTCAGTGCTGTTCTCTGATGAAAGTCGATTCATGTTGAGCAGAAATGATGGCCGCCAACGATGTTGGAGACGTCAAGGAGAGCGCTATGCCTCAGCCACTGTTGTCACCAGACGAGCCTTTGGTGGTGGTGGTGTTACAGTGTGGGCAGGAGTGTCTAGTCAATACAGAACTGCCCTACACTTTGTGAATGGTACAGTGACAAGCCCATACTACCTGGATAACATCATTAATCCGGTCATTGTGCCCCTGTATGAACAACACAGGCCTAATTTCATCTTCATGGACGACAATGCACCAGCTCATCGAGGTCACATCATCAGGGAACGGCTGCTGGAGACTGGGGTACCTCAAATAGAGTGGCCTGCACTTTCTCCAGACCTGAATCCCATAGAAAATCTATGGGATCAGTTGATTCGCCGTGTTGAGGCTCGTAACTCTGTACCCCAGAACCTCAATGACCTGAGGGCTGCCCTTCAAGAAGAGTGGGATGCCATGCCTCAGCAGACAATAACTCGACTTGTGGACAGCATGAGACGTCGTTGTATAGCTGTAATTGATGCTCAAGGACACATGACAAGTTATTGAGACATTGACATTTTTTGTTGTGGTATACCCACCACTGTTGTTGGCTTTAGTTTCAATAAATGGTTTGACATGAGGAAATCACCATTGTATGTTTCTACTTAAATGCCCTACTTTCATGATATAATACCACTGAAGCGTGAACTTTTTGCATTTTCCATAAATTTCACCCGAAAGCCAGATATCCCTAACTTTTTGTGAGTAGTGTATATATATATATATATATATCCGTACGCTTGAATTGTCGAGCCTCCTCAACCCTAATATTCAGTCGTATGCTCCAGCTGTACAGTGTGTTACAGGTGTTTGTGCTTGATTACTGCAGCAAACATTATGCTGTGTGTGTGTGTGATGTTAAATATGCATCATCCATTAAGGCACTTCTGTCTCTTTTAGCTGTTTAAGCACATTATATAACAGCCGGTAAACACAGCAGCTGTAACTCAAAGAGCATGCACCAACTTCCTGCTCTTTGTCATTACACAGTTTTTTCATTGTTTGCTCCGCAGTGCTTGTTAAGAGTCTGAACCGCTAGTGAGTAGACTCGAGTGTGTTTGAGGGACTCATGAGAGAGACGCGGAGCAGTTTTACTTTTCCATTTAAATGCTAAATGTCTGCGCTAATTGAACTCAAATGAGGAAAGTCATTCTCAGGGTGCATTCACAAAGAACCAGGGGAGCGAGTGCAGCCTTTCTTTTTTTGAAGTTATTTTCTTGCGCTGTCAAAGAAACCCGTTGGGGGAATTGAATACAAACACTGAATCTGTTAACGGGAAAGATTCCGACGCGGTGTGAAGACAGTCGCAAGAAAAAACCTTAAAGTAACATCACATCGGCTCAGCTGAACACGGCTGTCGTATGTCACACAGATTCTTGTATCATCCTGTCAGCCGACAAGAGGGCATCAGACAACATGTGTAGTTCTTGGCTCATGTCATCCATTAGCTCATTATCACGAAGACAGTCAGACACCCAGAGTCTGCTAACAGGAGGACGCCAGGTGTGAAGGTAAGTAGGTAATCAGATCAAGGCACAAATGAGACATTCTTGTGAGTGAGAAAACAAAGAAGAAGCATCCCAGAATCTCACTTCGGTGCCAGACTAGACTGTCAGCTGCATTTTTTAGAATTACACTTAAAACCCAACATATGTTACGTCGTGGGAGTTCTGATGAAGAAATGCCTCCAGAAAATGAAAGAAGAGGAGGTCAACCACTGATTCCGTCCTTGGCTTTTTGGAGCGGATCCTGTTCGCAGTGTAATTGCAGTCTCATCAGCGATAATTGGTCGGCCCTGCCCTGCCATTTTCTAACTTGACGCTCTGGGTCTCCCAACTCATCAAAAAACGGACGCCTCGGGGTGGCACCCGACCCGCCCTGCAGCCCCAGCGCGACATTATTTGATGAGACCTGAATATCAACTTTTCCCACAAATAGCACCTTTAACAGAGACTGGTGATGCTGACGAGCGACCTCTTCTCACTCTGCCCTCATTTTCATTATATTGTTGTTCCTTAGGTTAAAATATGATGATATATAAACAACGTATCACCTCTTAGGCCAGTGAGTCCTGACATTTTTGGCTTACGACCCCATAAAATAAAACGGAGCAGCATCAAATGATTTCCAGTGTGTCTGCGTCACACGCTCCATCATTGGAACCGATAAATAACAACCCGACAGACTCTTCCTGCGACCTTGGTCACAGAATCTCTGTGAGAGCGCTGCAGGTCTGTGAAGGCAGATCTCTCTGGAAGGACACTAGTCAGTGCAGCACCAACAAACACAAGCCGGGTGCTTCATGTCAGGGATGGCCGCGAGGAGCCAGGCAGTGACGGCACGCCTGGAGAGGAGAAGACGACTGTGCATCAAAGATCTGTGGTCTGATGGCGCCAGAATCAAACTCCTCAGTTGTAATTCAAAGTGTTGCGTCTGGAGCAGCTCATTAAGCATTCAGCATGAGACCTGCTGTGAAGCACCGTGATAGCAGCTGCATGCTGCGTCGGAGACTCCAGCTGACAGTCACTGGGACTCTTTAAAGGAGTGTGAAAACAATGAAGGGAGCTAATGAGGCCAGACCACGACTTCATAAAGCAGAGCTAATTCTACGAGTCAGAAACCAGAGCCTCATTAAAGAAATGTGTGCAAATGGCGTGAAGGCTGTTTACAGACGCTCCCCAGTCGGCTCGAGCTGGTCTCCGAGGAAGACGGCTGAAGCTGTCAGAGGAGCCGCAGAGCCGAGAGAGGAAGAGACCGAAAACGGAGAGCTTTAAATGAATGTCGCACCACTAATGATGATGATAAAGAGAACATTTTCTAGAGACAGGTCTTTACAAAAGGCTTCCTATTATCTTTGTTCAGGATTGATTTCACCGAACTGGCTCTTAATTTGTTTTGGGAGATTAAAAATGTCATCCTTTCCTTTTGATTGAGGCCAATAACCCCCTCCCAAAAAAAACCCCCCAAGGCTCAAAGTCCAAACTCACAGGAAATTAGATGGGTTCAGAAAGTAATCATGAGGCAGACGAGAGCAGACAGCCTTCAGGTTTATCCTGAAATCCCCATTTAACTGTGAAATGAAATGTTGAAACGCCATAAAAAGGAGTCTGAATTGAGCCGTTCTGCTAAGTGAGCCTTCTCTTTGTCCAGACTCCGGCCGTCACTCTCTGACAGCTCATTCACGCATACGTCACTTCCCACCTGGAGTCCGGTTCCCAGCAAAGCCCTGGACAGGCTCCAGTATGTCCAGAACTCTGCTGCCAGGGTCTTCACCCGCTCCAGGCGCTGGCAGCACAACCACCCCCACCCTCACCCTCATCCACCTCCGCTGGCTGCCGGTCAAATCCTGCATCACTTCCACAAATCCTCACCCTCACCTGCAGGTCCCTGCATGCCCTTGTCCCTCAGTACCTGAGAGACTTCCTCCACAGATACACCCCATCCTGGACTTTGTGGTTTTTGGACACTGGCTTCCTCCACATTCTCCCCTCTCGCCTCTGAAACCTTTGTTGAAGGAGCTTTTTGTGTTGCAGCCTCTCACCCTCTGGAACTCTGTGGACATTTTCAATAAAACCTCTTCAAACCCAGCTGTCCGGCGCGGCCTTTGGACTCTAATTACATTCATCGCCCTTTCTGCTTTTGTTTGTTTTGTTTTGTACGAGCTGTTGGTGATGTTGCTTTGTCGTGTGTCGTTATTTACTGTTATTTCATCTGCACAGCAACCTTGGGTTCAGTGAAAGGCGCTATTATGATTCTAATTATTATCGACGATGGAGTACAATTGGCAGCAATCTGTTCGGTTTAGAAAGCCATTTTTTTTTCCTCATGTGGGAACGATTTTCTCAGAAATGTCCTTCGTGGAAGGGAGTCATTATCATTGCCTGTTTTTGAAGACACTTCTAATTGTAATCTGACAAAGACGTGTCTTTCACAAGCTCATCACTAACATCACTAACAGCTGCAGTCAGATTCGTCGCCACATTTCTGGATGGAGACGAATCTCTGAGGAGAGTCGTGTTTTTGTTCCCGCGGCCTGTGCCGTGACACAAAGTGGGTTAAGGCGTAAAACTTGGTGCCATTTAATTGAGTTTAATCATCTTAAAGTGCTGCCAGTAAATGTGTTAGATCGAAGGTTGATGCAGACAATTACGTGTGTAAATCAAAGACCGAGACCTTGAAGAGAAATGAGATTCTTAAATTATGGGTGCAAACGAACCACTCGTCTGGAGATGCTGACCTGCGGCCAAGAGGTAATTGGTTCAGTCCCTCGACGGGCAGAATGAATGAAGCGTGAATATCATTCAGATGTAATTCAGCGTCGAGAGGAGTAAAATTCACAGTATACGTCATCTTGCGTTAGCTAGATACACTTCTAAAGTCGCCGTTTTATCTGACAAACTCCACGTTCATCAGCCAGAAATGTGAAACCCGCTTTTTGTTTGTGAGGAATTTAAGGCCTAGTGATTCGTACATTCACTGCAAACCACAACTGTAGGAATGTTACGTTTGTTGTTATGGAATAGCTGATCATCTGAAAAGCTTACTAAGCGAAATGCCAGCACCACGTCGTCACTCTTCCTCCTCATCCTCTCCGTGCATCACTCTTGTTTTTGATCAAGCTCTGTCCACTTGGTGTTTTTCTAAAGTATATTTGCGTTTTTTCCCTCCAGATATCTTGTCCCTTCTGTAGCCTAGAGGAGGCAGTCCTGAAGGCAGAGTACAGAAGTTCTGGGACCCTACTTTTATGCCACTGGATCACGTTCCCTAACTGGACGACCAACGTAGTATTTAGCTGGATTTAGCGAAAACGTATGCAACAACTCAGAAACAAAACTAATCTAGGAGTTGACATTAGCTACCAGCCTCCAGAACATGTGCGGATTGCCTCGTGGTTTTGCTTTTTCACACGCAGTCGGGGCTCTTAATCCCCGTTTTTAATTCTGCAGGTTTGATAAACACATGTATAGTCCACTCTGTACATCCTTGCGTCTATAAATAACCGCTCTATTATGTTTAAGAACTTGGCTTTTCGTCAGCTGTTGCATTCAAGCTGTTTACCGAACAGCTCTGCTTGCTGCATTATAACAACACATTGTGAGCTCACTGCGTACTCGGCAGACTGCCTTCAACTGTGACTCACTTTGGTCCTTTCCTATATTCCTTTATATGTAAATCTACATATCATTCACGCTCATGATACCGTGAAGGAAAAACATCTTGAGCCTGTAATACTTTTAAACCAGTGATCCGTACTGAAGCTACAGCTACAATAAATCAGCAGTATCCTCAGTGGAAATGCTTGTTTCTTACTTATCGTTTTACCATTAATCAAGTGTAAATATCATTAAACTTATTAATTAACCTGTGTTGACTGTTTAGCCCACACTAAATGTTACTTGTTATCTGCCACAGATATTGTTTTGTAACGTTACCCTTTAAAACCTTTTAGAAAGTAGTGTTTGGGCAAATCGTGAAAGGCTAATATACAGATTTTTTTTTGGGGGGGGGGGGGGGGGGGATTAATCGTTAAAGACTTGAGTAGCAGAACCGTGAACCTCCTCCACTTCAGGCACATGCTTCTCATTTTTATGCCATCTTTGCAGCTTCCTGCCCAAAGGTCGCAGCCCGGACACGTCCTGACAGAAAAATAAGGACAGAGTAGGAAAATACCAAACACGTTTTACTCATCTCATCCTTGCAGGAAAAAAAACATCATCTTGAGCCTGTAATATCTTTAAGGCGGTGTTAAATCCACACCGGCCCGCTGGACGTATAGGGATGACACTCGGGATTCCTCAAGTGGTTTTCATCCCTGTGCTTGAAAATGAAAAGCTGAGCCTCTGAGATTGCAACCTTGTTGAATGTCGCGTGTTTGTCAGCGAAACGGCTCAGAAATGGAAAACGTTTCTTCAATCCGGCCGTGAGAGGGTGAACTGTAACTGCTCCTTCTGTCGGATAGAGCTCGATGATTTAACAGTAGAAGAGATGAAACGACGGGGAGATTAAATCAGAGGAAACAATAACAGGTGTCAACAAGACTTTCTGTTGATTAGACGGGGGCATCAACCTGAACAAGAGGACTGGCATCAATCATACTTTGGAATCACAGTTGTGAGAGCCTCCCATGCAGAGACCCGTTGGATAAATCCATGATTGTGATTGGAGGTGGACTGTCGTGGTGTGTGTGTGTGTGTGTGTGTGTGTGTGGTATTTGCATGTCAGGCCCTATCTGCGGCCAGCTGACGATGGCTATCTGCGTTCAAACTCTAAAGGTTGCAAAAGGGTAAAAACGTGCAGCAGCTTTTGTGCGGCTGACTCATTTTTTCCTCGTCTTCCTCCCTCGCGACGGCAGACGAGATTAACTTCCCGGAGACGCCACCGAACTCTTTTGTCCTCTTGTTTTATTTAATGTCACATCACATACGTGTAATCACAATCACAGCGGTACAGCAAGGCAAGGCAGACACCGAGAGACATCAAACAAGGACTGCCAAACACCCCGGAGTTCAGCTTCACTGCATGTGATGAGGGAGACTCTGGTTTCCTCACTGAGTTAGCAACAATAACACATATAAATATTGAACACATCCACCTGAATGACGATCCTAACAGTCCTCATGATTGCCTGTGTGAGTGTTTGAGCATGATTTAGCATGAGCTGACTCGTTTATTTCAAGATAAAGCTAAAAACACAACTTTCAGGTTAGTCTGTAACAGGTGAGTCTTATCAAGTTTGCTGAGAGATCTGGAGGTATGACGTGTCAGGAACCCTGTTAGAAAATGCCACCAAAGAAAATATGGCACAGTAGATCTATGAAGGAGAATTTTCCTTCATATTAAAGGAAAAGTTTGACATTTTGGGAATTTACGATTAGGTGCTTTCTTGCCAGGAGTTGAGATGATCGAGGTGAGTCTCATGTCTGTATGTTAAATATGAAGCTAGACCCACATTTGTTTGTGGACGTCTATGATAATCGTCTATTTTGCTCTAAATGGGATCATAATTTACAAAATGAACATCAGGGTCAGTTAAAGAAGACCTGAAACAAGAAACCGAGACCATAAACGGATTAGGACGTGAGAAGTAGGGTCATTTTCTCATAGACTTCTATACAATCAGACTCATTTTAGTAACCAGTGGTTTAAGGCACCTCCATGTTTCCAGACCCAGGAGCTCCTTCCGCTATTTACACTCTGTATGAGCTACAGCTAGCAGCTGGCTAACTTAGCTTAGCACAAAGACTGGACAAAATCTGTCTACGAGCGCCGTCGAAGCTCACTGGTGAACGACATCCGCACAAAAACAGCAAAACTGAGAGCCAAGAAAAACAGCTTTTAGTCAATTTTTGATCTTTTTTTTAAACTTAACGTGTTATTATGCTGATTTAAAGGTGCAATATGTAACCTGTTGAGTTAATACTCAAAAAGCTAACAGCGGGGGACCGACTTCATGTCCAAGTTGCACACCTGTGCTTGTCCTCGTGCATTACAAACCGTACTGCACTGAAGCACAACTCTTCCAACCGTCCAGAGCCAAATACACTCAAACAAACTGGACTTTGGGCGGTTCAAACGTGCTTGGGCACTGTACGGATTGCCTCCGACCTGGACGTTCCAGTGCTAGCTTGTTAGCATGCTTTCTGTTGTTTTTCCACATAATATAAGATGTCATAATGTTAAAACTGCTAGTCCTTCACATTCAGTTGAGAATTTAAGTTAAGTTTTGATTTTGTACATATTGCACCTTTAAATACCTTTGGATAGAGCCAGGCTGGCCATTTCAATGTTTCCCAACACTGTGCTAAGCTAAGCTAAGCTAAGCTAACCTGCTGCTGGCTGTAGTTTCACATTTAGGGTACAAACAACAGTGGTGTCTTCTTATTTAACTCTCAGCGAGGAAGTGATTACATTTTCCCAAAAAGACAAACGTTTCCTTCTCCAGAGTAAATCACATATTGATTTCCTTGTGTATCATGACCAGGCTGGGTGGTGCCTCCTCCACCCTCCTCCCCCTCAGAGCCAGCGTGAGGACATTTCGGAGGGAGTGCGACACTCTCAGCAGGAGCGCCTTCAGTCCGGCTCTGTACTCCTTTCGGATCAGGCAGTAGAGAACTGGGTTGAGGCAGCTGTTGGCGTGAGCTAAGCACACAGTCAGGGGGAAGGCGTAGGCCTGCGTGTTGTAGAAGGCTTTGCTGAAGGGCACCAAGTCAAATTTGATGAGCACCCCCCACAGGGTGAGGGCCTGGTTGGGCAGCCAGCAGAGGAAGAAGGACAGGACTACGATGGTGACGGAGCGGGTGAGTTTGGAGTGGCGGCGGTGGCGTCCTCTCTCTGACTCTGACGCCTCCGTGGCGGTGTCGCTGACCACGCTGCCTACGATGCGGCGGCTCAGGATGAACCTCAGGAGGAGGAGGTAGCACACAGAGATGACGATCAAGGGAACGACGAATCCCAGGAGGACTTTCTGTGTTTGATAGAGTCCAAGCAGGACTTGAGGATCCCAGTGGTCCGAATCGGAGTCAGAGAAGCGCACTAAGCACAGCTCGTCATCTGCAGACACCTGTGAACAAAAACGACTGTTAGGAAGCTCACAAGAGACGAAGCATGTAGTGTACCAACAGCAGAGACCAGCACCAAAACACAACATATGCTGGTCTTGCTGGTTACCCAGGAAAAACCAGCATAGACCAACAGCAGAGACCAGCACCAAAACACAACATATGCTGGTCTTGCTGGGTAACCAGCAAGACCAGCATATGTTGTGTTTTGGTGCTGGTCTCTGCTGTTGGTCTATGCTGGTTTTTCCAGCAGGGTAAGCAGGGATGGTAGATCAGTCTCACCTGGACTGTGGTGGAGTAGAAAGCATGAGGCAGTGTAGCCACCAGTGACACCACCCAAATGGCCAAACTGGCCCATTTAGCTCGAGCAGCGGCTCTCCTCGGGCTCTCCATCTTTAGCGAGGTCACCAAGGAGCGGTAGCGGGTCACGCTCATGGCGGTGAGGAAGAAGACGCTGGCGTACATGTTCATCGTGGTGACCGAGCTCACGATCTTGCACATGACCCGGCCGAAGGGCCAGCGGAAGTCCATCACCGTGTCCACGGCCCAGAAGGGCAAAGTGAGGACGAACTGCAGGTCGGTCAGGGCGAGGCTCATCACGAGGCAGTCGATGGATGAGTGGTGGTGGCCCCGGCGGCGGGAGTGGAGCAGGAAGAGGGCCAGGAGATTACCCACAAGCCCCAGAACACACACCACCGAGTAGACGAGGGCGATGAGAACCCGCACCTGTCGAACACATGAACGCAGTCACGTTTTTAAACCTGTGAAGGATTCAGCTCAACTCCAGGCAACTTTTTCATTATGTTTAGGTGATTCAAAGGAACAGTGACTCATCTTCATTCTGATGTGGCTTATTTTATTCTGCAGGTGCGTGAAGACTGAGTGAAGGACAGTGGATGTGACATTCTTCAGGGGGCTTTAGGGTAAATTTACTCAAGAACTGCGCTTACAATTTTTAGCTATTCATACTTTACTTGGGTTCTCCTTTTCAGGCCACTTTCCACTTTCACCCGAACACATTTCAGAGGGAAATTTTGTACCTTACACTGCACTACAATTATCTGACAGCTTAAATTACTTTACAAATCAAGGTTGTTGCACAGAACACATGAAGCTCTTCTAAAATTGTTGAATCTTATACAAGAGCACCTGAGAAGATTACTCAGGCAATTGATCGAAAGAAAACTGACTGGGAACTATTGTGTCTTTTATAATTATCTTGGGGAATGTAAGGATTTGATACTTTGGTGTCACTTTGAGCTCGGGGTAATTGTGATGATGAACAGCTAAATCCTGCTTATTACAGTATGTTTGAGTAAAACTAGTGTTTTTTCTGCATTGAGTACTTTTACTTTCAATACTTTAAGTACATTTTTGTGACTCTTTACTTCTCTAGCATTTTAAGTGCAGGACTTTTACTTGTCACAGAGAAAGGCTAGGATGGGGGAAAGAAGAGAAAGTAGAGAAAGAGAGAAAGAAAGAGGGTAAGAAAGATGAGGAAAGGAAGGGAGAGAGAAAAGAAGGAAGGAAGAAGGAAAGGAGAAAAAAAGAAGAAAGGGAGCGAGAGGAAGGATGGAAGAGAGAAAGAAAGACGAGGAAAGGAAGGAAGAGAGCGAGAAAGGAAGGAAGAGAAAGAGAAGAAGGAAAGGAGAAAAGAAGAGAGGGAGAGAGAAAGGGAGAGAGATGCAAGACAGAAAGAAAAAGGAAGGGAGAGAGAGAAAAGGGAAGGAAGAAGGAAAGAGAGAAAGACAAGGACAGGAAGGGAAGACAGAGAGAAGAAGGAAGGAAGAAGGAAAGGAGAAAGGAAAAGAGAAGAAAGGGAGAGGAAGGATTAAAGACAGAAAGAAAAAGGGAGAGAGAGAAAAGAAGTAAGGAAGGAAGGAAGCAGGAGAGAAAGACCAGGAAAAGAAGGAAGGAAGAGAAAAAGAAGAAGGAAGGTAGGAAGAAGGAAAGGAGAAAAGAAAAAAGAAGAAAGGGAGAGGAAGAATGGAAGACAGAAAGAAAGAAAACCCAGGAAAGTAAGGGCGGGAGAGAGAGAGGACGGAAGGAAGAAGGACGGACGGACGGAATAAGTAAGGACGGAGGGAGGAAGGACGGAGGGACTTAGGGAGGAAGGACGGACGGAGGGCAGCCTGGCTACACCCTTCAGAGGACCTACTGCCAGGTTGGCGCTGTCTCCGTGCAGGTCCAGTGAAGACTCCTTGGACAGGATGTGCAGCCAGCAGTTCAGTGAGAGGTTGAAGGTTGCCAGGTTGGACGCGGCTCCTGTCGGGCTGACAAGTTTGAAGATCTCTCGCTCGTCCTCTTCTCCTCCGCACACACTGATGGCGGTCAGGGGTCCGGAGGCGCTGCTGTTGCTCTGCATGATGCTGCAGAGGGGGAAGAAAAGAAAAAAGCGACTTTCTTCTCAAAACTAATCCCGACCCGTACAGACTGAGGGTGCGCAGGTGAGGATGCGAGAAATCCCCATCGTCCCTCGCCCTGTTTGTTCAAAGTGTCATCTGGATTCATCCAAGTGAATACAATTTAAAAAACTTCAACGCCTTCAGTTCTTACAAGCCAGAAAAATGATAATAAATACAGGAAGAAGCTGATTAAATCCACGTCGGTGTATTTTGGCGGCTGACATCTGTAGTGATGCAGCCGCCTGCTCCATCACAGATGTGACAGCGTCCCCCAAACTTGAGGCTTTTATACTGGCTGAGACTCTCCTGCACCGCTGGGTGGCGCACTGCCTGTCTACAAACACGCGGCTGGTTATTACTGCAGGTCCGGGCATGAATGAAGCTCCGCTGGGTGCAGGTCGTAGTCAGACTTTCAATTTGCATTCAAAGAAGGAGTCAGATTATTGTAAAGGTTTCAGATCTGAGCAGTGCCGGATGATTCATGAGTGAGAGATGGAAGGAAGGAAAAATGGGAGAGAGAGGGGGAGAGAGGGAGGAAGGAAGGAAGAATAGGAGAGAGAGGAAGGAGAGAGGAAGGAAGGAAGGAAGGAAGGAAGAATAGAAGAGAGGGAGGAAGGAAGGAAGAATAGGAGAGAGAGGAAGGAAGAGAGGGAGGAAGGACGGAAAGAAAAAGGAAAGAAAGAACGTAAGAAAGAAAGAAAGATGGGGAAAGTAAGGGGATGGAAGAAAAAGGAGAGAAAGAGGATGGAATGTAGGAAGGAACAAGGAAGAGTGAGAGGAAGGAAGGAAAAGGGAAAGAAAGAAGACAAGGAAAGTAAAGTAAGGGGGAAGAGAAAGAAAGAAGGAAAGAAAGGGAGAGAGGGAGGAAGGAAGGAAAAAAGAAAGAAAGAAAGATGAGGAAAGTAGGGGGGAGAGAGAGAGGAGGAAAGAGAAAGAACGAACGAACGAAGGAAAGAATGACGAGGAAAGTAAGGGAGAGAGAGGGGAAGGAAGGAAGGAAGGAAGGAAGGGAAGCAGCCTGGCTACACTCTTCAGTGGATGGAAGGAAGGAGGGAAGGGAGAGAGAGAGAGGAAGGGAGGGAGGAAGGAAGGAAGAAAGGAAGAAAGAGAGAGAGAGAAGGAAGGAAGGAAGGAAGGAAAGGGAAAAGAAGAAAGACACGGAAAGTAAAGTAAGGGGGAAGAGAAAGAAAGAAAGAAGGATGAGGAAAGTAAGTGGGAGAGAGTCACGAGGAAAGTAAGGGAGAAAGAGAGAGAGGGAGGAAGGAATGAAGGAAGGAAGGAAGGAAGGAAGGAAGGGATGCAGCCTGGCTGCACCCTTCAGTGGACCTGCTGCGGGTTGGCGCTGTCTCGGTTCAGGTCAACTGAAGACTCCCTGGGTGTTTTGAGGAAATTAATTAGTTGTCTGACACTTTACTGAGAAACTCCTGGTCTAAAAAAAAATCTTTAACAACCAATCAAATTAGAGCGAACCCTCTGAAGTCTGTCGTCACTCACCAGTAAGATTGCTTTTCATTATATGTTCCCCCCGTTTGATGGACCCAGCCAATCACAGCCCTCCGGCGTTACGTCCCAAATACCACCTTTAATATTCACATGATGTGAGGGAGGTTAAATTATACATGATGGTATTTTCAGAAAGGTTTCCTTATCAACACACGCACGAGGGTTTATTCACACGCATCTGAGGCGATGCACATCAGAGGAATGATGAAGTCGATTTCAAACAGCCTTCAGTCTTTGCGAGGGAGCCAGAGAGAGAGAGAGATGTGTGTGTGTGTGTGTGTGTGTGTGTGTGTGTGTGTGTTTGATTTGCATTTCTTATAGGTCACTGTTGGTATGCACACAATGCATCACTTTGGCTGGTTGTGTGAGAAAAGGCAGCTCGAAGATGAGAAATTCATGTTTTCTTCTGTCACTCTTTCTCAGCAGGTCTAGACTGGCATCGCTCAACAAAAGAAAGCCTGACATCCCGTCACGAGCTGCAGAACCTCACCAGCTCGCGACCAGCGGCAATAAAAATGTGTGACCCCTCTCCTTTAAAAGGCCGCGTCGAGGTCATCAGGGTGAAGTTATGAATTGCCTTGACTGGAACTTAAAGGAAGAAATCACCCAAGCATGAAAATTCCGTCATTATCTGACTCATCCTCATGTTTTTCTGGGGCTTCGCGGCAAAACAGCATTGTGGCATTCTCCCAAAAAGCTGAAGTCGATGGGGACTTGATTTAAAACATTGAATAAAACAACCAAAGAAGGAAAAATAAAGCGTCTCCAAACAGCTCCTCTGGCTTGAGCTCCGAACCCCCGAGGTCCCAAATTGATATGCAAAGATGTTATTTACACCCGTTTTCATGATGAAATCTTCACTGCAGCTGCTGTATATAACATATTTTCAAATCAATTTGGGACTCGGGGTCTTCTGGAGACTTGGATTATACCAGACGAGCCACACGGAGCAATTTCACCCCCATCTTCTTCAGCTGTTTAGGAGAATGTTGCAACGCTGTTTTGCTTCAGACATCTTTTTTTTTCCTCACCCGTCTTTCCATCAGCACGGAGGACGAGTAGATAATTACTGAATGTTCATTTTTGGGTGAACGTTTCCTTTAAAGTCCTGTCGAGGCGGTTCACTGTCATCCGAGATTCTTTGTCTGGTTTGATGAGCCGTCACAAACAACTTCAAAATGAAAACAGCATTATTTCGTAGTCAATTTTCTTTTTTACCTTCGTAGAACATTGAGCCAGGGTGGAGATGCAGATGGAGTCCGTCCCTGACGCAGCTCTTTGAAGCCGTCCATTTGCATTCTATTAAAGCTCCCCAGGACCATGAGAGATGTCTGATTTCATTTTCATCGGTTTGTTTTTGTTTTTCTCGGCACTTAGGAAACAAAGGGACGGGTGGATGTTGACGTCGAGTGCGTCGGAGCGTCTCGCAGACAAAGTGATTTGGATCCTCACCCCAAACGTCTCCCTCCTCATTGATGCCATGCTTAAAAATAGCACCAGTGAAATAAGCAATGATCTTATCAGAAAAGTGTGGGGAAGAATATGGTAAATTCATGCATTTTGCACGGCACCTTTCCAGTCTTCTGATGGCCCAAAGCACTTTCACAACACTCACGTTCACCCGTTCACACACACACATTCGTACACGGATGGCGGAGGCCACCACGCAGGGGGCCGACCGCTCATCAGGAGCGATTTGGGGTTCGGTTTGTCGCTCGAGGATACTTCGACATGCTCTGCCTCCTGAGCTGCAGCTGCTACAGTCACAAGAAAGAACTCTTCAAAAAGGGATAAAACACATTTTTCGTATATCTTGTTATATCTCAAACATCCTCCACGTCCACACAGTTATCAGTGAAGCCTTGACTACATACAAGCGTTTAAAAGGAATGATAATCATTTTTGCAAACATCTCTTTCTCTTCCGCAATTACATCTGAATTCAAGCTTGTTTTGTCCTTGAGATGTTCTCAGGTAGCAGATTCTCAGAGTTTCTATACCTCTCTGTGCCGATCAGTCGGATCTATAATTTATTTCTGGCTCCCCCAGTGTGGGTAGTGTACCTTTGGTTTGGGTGAGCAGTAATCATTTGGAATTTAAAGTGTAAAGTTTTGTCAGTGTCTTGTCGCAGCTTGAACAAGCAGGATTGTTCGACGTAAATGAAACCTTTTCTGCAACACAGCGGCCGCCTGGATTTTGTCAATACAGAGGTCAGACCTGCATAATGTCTCTGAAACTCTGTAGACTTTTCAGAACATTCGGCCAAATCACAAAGTGCTCAATTCCTTTCCTTTTATTCAAATGTATTTCGTTTTTAAGAAATGCCAGCCGCCTCGCTTCAGTAAAGGTAATGTGGATTGTTTATGTGTTCCGCCGCTTTGGTCCTGATTCAAACATCCCAACAACTTTTGGATGTGTTGGCAAGAAAATGTGGTTCAGACGTTCGTGATCCCAAGAGGACGAAGCCCGCTAACATCTGTGATCACCAGACGTTTCCTCTCTTCAGCCATCAGGTTGACGCTGGTTTTGAACATCTTTTGGATGGATTATGAAATGTGGTCCACTGGTGATGCATGTTGCAATAAGCTGAGCGATGCCTTGATTTTTTACCTGCTAAAGTAATGACGTCCCCTCAGCCTCAGCTGCATCTGCGGGGGAAGTGATCGTTAGCAAATGTTGGCTTGCTAACACACCGAGCAAAGATGATGAACAACATTAGAGCTGCTGATCATGTCATTGTGAGCATGTTGGCACACTGATGTTAGCATGTAGCTCAAAGCTCTGCTGGCTACTCACTCGAATCAAAACAACACCAGAATCAGTTTTGAAAAGCCAAACAACACATGTATAATGAACATGTTAGTCTTGTATATGTCATGTTTTGAATAAGGAATATATTTATATATGAGTCTGGTGACCTTGTGAGTTTTCCTCGAGCCTCACAGCGAAGTTGACATTTGTTGTTTGGAGTAAAATATCAGCTATTGGAGGATTCGTGTGACATTTTGCACACAATCACATTTCCCTCGAGATGAACAGCAGTTAATATGCTGATTCAGTGACTTTTTATTGTCCGCTTTTCTACTCGCTACTACGCTATTGACTGTGTGTTTTTTACACATCCTGAGTTATGAATTAACTGTGACAGGACAGGATGCTTCCCTTTAGGCGAGTGTGAGACTGTGGCAATGTTTGGGTATACATGTCCAGGAGCCGTTTATCAGCTCTGTGGGTGCGGATTAAGGTGACATCAGTAGAGTTAAGTAACACATAGAAGATGAGTTATTTCATAGGGGGTGTGAGATAGACCAATCCTTCTTTCCTCCCATCTGATAGATGGACCCTCAATCCACCAAAGTGACCAAGAAGTAGGTAGGTGCGGGCAAATGGACTTTAAAAAGCCCCGCACAGGCAGAGAAAGTGGGATGGGTACTTGTAGATATCCTAAGATTGAAGGCTTGAGAGGATTTCTGATAGAGCAGTGTGGCCACACTGGTTCAGACGCAGGCTTGAGATGTGTTTCGATAAAGATTGCTCTATCATTCCACCCAGCTTTGCCTCCACAGAATTCTTTTATTAACAGACTACACACTGAGACCTTTGATGAGGACAGCCCAGAAACTACAACTGCTAAATAACGAATGTTAGCATGCTCACACGCTAAACCAAACCGTGACCACGGTGAACATTAAACCTGCCGAGCATCTGCATTTCAGTGGCGTCACGGTGAGCGTGTCCTCAGTGCAAGCGCCACAGAGCTGCAGATTCATCTCCTTTGCCTTTCAAATTTAATCCAAGAAATAAATTACCATAATCACGATCAATTATTTATTTATTTCTTATCAAGGACATGATGCCTTTGTACTCCCGTGTTAGCTCCGGCCCACCGTCTTCCATCTGCATTCCAGTGAAATTTCAACACATACAGAATGTATGTAAATGTGGGAGCGACCTCAGGTGAGTTCAATCTATGAGAGTGAGCGGATACAGCCTGTCCCAAAAATGATCCACATTCACCTTGACAGTGCCCTCAATCTTTGGCTGGTAAGGAACTGAACTAATAAAATATAGTACACTGCTCAGTTAACTACCAGACGAGATGGAGGGTTTAAGTTTTAAATCTAAGCAACATATACAATGAGACGATTAAACTGAAACTTGGTCTGGGGAAAATGTTTTTAAAGAATATAACATGGAGGGAGAGATGAGCATATTAATTTCACGCTGGGAATCAGCAGAGTTGGATTCATAGAAAAGTGTGATGAAGGTATAAAAGCAGTGTGCACACAATCCCAGGAGGAAGACAATAGAATAATGTAGAGGGAATTTGAATCAGAATATCTCTTGTGATACTTATGAATCAAAGACAACGACGGGGAAAAAACAAAACAGAAATGACTCAGAAAGGAAACGCAGTGACAGATATTCCGACTGAAGCCGAAACAAAGCAAAGAGAAAAACTATTTCCAAACTATACCAGGGTCTGCAGAGAGGCAGAGGAGGGAATAATACCGGATATATCAAAGCAAAATGGGAAAAAGGACAAGACACAGAAAGATCACAGGAAGATTGGCGGAGAGCGTGATGTGGGGAGCAAAAGTTCGGTTGGCAAAAAGAAAAAACAGCAGTGCTGGTCCAAAAATTCACATCATGGGGGGAAAATCATCAGCTCCAGGAGAGATTTAGATGATGTTAAAGTCCTGAATCTTGATTGATCCATAATATCACAACGAAAGTATACAGTGTGATTTTACAGAAATGTAATGTAATAAACTGTGGAAAAATGTTGAATATTTGACTTTATCAACACTGGAAACGTTTGCCAACTTTGCGGCTGTCAGTGCCACTGCTGTTGCATTTCTTTTGACCACACTTGAAAAAAGGCGCGTACCAAGAATAAATAATCCGCCGATAATTATATTTCAACAGGAATAATAACAGGCCTCTGCTGTGAAATTGTAATATGAACTCTGCTGGACGTATTCCCTCGTTGAGAGCTGGCTCTAAAGTAAAGTTTTTAATTGAAGTGAGGAGTCATTCAGCAACTTTTGCAGACTCTCGTCTAATTATAATATTTTTTTTTGGGAAGCGAGCCGGACACATGGCGTTACTGAAACAAACAAATCCCTTCTGGTGTCTCCAAAACTTCACCGGAGTTAACTTTGTAATTCTCTTCACTCGTCCAGTTTTGCGCTGAACTGTTACACAATGCAACTCAAAACTTTTCTTTAATACAGTTTTCAATATATACATTAAAAGTTAACAATAAAATACAGCAGTGAATATACATTTGTGTCTCTCACAGATCATATTTTGCAGTCGTACATCAGCAGTGTGCTCCCTCAGGCTCTGTGCAGCACAAAAACACAAAAACACAAAATGACATCTGTTTTGCTGACCTCCTCGCCGACCTCTATCTGAGTGAGTGTATTACAGGTCGGAAAAAAAACACCCTCTAATAACTCGCTGTTTGTGTGTTGGAGCGGCTGACAAACACACCACAACACCTCACTCGGTCCTCATCTCAGTCTCTGCAGTGCGAAACAGACGCTGGAAAGCAATCAAACCGCTCATTTGGATGCTGCGCTTGCAAGCAACCTGCGCTCATTTGCTACATCTTCCCTCCTGGGGGCCCCCGAGGAGATCAGTGATTGTCTCGGTGCCTCTCATCCTGTTTGTGGGAGAATGGTAAGTCTACCGTGGGGAGATCGGGGCCTGGGTCAGAGCTTCTTCATCAGGCTGCACAGGTCCTCGTATCCCGTGGAGACGGAGAACAGAGGACGAGGGGGGACGTCTTGCACTTCATCCAGCGAGAGCAGGGAGCGGGACGGCGCTGAGGGGGCAGAGACACGGTTCAGAGGTGTCGAAGTGTGTGTTTGTGTGTGAGGGAGGTGTGCGAGTGTGTCGACAAACCTTTGGTCTGGGCGTACTCCGCCTGGCTGAGCTGGCTGTAAGGTTCTGGCTGAAGATTTGAGGAAATGAGCAGAGAGAAGGAGAGGAGCAAAACCTGGACGGGGGAAAAAAAGAAACAGGCTGAGCACAGAAGACGGAGGACGAGAAGAAAAAGAATTAATGAGGCGTCGCCTACTTACAAGTGTGCACAAAAGACGAGCGCAGGCTCTATTCAAACCTTCAGACTCAATTCAAATATTAAAGCGGCACTATGTAGGTTTGGAGAACGAATTCAAGCTCAGACTAAAATATTTACTTTTTCCATAGCTGTGTGTGAGGATAGAAAGTTGATGAAAGGTCATGAGAATAAAGTCAGTTTGTCTTTTAAGTTTGTTCAAATCCGACGATGAAGATCTCAAAGCTTACGTGCTGCACCTTTACAGGTGAACACAGCAGTGGAGCAGAGGCAGGTGATTTTAATAATGCACCCAGGCGCTGACCTGCATCTATCATTTAGCCGTTTGCAGGTGATGCCGTCTGGGCAAATTCTCAGTGGTTTAAATTAATGTGTTGCCTCGTGTTTTCTCACCAGGATGCAGGTCCCTCTGTGCGCTGATCTGCCGGAGCTGTTGGGAAGCAGCGCCTGCAGCCGGCTCAGCTGCTCCAACAGAACGCTGCCATACAAACACAGAGAGGAGGATGAAAGAGACTGTCAAATTGAGGGCCACAGTTTCCTCAACAACATAGCCATCATTTTTTTTTTTGTTAGCGTCTGTAAAACAGCAAACAGAAGCGCTGGGGAAAGTGTGTGTGTGTGTGTGTGTGTGTGTGTACACAAAACCTTCTTCCCACATCAGTCACCACAACAGCGTGACTTGATGGCAAGTCGACGGATCAAAGACGGAGAACGCCGTGTGAAGTTTATAGATTGGATTGAATTCTTGTGATTTCGCTCCTCCGAGTCTCCTCCGTCCTGATTTTTATACAAGTAGAATTTTTCAGAACGAGGTCGTCGGCGGGATGGGCCCCCCCGGAGGACAAAATCAATGATCGCGATCAATGGAGCTCTCTCGAGATGCAATCCGACACACAACAAAGGCACAAAAAGAGAGAACGGGATGTGACTCGTACGAACAATTTAGCCGAACGTGAACAAGACCGAGAGCGAGATGAGATTGGCGGAGGTAAAAATGAGACATTAAAGATACACGAGGCGCCGCTTGAAAGGGGATTTTTGGTCGAGTTCCAGTGATTGAGATTTAATGCCCGCAAATTAGTCCAAAACAGGATTCATGAAGATTTCAAAGATTTGGATCAGGGGTGGTGAATGATACAACAGAAGTATCGATCGTCCCTGAAGCTAGGATCAACACTCAAAACAAGGCTTTGTTTGTACGGTGGTGCATGGGGCATTAATGAGAGCGAGCTTTTATTAATTCAGGTAGTTTGACTCTTGTTTCTCAGACTTTTCAAGGACCAAATTTGGGAGGAATCGATTGAGAAGTGTGTTTATTTTGCACTGTCGTTGAGTCGTTAGCATGTCCAGCTAACGACCTGCAGTACGTTAAATACATCGCGCTGGGGTTAAGCCTGGTTTGTGCTTCTGCATCGCGGCGACGGTGTAGCTACCTCGTCGACCCTACGCTGTCATTGAGCATTCGTAGTTCTGTGTCGAGGGAATGCGTTGTTCCGCCAAGTGGCTAGGGGGTGTGGCTGTGTCTTCGTTTGGTTTCAGGGGGTTCATATCGGATTCCTTGGTTTTCTTCCGGTCAGACAGTAAACAATGGCAACTGAGATGGAGCGGGTGTTTTTGGCGATGGAGCTCGTGGATATTGAACAACAAATGCGGTGGCGGTGTTGTTATACTGTTGACCGGAAAAGCAACTGCCGGAAATCACGTTCTGAGCGGACCAATCGCAGTCTCGATGCGTCGACGTGACGCGTAGTCAGGATTTTTTGGAGGCGCACGTCAGGCTACGGCGTAGGGTCTGCATAGGGGTCTGCGTCGACGACGTAGCTACGCTGTCGCCGCGACGCAGAAGCATAAATTAGGCTTTACATGTGAGAGTTCCTCGCTGTGGTGAAATATCAGTCTAATCTTACATTTTTCTTCTTCATACTTGAGGATGATCACATTTTATCTTTTTTTTTCCGAGAATCCTTTTAGAACATGTTAGCCGGAAACGTCAAGAAGTCAGCTGGAGTCGGCCTGCCAATCAAAACTTTGGATTAACGAATCTCACAGTTCTTCATTTCTGTTGCTCGGGGTGTCTCAGTCAGAACAATAACCAAAGGCAAAGTTTGACGATGTTATGAAGTAGAGTGTGATCACAGGAGTTATAAGCACAGTGATACAGAAGAGAGTAAACAACGGAGCGGCTCGCTGGTTTCCTTTCTCACTCTCTGACCAATCATCTGTTGTTTCCCCAGACATTACTGTAACTTTAACGCCGATGACGGGTGAAACGCCATTTATGTTTTGTCAAAGTTCAGATTTCTCTGGGTAAGAACATTGTTGGGATAATGTACATTAGGTATTGGCAAGGTCTGGCGAGAATGTATTGACCTTAACCTCCTGAGTTCTGTCATTTCTGTACAGAAATAGAACCTTTTATTGGCGGTTTATTGGACTTTATTACGACTCAGAACAATGATTCTCACCCTACATGAACGGGCGGACAAGTTATGAAAGTATTCTCAATAAAGAACACTCACAGCAAATATTAACTTTGTTTATTTTAGATGAGTGCTGCGTTGACTTATTTGGCATCTGTTTCTTTTAAAGGTGCAGTACGTAGTTTTGGAGAAGAGATTTTAATCGGAGGACAAAGATAGAGATTGTTTTGTTTTTTTTCACACACGGCTAAATAAACAAACTCTCTTTGTGTCCGTGACTGAGAATAAACTGAGTTACCAAACAGAAATTCATACTGTTTTACTTTGCTTATATGTGGCGGACCCTGCCACCTCTTTGGCTTCAGACAGTGTTCTTGGATCTTATTGTCCTCTGAGACCAGCTTGTTTATTCAGTTATTGAAAAGATAAATACTTCTGAGTTTGTATTATAACCTCATTATGTTTTAAATATTAAAGTTCTGGGTTAAAATTTTTCCTCCAAAACTATAAAATGCCCCTTTAATGTATGTTTCCTTTAATTTGTTGTTGCTCTTTGTTATATGGCTGTATTTTTATTATTCTTTTTTTTTCTTTTTTAATTATTGAACCTATGGAGTCTATGTGGGCGCACATGAAGCCATGATTTATTATTTGTATGTTTGTTTTCCTCACTGTGAACAGCCGTAGTTTCCCTGAGGAAGCAGCGTGTATAACTCAGATACGTATAAAGTAAAATGTCGGTCAAGCAGCATTCAGTATAATAAATAAATCGATCACTGATGGAAAATAATCTAAAGTTGCAGCACTTGTTGGCCTTTGCGAGGACTCACCTGTTGGTCTCCTCCAGCTGCTGGATCTTTCTCTGCAGCTCGAGGTTGTTGGTGTTACATGCAGACATCCTGCAGAGAGAGAAAGAGAGAGAGAGAGAGAGAGAGAGGAGCGGGGGGGGAAGATAAAATTAGGAAATAGAAAGGGTAACATATAAACGTATAACTGTGTGTTGTGATGCTGCATTGTCTCCCCTTTCGTTTCTGTCTTTGCCAATATCCGTCTGCTGGGTGTTATCTTGCACCCCATTCTGTCATCCAGCATCACCACCACCACCACCACCACCACCTCCCCTCTGCTGTCTCTCTCGTCTCTTTCAGTCCCTCTGA
Source organism: Sparus aurata (assembly GCF_900880675.1). Taxonomy (NCBI): domain Eukaryota; kingdom Metazoa; phylum Chordata; class Actinopteri; order Spariformes; family Sparidae; genus Sparus; species Sparus aurata. The sequence continues at coordinate 26,410,029 of NC_044207.1, read as the reverse complement.
GTCATCCTCCATTATGGACCTCCGACCGTGTTGCCCCGCTACTGATAATGATTCCCCGTTGATACACTCACAGCTGACTTAATTACCAACAAATCGCTGACTCCGCTCTCTGTTAACAGTCTTGCCCCCATCACGAAGCTTATGCCGACCTCATGCTCGACTGAGTGCTGGTAGCACACTGTTTGATTTTTAAAGCTCCCATCCTATAATTAGGGGGTTTGGGGTGCATGCGTGCACAAAGGTTAGTTTGGAAGCACACAAATCAATTCTTTTGACAGAGAGTGAGACCAATGTTTAAAATATGTGTATTGATGGAAAACACTGTGGTTCTTGGTTTATAGATTACCACACGCCGGGCACAGCTGGTCCATCTTTGAACCCCAAACTTTCTACGCTCACTTCGGTCATGAATGAATGATGCAACGTTTTTAAAGACCTGAGGAACGAGGAGAGCCGTCGGAAGCTCGGAATCAAAAATCAAGCAAACCCTACAGATACTGCAGGAAATAGTTGATGAACAATAAAAGAGTGCTGTCGGGTGGAATGCTGCAATGCCGTTTTTTGGGGGGGTTTTTTTGAGGAGAATCAACCTAGCTTTACTCTGAATCGCTTGCGGAGGTGTGATGAGGCAGAACAGCCAACATGTCGGAGGCGGCCAGGATTAAACAACATTTTGTGACAAATGCTCTGCACAGCCTGGAGGGAGCAGCGAGGAGGAGGAGGACTAAACTGAGCTCCACTTTGGCCTCTCAATTATGAGATGCTGCATCTTCAACCTCCGCTTAACTCCCCCACCACTCCAGCTGCAACACAAAGCGGATAAGCTGCTCTTAAGTACCACCGGCTATACAGCATTTCTGTCCGACTGACCTCAAATCAGACAAAGAAGGCTGAGTTGTCTGGGCGCATTTTTCTGATTGTGCTGCAAACGTTCACATTGTGAGGCTCAATACACGGCGGTCCTCAGACACCAGTTTCCATCGATGATAGTTTAAATAAATATGACTGTGACTGAATCATCTGTTTGTATTTTGAAGGTCACGATTCTCAATGTGCTCTGTTTGTAATCTGGATTGTACATCTAAGAATTTCGCTAGAAAAGACAAAAAAAAGTAATGACATTCCCATCCGCATCGGCTGTTCTGTGCACTTAGTGCTAATTAGAAAGTGTTTTAGCTCAAAGCACCGCTGTGCCTAAATACGGGCACAGTGGGAGTCACAGATCAGATTGGTTATAAAAACTTATAAAAGCATGTGTGCATGTCAACAGGAAGCTCTGGGGCGGAAAAAACGAAGCCAACGCGGACGTGCCAAAGACCAGGGTGCCTCAAAAACATCCACTGTTGGCAAGCTCCAAAAATGAGTCAATCTCCAGAAGCCCCCATTTAAAAAAATGCCCATCTTTACCGCAGAAATAAACATGTTTACAGCCTGGTGCAGAAACGACTCACTCATTTAAATTCAATTAAGGACAAAAGTTAAGTCTCATTAGGGGCACGGATCTCCATCTCTTAGTTTGTGGTGTTGATGACTTTCGCATAACTTCTGATCCAAATATTGGACAAATGATAGAGCTTGCTGTGCAGTTAACTGGAGCAACAGACTGGATGGGAGGGACAGACGTCGGTGTTTTCAGATCAACAAGTGACCCTGTTAGCGATTACAGCAGACAGCCACGGACAGAGCTCAGAACATCAGGAGGAGTAAACACCGAGGAGTCGAGGAGAGCAAAGATTTTGTGTAAGGTTCGATTAAGCTCCATTAGCCAGGAGGTAGATCGGGGTCTTTACGGCTAGTAATACCCTATCCCCACATTTTTTGTGGTATTTTGCCATCGAATCCCCTCAGATATCAGTTAACTTTGCGTCGAGCTCTGTGAAGCCTCATTCTCTTGAAAAACTTTTTCTGCTCCTTCTTGGTTTGGCGAGCCGTGACAGCTCCCACAACTCGGCTCTTTGTCCTTTTTTTATTCCAAACGAAACACTTCTGTTGCTGCGAATTTCCTGTGAGCCCGAGAAGCTTCTCCCGCCCCAAAAAAGAAAAGAAACCTGATCAACACCAGATATCAGCAAGTGAAAAGGCTTTTTATCTCAACCATATGAAATCATAAAATGGATATTTACTTCTTGGGAACGTCCACAGTCCGTCCATGCAAACGGTTTATTAAAGTAAATTAAGTGTATGAGGAAACAATGAGGGCGTCAGAGCAAAACATATGGCTGCAGATAAAAGTTATTTCCAAGCCGAGGAGAGGACGTGGTGCTGAGCGAGGATGCTGAGCTCTTACCTTCCCTCCAGACTATCAACGTATTCCCTCCTCTTCTTCCGACTTTCCTGAGCCGAGTGCTTGTTGCGGATTTTCCGCCGGATCTTCTTCAAAACCCTCTCTTCAAGCTTGTCAGGGAGATGAAACACACGGGAGGAGAAAAGAAGGTGAAAAGAAGAGCGTAAGTGAGAAAGAAGAGAGTTGGACGGGGGGTTGGGGGGGGCACAACTGGGATATGTAGTTATGTGTGTGTGACAGAGAGAGTGTGTGAAGATACGTGAGCGTGTGTGTGTGTCTTCCTCGTGTACCTTGGAGAGGGGAAATTTACTGGGTAGGTTCACCCCTTCTTTAGCCAGAAGTTTCTTCTCGTCCTCATTAAGTACAAGCTCCTGCCGGGAGTGCTGGGGGCTCTGCCTCGCCTGTGAAGCAGATGGACAGATGGACAGAATATTCCAGTTAAAGCAGTTTACCCCAGAAAAGTCACTTGAGTGGGCCAGTTCATAAAATTCTGTTTGTTCGATCCGAAGGGGGCTCTGTTGCCCGAGGCAGGTTGCCTCAGAAGGTCTCTGGGTGAATTATACAGAGGAGCAGCAGAGCGTACCCTTAGATCATACTGTATTTATTCAGGACACTGAGGCCGACTCCTTTTCTATTTAATACCCTCTATTGGCTAGAAACGCTTTACAAAATTCTCCTCAGAAATACTCTCTTCTCCTTACTGTCTGTCCAAGGTTGTTTAGCAGCAGGTCCTTCACTGTGAGCGTCTGAGCAGAGGACAGAGGGGACGTCTGCTTCGTAGTGAGGTAGTAAGTGATGCCAAGCTGCTCTTGGAGATCAGCGGACTCCCAGCCTGCAGTGTGAGTCAGTAAAACAGCAGGCGATGATTCACAAAACTGCCTCCGAGCTCCGTTTAAGAAGAACACAACATGTAAAGGTTGCTGCCGAAATCTTATACAGAAAAACGATCTAATGTGTGTCTGACATTGTTTTGTTTTTTGGGATATTTACCTATTTAAAAACCTCCAAACGGCACCTTTAGATTGAATTGCAGTGACGTCACGCTAACAACAGCTAAAAGTCACTTCCAGGTAGACACCTGGCTGTTAACCTTTCTGACGAGTAGCACCTTTACCTGCTGAACACAAGATGTCTCCTCCCTCACTGTGAAGTCATTTCTCTGTGTTTGTGCTCTGAACACTTAAAGTTTCCACATCACACTTGTGTTTGCTGAATATTTGCACAGGATCGACTTCCAAACGTTTTGTTTGATGTCACAAATCATACTCCAGCCTCTTAAAATCAGATTTCAAAGAAAATGCATACTTGAGTTTTGTTATTTCCTGTTTCATTTTGAAGTTCCGCCCTCACGTGACACACTTTGCTTTTCATTTCCTGTCTTTGTGTGCTTTCCAGCCCTTCCTTCTGTGTTCAGCCCTGCTCACATGATTCCTGGTTTGTACTACGCGTTTGATCTGTGGCTTTTTGAGTTTTGTATTTCAGCTTTGGTTGTTAAAAGCTCGCATTTTTCTGTGTAATTGTCTGCCTGCGTCTTGCGTTTGGCTCCCATTCTGTGCATCCTGACACACTGAAGCTCAAACGCTCAACGGCAGGAACAAGAAGAGAGAGACAGTTTTGACTGGAGGTGGACTTCAAAGTGGACTTTTGTTACCGCTGCACCCTGCTGTTCTTTAGAAAACCCTACAAAATATAGGTCACACCTCTCTGTGTGTTAGGTGTCTGTCTTTCTGTTGCAGGTATGGTTTTCTCAGTCAATTTCAGTATTTTTAGCAGCGAGGGGGTCGACAATGCACGTGAAAAGGGACCCATTATTCAAAAAGCTTGCCCCCAAAAAGATCATTTCTTTGTGTGATGAACGGCCACTGCTCAAGCTTTTATCCCATAAATGCGCAGAAATTGGGAAATCCAATTATTTGCTTTTTGAGCGCCGCAATCAGCAGCTCTCATTATTCCGCCACAGAAAGTACAAATGGATCTCACACTGAGGTCTTCTGTCAATTTCCCGAGTTCACATCTAGTTTTCTCAAATTGTAATTTCCCCTTTTACTTCAAATCTGACCTTACCCAGATCTATGGAAACGTAAGGTTTCTTTTCATCCGGTGGAGGATGATTCTCCAGAGGCGGAGGCTGAGGGAAGGATTTTGTGTCAAAGGCTGGAAAAGCAGTGCAGGAGGCCGGGCGGTGCCTCTCTGTGGGGTCTGTCGGCGGGTCCTCGTTGATGCCGCTGTCGGTGGTGCATGGCGACCACAGGGGGGATGCCGCAGCCGAGGAGGAGGTGCTCCCACCCAGCAGGGCGTCCAGGAAGTCATCGGCGGTGCTTCCCTCAGGACTCAGGGTCTGTTGGGGAAGAGGGAACGTATACATCACCTCTTCATCCTAATCAGATAATCATATTCCAACACACGAGCGCGGACAGGAACCTTAACACAGAGCTCATTTGTCTCCGTCATGCAGGAGAGCACAGTGAAACTGTAAATGAGCACATGAGCTCCAAAGATTCAGCTCAGCAACTCTTGACCCTTGTTGAGAAAACAGGTCACACTCTGCAGACAGATTTATCATTTTCTTTTTTTTCAAATGAGATTCAGTGAATCTGCGGGTGAGATAATGTGACCACCTCAGTACTCACGTCATGAATCGTGATATTCCACGGCTGGCTGCTGTGAGAAAAGGGGGATTCGTCCGAGTTCCTGAGCAGGAGGTCGGTGAGGTCCATCCCTGCACGCACCTGGAATATAAAAACTGCTCTGAGCGATGGGTTTGAGAAGTGAAGGTGCTCCTCGGTTCCTCTGAATAATGTGACTCAAATCTTCAGTTTGAGTGTTGGAAACCCACTCAGTCCCACGACGACCTTCACAAAGACTCAAATCAACACACTTTAACCTTGTTTAACTCGATCTGAATCGCTCTCGCACTCGCAAATCAAAAAACGAACACAGCGCGTCCTACCCTGTCTGTCCTCAGTGACATAAATCCAACTTAAAAACAGCAGCTGATGAAATTGCAGTGAAACTATTCACCAGGACTGGGAGAAGAAAAAAACACACAAAGCCAGATCAATACGTTCCTCTCTTTGAGCTCTGCGAGGAGTGTCTCAGCCTGTTGCAGGGGACAAAGTTGAAATGCCATGTCAGAGTAAAGTATTCATGAACCCTGCTCATCACCGACCAATCAAGTGTTCAGCAGACAGATAACAGAGCCAATCAGCTCGAAAGGAGAAAGACTCACTGAGGGATAATTACTAGAAGTTGCTCACTGATAACCCGCGGTGACCTTTGATGTCATCCCGACATGTAAGGACTGGTTCCCTCAGTGGTTTCACATTCATGTTTTGTTGATTCTTTTCACGCTTTTAACTTCCATCTGTCACCGTCAGTCGAAAGCCCAAGTTTATTAGAACTGATTTTCCTCCTTCTTGTCAGTTCAGTTCTGCTGGAAATCAAGCCAAATGCACATATTTCAATATGTTGTGAATATCTGTCATACAAACGCACAAACGCCCGAATTCCTCTTTTACTGAACCAAGACGGGCTTGTATTCATTTTGTTTACGTAGTTTAAACATGACGTAAAGTAAATGAACTCATCTCATCTCAAATAAAACACACACATACACATTTATACAGGACATATATATTAAAAAGCTGAGAGAACATTGAAAAACATATATCTGGCCGAGGATAGCAGGTTAGCATGCTAACTTCAGTGAACATCTCGTCAACACAGCACAGACGTCCTTGACACAACATCCCTTTTATTCTGATGTACATTTTCGACCACAGAGTCCGCCATGTTTCTACAATACCTCATAACAAGCAGACGAAACACCGACTCTAGAAAGAGCATGATTAGGGAGAGGCGAGGGGTGTTCAGTTGGTCGCAGTCTGAAACCACACCGCTAGATTTTAACCATTAAAGTCTATTCACAGGTTTTGGGGAGTAAAAAAAAAAAAAGTTGGATAAAATCGTCTGTGTCCATGAAAATGTAAATTGACTGAAGTGTCACCTGAGTCGGCATCAGACGGAGCTCAGGAGCACAAATAAGTACGCTTGTACGAATCATGTTAGCATGCTGGTATTAGCATTCGGCTTAAAGAAACGCAGTGCAGCCTCACAGAACTTCTATCATGGCTGCAGCTATTTCTAGACTTATTAGTCACTGGTAAATTTTACGTCTCAGGCTACAGGGATGCTCTGACAGAAACAAATTTACTTTGTGGCTCATCCACTCAGATCCGCTAATGAGCTGTCGCAGGCAGACATGGCTTTGCTCTAAAGGGACACAAGGAACTTTCACACTTCTGACAAACTTTTACAACACTCGCTGAATCCAATCTTCATTTTTTTTTCTCAAAATTGGTCCAAGCGGACTTTGAAGTGAAAACTTTTCTTCAGGAGTTTTGTGTCTAACAATGGCGCTCTCGCTGCGGTGCAGTTTCCATCATTTACCAAAGCCGATCAATAACAAAACTTCTTTTGCTTACCTGTGGCTGAGCGACTTCGCCGAGGCCTCACACCGCTTGATATCTTTATTGCCGTTATTAGTAGCGTTGCTTTCGGTCTATTTCGAGGTGTACTTGCCATAAAGCGTAAGGATTATGTAATTTGTCCCACAGTTACACAAGAGGAACGTGCACACTTGCAGCGACATATCTAACCATTATCACAGCGGGGAAGAGATTCTTTCAGTGGCAGGGCTATTATACTTCAGCACAGAACAAGTAGAATCAACAGTCTGTCCTCAAGTTTTTCAAGAATAAATACCATCAACACACTCTTTTCATCACGGCCTCCACTTCAAGTGTTGTGAATTACGTATTACACCTCAGAGGAGAAAGACTCATGTGGATCCGGTCGCTCAAATAATTGAAAGCCATTTTCTTTTCTCTTCAGATGATTTTTTTTTTTTTTTTTTTTTCCGGAGGACATATTCGTCCTCGTCAGACGGTTCAAAGCCGGCAGAGATGTGATATATTTCTTTTGATTGTTTTTCTCTGTTGGCTTCTTTTCACTGGGACGTTGTTAACTTTACTAAACAGTTTTTAAAACAAAAGTCTCAAACTTGGCAGGGACACCATGAAAGAAAAGGAGACTCTCCAGACTCAAAGGCACCAGGTCAGAATCAGAGAGAGGGTTTTAATGATGCACAGATGAGACATTAGATCCTTTTTTTCTTTTTTTGTATCAGTCTCTTTTCTGATCTCGTGTTAGGTGCAGCACCTCATGTGAATCTCTGAAGCGCACTGTGGAGATGGACATCAATCTTTAAGCTTGTGAGCTTTTCAGAGTCTCGTTACGTGATAAAATATACAAGAATGTCTGATCCTCGTATATGAGGTTATAGTATGTCAGGGAAAGGTTCAAGGTTATTTCAATGAATTCTTGCGGCGCCTTGGTGAGTTTTGGTTTCACTGATTCATGAAGGACCCGGGCCTGATGGATTCATTTTTATTTCATGTAATCAAAATAATTCATACAGCGTGGCCCATTGTGTGAGCCCCATCTGATCAGTACCCTTCACTCTTTCAAGCTCTCGCCTCTTATGTATTCGTTGCATTAGAATAAGAATATCTGCGGCATGCCAAGTGTTATCAGCACTGTAATAAGCCTAATTGCGCTGCTATCTTTATAGTTGTTCTAGTTAGAGATTACAGAGTTTCAAAGTACACGCAGATATGATCAAATCAGGACATTTTATGCACATCTCTGGATACCAAGAAACGGCTGCAGCTCATAGATAATTGCTGTGTTATTGCACACTGGCGCTCAATATTATCATGTCCGCTTGGATGCATGTTACTGAAGGTCAAGAAGTTCTACGGCGTCTCATTTGTACGTTTAGGGTTAAGGGAGAGGATACGTCCGACGCCCCTGCAAGTGATTCACCAAGTAACTGAGACGTACCATGAAATCAAGCTGCTGAATTCTCCTTCACTGGCTTTATTAGACGTGCACATACGGCGTGAGTGCAACTCAAGTCCACTGAAAATGATCTCACAGTCCCATTTCCTTGACAAGGGGTCTGAAATTGAAAAGGCGCGTGTTGCAAATGCCAGGGTTGAGCTGTGAAAATAGAGCTGCTGGGCCAAGAAAGCTACTGAGGTGCACTCAGCTATACTTGTTTATCAGATCCATAGGCAGGAGAAGAGAAACAGAGAGCTTATAGATACGGCGTTATCATTGCACCACCCGTGACAAGCATGTTGGGTGGCTCTAATCTGCAGCTCAGTGATAACTGATGTGCACAACATGATTAATTGCCAGCAGCTGGTGGAAATCCCCAGTGTGTCACCGGTAAGAGAAATGAAAGCAACTCTGAGTGGAGAGAAGTTGTTTGCTCAGGTTTGGAGCGCTTCTTGAACGGTAATACCCTTAATTCAGCAAAATGAAACGAAGATTGAACACATGGCGACAAAATATGGCGGCAGCTGAGCACCTGTTTTGATTTTCTGTTTCTCTTGAACATAATAGACGTGAAATAATCATCTTCCCTGGAGTTTGTTCATCATGGTCAAGCCACCAGGAAAAAATGAATAATTTATAACTAATTTCCTGCCATTCTAAAATATTGAGATGAGCTTTTAACTAACTTTTCATTTTTTACATTAATGTCTAAAAGTGTATTTACTACCAACCATACTATAATCATAATCATATCAACACAAATCAATGCCCTCTTTGTTTGAACTGAATAGAAGTGACATATATTTGTAAGGCGCTGCAATAATAAGTGTCGTCAACATTATCAGATACGAACGTTACACAAAGCTAGCAAGTGGAAAATGCTCAAAATACGGCTGTTTTACAAGCTAACGCAGAGAATGTATGTTAGCTAGCTAACGTTCAGACCCGAATTTGGCCAAACAATGAGATAATAATCATTTATCAAATTATCACTTATCAGAAGTATCACTTATAAGAGGGGAAAGTAACTTTTTACAAGAACTTAAATCGCTACAAGTCATTTATATGGGTATTTGTACTTTTATGAGTATTTTTTCAAGTCTGTAATTTTACTCGTACTTAAGTGATGTATATTTGAATGTATGCTAGCTGGCTAACACACTGAATACATGCTAGCTAGCTAACGTTCAGACCCAAATTTAGCCAAACAATGAGATAATAATCATTTATAGAATTATCACTTTTCAGAAGTATCACTTAAAAGAGGGGGAAGTCATTTAATATAACTACTAAAATTACTGTAAGTCTTTTTTTCCTGTTATTTGCACTTTTAGGAGTGACTGCTGAGTAGTCATGTGCTGGGGGTCCCACTGCCATATGTTGTCTAATTAATGTATAATATTAGAATAAATATATATCATAATTGCCGTTGTTGTCCCTGATTGTTGTCCCTGACCTCACATCATTGATTTCTTGACTTCTGGACTTGTGAAGAATACAAAGATGCAACTGGGAATTCTTTCAGCCATTTAGGTTTTCGGTCAGCTCTCAGATTGTCTTAAAGAGCTCAGACTTTAATGACTTCATTACTCATTATAAGTTAAAATTCAGGACAGTCTCCTGCAGTGTTCTTCTCAGAGAATGTGTGCGAAATAAACCATCAGTGTTTCTTCTGTAACACAGCACTCAACATCTAAATCAAGCCCGATCGATGTCGTGCGGCCTCGTTTTACGTGAAGTTTTGATTTATTTTTAAAAGCCTTACTTAGTTTGTCTTCCGTTAAATTCAGAAGCCAGTTCAATGCACTTCTAAATCGTTTTGTGATGAATAAAAGCAACAGATTTCTCCTCTTTCGGTGTGTACAAAAGCTTTTTTTCGGAGCTCGACAGTCAACATCCTTTTCTTTAAGAAGACACCAGCTGCTCAAAAGACATAGGAAATGTCATGCCATAAAAGCAAGGGTCTATTTTTGACGTTAAATCATCTGTGCTCACTTGAGGAGACTTAAGTGACTGCAGACATCTGGAGAGAGACTTTATTTGCAGCGAGCACGACTGTTAAGAGACGTGACGCGGTGCACAGCTCTCACTGTCAGTTGAAATGACCGGGAAATTTATTAGTTTGCGTCTCTTATTAGAAATCTTTTATTATCTCGTCTCCCTTGTGTTCAAAAAGACCGTTGAGCCGAATAACCCTTCTTTTTTACAGCCATCTAAACTTTAATTCAGTTTGTGTGCTCTCACTGAGATTTGGAGACGAGAATAAGAGAAGACGGGGCCTCGCTCGGACAAGTCGTGCTTTTACAGGAGGTTGTAATAAGTCTGGTTACTCCTGGCTTAAAACAATAGAAATCCAAAAGCAGAAAATAAACATTCATTTCGTGTTTCGGGAGTTGACAGCTCATAAAAGAAAACTGTGTTAGTTAAAATCCATCAACATTTCCATGACGTACTCTTTTCTGAATGCCTCCCTCAGTCATAGGCTACCTGTGTTTTTTAAAAAGCACTCTCTTTCAGCTCTACAATAAACCATCATGTCAGGGAGATATCCGCTCTCGTGGGGGCCCATTATATGCCTATTATGTTACATCCATGTATTTTTTATTGCACGAGTGTGTTTCTCCTGTGAGCGTGTTGAATTGAGTCCACTGGGGTGACGGGAAATATCCCATTACCTTCAGTATAATCGAGTGTGTATTTTCATATATGCGTTCACAAGAAAACCACAGATCGACTCATCCTCAACACGTTCTCATTTCAGATTCTGTCAGCCGTCCGAGTTTGGTTTGTGGTTCTCTGCCCTCAGCTGGTGGAGAGCTGCAACGACATCCTAAAAAAAGATCAGCATCTGTTCTGTCCACCAACCAAGATCTCTTCATAAAACATGCAGCAGTAAAACACAGGGAAAAGTTGCAAATACAACCAGATATCATAAAAACTGTCTGCATTTCAACAGATTTCTCCTATCGAGGGATTTTACAGGAACAGTTTATTCTATTTGTGTGAAATTCATGGGTGTAGGTGAATATCTCCTCTCCCTCTGAGACACAACTCTTACTAGAGTTTGGTCCTTAAAGCCAATTCAAGTTAATATAATACAGTCAAAAATAAAATCTACACATTTCAAATGCAGGTTAATCATTCAGCTCAGACAAATTCAATTAAAATTCTATTTAAAGCCATTCAAATAAATCAAAACTCAAGTTTAGATTCAACCAAGGAAACATTTTCAAGTCAAGTTTCAGACGGAGGTTCAGCGGCTCTCTTCTGCCACCTCCTGCCAGACTCTTGCTCTTTCACCTGCTTTCACTCAGAGATGCTCCATCAGGCTCACCTGGTGCCTCAGGTGTTTGAGGTGGGGGATGCTTTCAAAGGCTCTGGCTCTGTACCAGAGGTCAGTCAGAGGCGCTCTATGAAAAGTCATCACTAAACAGGCAACATGCAGTTTAAAAAATAGTGTCAAATATATACATTTTACAGTGTTATTACGTTACATATACATATATGTGTGTGTGTGTGTGTGTGTGTGTGTGTGTGTGCTGTTACAATGTAAATGTAAAAGCACACATGGTCACTGTTACCCTCTTATTATCACTTTACACAACATCAAGTTTACTGTAACATTTCTGACTGCATGTTGAGGTCAAATTCAGAAATTTCAGTCAGAATCATCTGACTTGTTAAAACTAATGAAATTACATCTGAAATAGATTTTTTTGTCCAAAAATGACCTGACACATCTCTTACTAAATAATCATCGGCTGTCATTCAAATTATATTTTTGTTATGAATAGTAAATGATCATATGAAGGATTGGTGTGTATAAATCTGTCCGGTCCTGTTATAGTGACATGAGATGGAGCCAGGTTCCATGTTTAAGCCTCACACTACATTTCCACCAGACTTCATTCAATAATATGCTAATTTTAACTTGTCTTGCTGGTTGACAGCCCTGCACACCTGCTACAACACCACTGTTGATTCTTCATCAACTAATATAGACAGCTAGCCAAATCGGCACCATATCACAGTTAACATTTCTTCTAGAAAAAGTTATAATCTGAAAGCAGAATTTCCAACTCTGCCGCTCGCCCCGTGTATTACCGGGGGCACACCCACCTAAAACCGACTAGTTTTTGAATGTAGTTTGGTGCGGCCTTCTCACACAGGAAAATTATTCCAAATGCGTCACAAAAATGTAAATTATGAGCGCTTGTGTCACTGTTGGCCTCCATCAGCAAGAAGTTGATAAAACTATTTAAAAAACAACATTTTTATTGGCTTGTTCAACAGATTAGGGGCTTTTGGGAGAATAGCCAAGATTAAAATGACTAAAGAAAGCAGCTTTTGTTCACAGCAGTGAAACGTCAGCCCAGTATAATTAATTTAAACTGAATAAAATGCCAATATCAAGCATCACATGAGTGAATTAACTTGAACTTGGCTCTGTTTTTACCTCTCGGCCCGACTGCGCGCCGCTGATAAACACACTCCATGCGCAGTTACGCAGCGGGCTCACGTCCACGTCCCTGTCAGATGACACCGGGCTGTGGAGGAGCAGCGCCCCCTGCTGCTGCACCCTCCCTCCTGCACCACCACCACACGACGGCAGCAACAGCAGCAGCAGCAGCTCCTCCTGTCACCACCGGGACTGCCTGTCCTCAAAGGCAGAGTTTTGCAGCAATAAACCCCTCGCACGTTCAGACCAACGACCTGCCGGCAAGATGGTGAGTGTCAACTTTTCTCTCAGACGCAGAAATAAGTACGTTGTTTTCCTCTAGATGTAGCAGGTGAGGGACCCGCCAGCTCCCCAGCCTTGTGAAATAACCTTCATGTATAGAAAGCTCCGGGCTCTCTGTCAGGTGTGTGTGAGGTGGATGCACGAGCTCGGTGGTGTTAGATGACCGCATGAAGCGCGTGTGTGCGCTCGCGGAGGACATACGCAGCAGCCGGCTGGTGAAGCTGCAGGGCTGTGGCCTGGACTCTCCGCACGGCCCCGCGCTGCCTCCGCTGTGACGTTCATATTAAAGCCTTTAATATCGAGCTGCCTCTGTCGCATACTACGGCAGAAACACAGTGTCGTAAGGCACAGCTGAGGTCCCAACACAGACCCTGTGAACTCCAGACTGTAGATTTAGATCAGATTCTAATAGACTGCGTCATATGCATGGACGTGAGAGGTGATATAATGTGTTGTAGTGCCTTTAGCTGTGCGTCACCTGCGTGGAAAACTGCATTGCATTTTTATTTTTGGGGCTCATCATGGTGGATGGGGATTTATAACTGCTTATAATTCATCATTAGAGGCTCTGGTTGTCTCTTGACTTGCTAAATTTGCTATTTTTCTACTTGTTGAAAAGTAGAAATGAGTGACTTTAAGGTGTTATAAATTGTGTTAAATATTGTTAGATCCTTATTTATTACATGGTAGAAAAGTGGAATCATACTGCTGAGGCCCACATAGGCGCACAGTGGAAATGGCTACCACACTGGGCAAAAATCACCTAAAATGCCTTCATCACTTCTGTGATTGGGAGGATTTCCACTTGAAATGTTCCTTGAACTAAGTTAGATAATATTATAAGTTCAGGCTGAGTGCTTCCTGTTGGTCTAAATTAAGAATTTACTCATCAAATGTACTTTTCACCTTAAAATAAAAAAAAAAATGGAATTTAAGGTGTGAAATGAAGAGATTTTGTCCCCGGATGGTTCTGAAATGGCCCATTGAGCTGCCGCGTGAGTGGTGACTCAGTAAGTCCTGATCCTGTTTGCTTGTTTAGAAACCAGACGGTTAAGTCTTCACACTCCGTCCTCACAGTCAGCCTGATGGATTCAGTTTCCAGCATGTCTTTCTTTTTATAACTCCACTTGAAATGACATCTGGTAGTGGTCATAAATAAATAGATGCAGATGATGAATAAACTGAACCTGTGCTGGTTGTGAAAAAACTGGATGAGTGTAATATAATAACCCCCCCCCATCCAGGTGAACTTCACTGTGGATCAGATCCGGGCCATCATGGACAAGAAGTCCAACATCCGGAACATGTCCGTGATTGCCCACGTGGATCATGGGAAGTCCACGCTGACTGACTCGCTGGTGTCCAAAGCGGGGATCATTGCATCGTCCCGCGCCGGAGAGACCCGCTTCACAGACACGCGCAAAGACGAGCAGGAGCGCTGCATCACCATCAAATCCACGTATGTGGTGCGGGGAAGCGGGTTTAAACAAACCAACACACCAAAAGCTCATAAAAACTTGAGTATTTCTCTTTAAGAGTAAATATTCACAACTACATGAGCAACAAATATGAGTTCAGATACTTACTTAGCTATTATTTTGTATTATTTTAGAGTTTAATGATCAGCTTCAACAACATGAGTGTAGTTACACCAGATTGACTGACAACATAAGGAGAAATGTTTCTTAACCCTGACTGATTCACTGACATGACAGTGATATTTATTCTAATAAAGCCCAGCCAGTGTAAACAAGCTCTGACAAAACAGCACAAACAGAAATCTCACCGGGTTCAAGTTATTCCATTGCCAGATGATGAGAGTTTACACATTTAACGTGGAGATAAAGTTCTTATGTCAGTATGAATACGTGTCAGGGGAGAAGTTTACAGTTAATGAAGGCAATAAATAAATGTGTCTATTAGTATGGGGGGGTCTGTAGCAGGAATAGACTGATTATGAGCCCGGCTGGTTATCAGATCCAGTATTCAGCGTACAGAGGCCGCGTCCTCGCCTCAGCAGCCCGGGGTTTATATCCCACCTGTGGCCTCTCCCTGCATGTTATCCCCCCGTCGCTCCCTCTCATCCTGTTTCCTGCAACGTCGTCTGATTGGTTACACCTGTTGACACTGAATAATTGGAATCTGCAAAGTAACTAGTAACTAAAAATATTAAATAAATGTAGTGGAGTAAAAAAAATGCAATATTTGCGTCCAACTCTGACACCCAGATTTTCATTTTGACTGCAAATTAAGGCTCCACAATAAATCAAAATATAATCAGTCAATTACTGTATCAATCAATCAAGTACTGTATCAATCAATCAAGTACTGTAGCGCTGCGGAGACGACCTGACCTACAGATGTTGTTCTCCAGATGTTTGTTTGGTACAGAACCCCAACACACATCACATCAGCAAGATTTTTAATAGTTTTTATTTTTATATATTTTGTTTCGATTAAACTTGGGATAAAAAAAAAAAGATCATTCCCGCTAAATTATTTATTAAAATGTATTTAAATTCATTTCAATGTGCTTTTTTTCGAGCAGCCCTAATGCAAATGTAAACTCCAAATATCTGTTAAGGACTAATTATGAGTATTGACCCTAAAAAAGCAAATTGATTTGTCCGTAGTTTGTATCACAACATTATTATGGATAAGAAATACTAACATTTCTTTAACTGTCTCTGGTCTGACGGTATTATGTTTTTTTTTATTATTATTTTATTCCAAATATGCAAATAGAACACGGCTTCCTGATTGCGATTTAACAAATTATTTGCACAACATAATATAGAAATGAAGATTTTGAGGAAGCAAAATAATAATGAAGCACGGAAATGTTTGATGTTTGATCTATTACACAGCCATCACTTTCTAAAAGGCTGCTAGCTGATTCATAGCCGCAGTCTTTGCGTTGATTGCCGGTTGTAAATCGAATTATTCCTCTGATTTAATTAAAACATCCTCAACAACACATTTATAAAGGCCAGAAAGACGTAGCTGAAGCACTGCTTGTTCAGAAATCTACTCAGGATGGTTCTTAATTATTCCAGTTCTGGTAGACGCGACAGCACAAACATCGATTTCCATCATTATTTGTGTGCTGTACTCGTTCCAGTCGAGCACGTTTCCATCACCTGAACTTGGATGATCTCTGCGTGACTCAGCGCGTCTGCCCTATTTCTGGCTCAGTGGAATCCAGTGTTGTCAGTTCAGACATGTACTCAGCTCATTTAATTTAACTTCATCGATCCATTCTTTGCTTCACATGTATTTTTAACGATGAGGTGGTACCGGCAGGTGATCGTGTCTCCAGCCGTCTCATGTTTCCTGTCTGTCGCTCAGGGCCATCTCTCTGTACTACGAGCTGGAAGAGACTGACCTGGCGTTCATCAAGCAGTGTAAAGATGGAAGCGGCTTCCTCATCAACCTGATTGATTCCCCGGGTCACGTTGACTTCTCCTCTGAGGTCACCGCTGCCCTCAGGGTCACTGATGGAGCCCTGGTGGTGGTGGACTGTGTCTCAGGTAAGAACGTATCCCACACACACACACACATCACACACATCACGCATGTACGCCCGGGTTCACCTGGTTGTTTTCTCTGACAGGCGTGTGCGTGCAGACTGAGACCGTGCTGCGGCAGGCCATCGCTGAGCGCATCAAGCCGGTGCTGATGATGAACAAGATGGACCGCGCCCTACTAGAGCTTCAGCTGCGGACGGACGAGCTCTACGCGACTTTCCAACGCATCGTGGAGAACGTCAACGTCATCATCTCCACCTACGGAGAGGACGAAGGTGGACCCATGGGGAACATCATGGTGAGGCAGCGCTGTCCGTCCAGAGGAATCAAAGTGTTGCTCTTTTGCGTCTTTATTATCATCTGTCGTTGCTTTTAAAAGCATTGGCATGTACTTAGCGAGCACTTTTACCCTCGTCACCCAGTCTCTAGTCTCAAGGCCCTGCCACTCAGACACAAATCCATGCTAAACCAGGAGAGAGATGTTACTCTTCTCTTTATTGTCCTCAGATTGATCCTGTCATTGGCACAGTCGGGTTTGGCTCTGGCCTCCATGGCTGGGCTTTCACCTTGAAGCAGTTCGCTGAGATGTATGTGGCTAAATTCGCCAAAGCAGACTGTAAGATGGGACCGGCGGAGAGGTGTAAGAAAGTGGAGGACATGATGAAGAAACTGTGGGGTGACAGGTAAACACGACGGAAAAAATACAAAAGATTAACTTAACACAAGGCTAAAAAACAGCGTTTCTGCTACCTGGAACCAAAGTTGCCCTTTAAAAAAACATTTCTAGCACACACCAAGAAGTTTTCATGATTGTAACCAGTCATTTCAGTGCCGTGATGTTTTGCAATAATTTGTCTTGACACGCAGATATTTTGACCCAAAAGCCGGCAAGTTCAGTAAGACCGCCACCGGTCCCAACGGCGAGAAGCTTCCCCGCACCTTCTGCCAGCTCGTTCTGGACCCCATCTTCAAGGTGAATGGAAAAAAAAGGTGACATTAAGCCATCATTTGTGTGATACTTCCAGAGCTGGAGGTTGAGATCTTTTCCCTCTCTCACTATCCTTCAAGGTGTTTGACGCCATCATGAATTTCAAGAAGGACGAGACAGCCAAACTCATCGATAAGCTTGGCGTCAAACTGGACTCGGAGGACAAGGAGAAGGAGGGGAAGCCCCTGCTGAAGGCTGTGATGAGACGCTGGCTGCCTGCCGGAGAGGCTCTGCTCCAGATGATCACCATCCACCTGCCCTCCCCCGTCACTGCACAGAAATACCGCTGCGAGCTGCTTTACGAAGGGCCGGGAGACGACGAGGCCGCCATGGGTCAGTGGAACGCCTCCAATGCACGTCTCTGGAGAAGACACGGAGCATTTTGATGATGATGGAGCATAAAATAATTAGCTTTATTTGGGCTGTGCTAGATTCAGGCCTCACCGTCTCTGCTGTCTTCTCAGGTATTAAGAACTGCGACTCCAAGGCTCCTCTGATGATGTACATTTCCAAGATGGTCCCAACCAGCGACAAGGGGCGCTTCTACGCTTTTGGTCGCGTGTTCTCTGGCAGCGTGTCCACCGGACTGAAGGTTCGCATCATGGGGCCAAACTTCACCCCTGGCAAGAAGGAGGATCTCTACATCAAACCCATCCAGAGGTGGGAAAAACCACAATACATTAGAACAAAGAAATACGTTTTCTGAATTCAAGTTTTCTCTTCTTGCAGCTTTTTATAACCGCGTCCTTTTTCCTCTTCATGCAGGACCATTCTGATGATGGGCCGGTATGTGGAGCCTATTGATGATGTGCCATGTGGCAACATCGTGGGTCTGGTTGGTGTAGACCAGTTCCTGGTTAAGACAGGGACCATTACCACCTATGATCAGGTAGTGTCTTGCTCTTTTGTTGGAGTTCAGCTACTGATGTACTAATCAATGGATGATGTACAGGAGCCCCGAGAGGAAAGTGAAAAATGATAGATATATAGATTTTAAAGGACAATTTCAACCAAAACTGAAACTGTTTTGTGGAACACAACACTTCTTTTGACTTTACCATCAGCATGTGGGTGAGAGGATAATGGCTTAATTTCCATTTTTACTTATCCTTGAAAAGTTTTGTTTTTCTTCCTCCTTGAGCCCTTTTCTAAATTACAATTTTTAATCTGTGAAAATAGGTGAAACATATGACTAAATAAATACGGCAGGTGAATTTTTCCAATTAAATTTTTCTTTGCCAGAATGTAAAAGATTATCTTGGCAAAACCTTTTTTTTTTTTTTTTACTCAACTTAACACACACAGGGAAAAAGCAATTTAGATCACACAGAAAACTGAAATTGACTTTTTCCTTTCTTTCTAATTGGCCTCTCAGGGCTTCCATACTGATGAGTTACTTATACCAGTCCTACAACAGCACAAGTAGAACAAGTCTTTGAGCTGGGTGTCTCTGTCCGCAGGCCCACAACATGAGGGTGATGAAGTTCAGCGTGAGCCCCGTGGTCAGAGTTGCCGTGGAGGCCAAGAACCCCGCTGACCTGCCCAAGCTGGTGGAGGGACTGAAGCGCCTGGCCAAGTCGGACCCCATGGTGCAGTGCATCATCGAGGAGTCCGGGGAGCACATCATCGCTGGAGCGGGAGAGCTGCACCTCGAGATCTGCCTGAAGGACCTGGAGGAGGATCACGCCTGCATTCCACTGAAGGTGACGAGGCATCTGGACTTATTCACATGAGCCTTTTTTTTTTTCCTTTATTATATTTTATATTTTTTCATCCCTTTGCAGAAATCAGACCCAGTCGTGTCTTACAGAGAGACAGTGATGGAAGAATCAGACCAGATGTGTCTGTCCAAGTCCCCCAACAAGCACAATCGTCTCTTCATGAAGTCCCGCCCATTCCCCGACGGCCTGGCTGAAGACATCGAGAAAGGGGACGTCACATCTCGACAGGAGCTCAAGGCGCGTGCCCGTTACCTCGCCGAGAAGTATGAGTGGGAGGTGACAGAAGCCAGGAAGATCTGGTGCTTCGGCCCAGACGGAACCGGGGCCAACCTGCTGATAGACATGACAAAGGGGGTCCAGTACCTCAACGAGATCAAGGACAGCGTGGTGGCCGGTTTCCAGTGGGCGACTAAAGAGGTGAGCAGCAGCCAAAGTGGCTGAATCAGTAGATCTGTGTAATCATTGCTCAGATTTTTTTGACATGCAGTCTGTGTCTCGGTCCCGCAGGGCGCTCTGTGTGAGGAGAACATGCGCGCAATCCGCTTTGACATTCATGACGTGACACTGCACGCAGACGCCATCCACCGCGGCGGCGGACAGATTATTCCCACAGCTCGTAGGGTCCTGTACGCCTGCCAGCTCACTGCCCAGCCACGACTCATGGAGCCTGTATACCTGGTGGAGATCCAGGTGTGTGTGGAGGAAACACTGCAGTAGGATTCTACAAGTGTACCATTTGTTTTATTATCTCCGTGTCACTTGACTCATTGTCAGTGTTGCGCTTGTCAACTCTGTCTGTCTGCTGTTCCTTGTTTCCCGCGCAGTGTCCGGAGCAGGTGGTCGGTGGGATCTACGGTGTGTTGAACAGGAAGCGAGGTCACGTGTTTGAGGAGACCCATGTGGTGGGCACTCCCATGTTTGTAGTGAAAGCCTACCTCCCTGTCAACGAGTCCTTCGGTGGGTTTGTGTGATAAATATCATGAATCTTATACTTTGGCTTTTTGATTCAACCATATGATTGATTTTAGAGTAATTTGCTTGATTTGTTTATCTGGTTTTAGTTAGTAATTTAAGAGGAGCAATCATTCGGGAAGACTTGGATGAAGTTAACCAGAGATTATTTAAGATTCAAATGGATCTTTGATGTGTCCTAACATGAAGGTTCACGAATTTTAACATTGTGACACAAAAGAAACATGGTAGCTCCAAAGAAGACGGTTGTATTTGCGAACTAGAATGGCAGTAGAGCGCCTACCTTCACCAAGTCCCAACCTCTTATCTGCATCAAAGTGTACTCACTCATAGAGACTAGCCCCCTGAATGTGGCAGATTTCTTTCGTCGAGATCGTTACATTATTTTCCTGAGAAATCAACAAATATGTCCAATGTGAGAGTGAGAAAAAAAATCCTGGATCTGTTACTTTATTCGGAATCACACCGAGAAGTTGACAGGTTGCATTCTGGGCCGAGACCCCTCCCCCATCCAAGTTTCACAGGTGATCTGTTCTGTAGTTTTTTTGTTATCCTGCTGACGAAGCAACCAAACGACCAACATATGGACACAGGTGAAAACATAGAAAACACAGTTATAGATAACATTTTAACCATATCTCGGTCACTCTACTTGGACAGAAACATAAAGTTTTACCATAAAAAAACATTTATTTTGTCAGTTGTGGGGCTTTTTTGCTGTCAGCAACTCAATTTTCTGTCACCTCATGAATGCCCTGTAACTCCATTCTAATATAGATTACTGTTAGGATCAGGATCAGGATCACAGGGGGTTAGATGTTTATTTCCTTATTCTTTATTCCCTCCAGGCTTCACAGCTGACTTGCGTAGCAACACTGGAGGCCAGGCCTTTCCTCAGTGTGTGTTTGACCACTGGCAGATTCTCCAGGGAGACCCCACTGACCCCGCCAGCAGACCCTACCAGATTGTCGGGGATATCAGGAAACGCAAAGGTCTGAAAGAGGGCATCCCTGCCCTTGACAACTACTTGGACAAACTGTAAACACTGACCCCAGGATTATAAAATACCAAATCAATCTCTAAACCCTACCCCGTGGGCACTTTAAAAATCTTTGCACAGGCTTACAGACACATCGCACAATTTGTTTTGACCGGAGCAGAAACAAAGCTTAGGCTTCTGTTGTAGGCTAGTGGAGGCAACAATGCTTTTTTCATTTCACAGCTACAGTACACCAAGTGCCTAGGGCGAGGGTTTTGGGGAACAATTGGATCAAAGCAGTCGTATCTCTCGTTTCTTCTCTTCCTCCACATCATCCCCTCCCCCCTCCTTCTCATCTGCCAGGATGGGTCTGTACAGTGCACTGTGATACTGCTGCAATAATGCATATTGTAAATGGATCAAGGCCAGACAAAACAATTGAAACCACCAATAAAGTGTTACAGACATCAAAATCCCTGGATTGGAACTTTGTTCAGTGGATGAAATTAATAAAAATGTTCAACTCACGATGAAAATGTGACTGTTATTTACCCACTGGGCTGAAAGTTATTAAGTCCCTCTTTTAATTACTAATATTGAAATGTACTACAGAGAGTTTTTAACTGGTTATGAAACAGTCGACTTCAATTCTGGTTCCTGTACGAGACCCAGAAAAGCAAATGGGACCCATCAGGGAGAAGATCTACTGATGAGTCATTCTTAACGCCTGTCACAAGGTTTCAACTTTTGGAGGTTGGATAAGTCAAATTAAAACAATTTCGTATGAAGTGTTGTGGATGAATTGAGGAGTCTTGCAGCCGGGGGAAATAAGCTGCTCTGTAGTTTGGTGGCACGGTAAGGCAAGAGAATGTGGAAGTACCGGTCTTAGTTGTGTTGAGATCCTGCCAACAATTCTCATTCATCTGATCAACCCAGGTGAGGAAGGAGACTCAGGAGACGTGATGCCATATGGTTTAAGTACTTTATGGAGCTTGATCGAGGAGTACAGGCTCAACAATATATGTAGTTAGACGGTGTAATGTTTTGAAGGACACTTTGTGGTCTGTGATGAGAAACGAAGGATCATCACATCACTGAATCTTGTTTGGGAGCCAGACTTCTGTGCCGATTGTATTGAAATCAATTGGAGAAACACACTAAAACCCAACATGTCTAAGTCACATGACTTCTGATGTAAATAATAGAACATGCTTTAGAGAGAAGGTTGACCACCGATTGATAGTCTCAACAAACGGGCCAGGTCGAACTGATTTCCACTGATGTGACTGCAATGACACCAAGTGCTCTCTTCCAGTCTTGGAAAGGACAATCTGTCAATAAAAAGTCTTGTTAAGCATCTCTCTGAAGTCTTTTCTGTCATCTTCTGGAGTTACTTCTTCATCAGAAGCTACACAGCGTATACATGTTGGGTTTTTCTGTGTTACTACGTGCACTTTTCATTGACTTTAATAGAACCAGCACAAAAGTCTAGCCCCAAAGATTCCGCAACGTAAAGACACTCCCTTCATTTTTTAAGGTTCCTTGGTCTGTGTCTATTTAACCCTCACAAAGAATATCCACATCAGGCTATACCTGAACCCCACCTACATTATAACCCTCTATGGGGCACACTCAGTGGAAATATGCTTACCTAAGCCACATAGTAATGATGGAGGCATACGGAATTTGGTCTGTCCCGGAGCCAGTGCATTGTATAGTTAAAGCTAGTTGCTAGAAGAATAGGACTGTCTCTAGGAGCCTGCTAACCTCATCGCTGCCCCTACAACTGTTCCTCCTCCTCCTCCTCCTCCTCCTCCTCCTCACAGAGGCCTGTGATTCTGAGTGTCGCCGCAGTGTAACTCTACCTTCTATATGAATTTATGAGATGTAATATACGGAAATTCCTTTACAGTTCACTTTGTTCATCATTTTAGTTATAAATGTTGCACGGCCGGGTTGCTTCTTTCTCTTGCTTTTAAAGAATATGCACTTGCCAGTCAGATCAATATCCATTTTTTCCCTCTTAATTTTTCAGTAGATGATATCTCCAATTGCAGTGTGAATGCTAAGCAAAGCTAAGCTAAGCGGCTGTTGGGGTATACTTACCGTACAGACATAAGAGTGTGTCGACCCTCTCCAGAGCCAAGTGTCCCTCCTGAGGGGTGGATACTCTTCCAAATGAGCAAACAACCACAGTACATTTTCCTCACTCTTTAATCAATAGTTATTTCAAGTTACATATATAATGTTAATAAATGCCACTTTAATATACGGCCCTTTAAACGTCCGCACCAAGAGGGAAAGCTCTTCCGCCCATACTTTTTAAAACAAAGCTCAAAAGAATCATATCTGAAGAGTTAGTGTGCATTCATAGAACAACCAAATGAACATATGCAAGGCCGAGAAGTGCAAGGTTTCTTGGGTATAGGCAACTACCAAGCAAGGACACGAGAAATTGTAGATTGTACTGTATGTAGAAACCCGGAAAAATTGCTTACCATAACCATGTTGATAAGATTAATATGACGTTTGGTTCAAATTCGCCAAGAGTTCAGAAAAGCTGATGAGGTCTACGGGGAACTATGGAAGTTACAGCTGACGTGGGATTCAGTGAAATGCTGGTCTGTACTGAACGATGACGGGGAACTCGTCTTGGCAAATCTGATTAACTGTACATTCATACAGTTGTGACTCTCCTTGGCACTAATGCTGCGGAGAACAGGAAGGGGAATTGTACAGCTTAAGTAGAATTCAGTGTCAAGCCTTGTGCCGTCGATCCACAGCAGTGACATCGATACTGTGAATAATCTGAGAGGCTCCTCCCTCCCTCTCCTTCCCCTGTGGAGTCGGTTACAGTCATGTCTGATTCAGAGGCTGGCATCACTACAACACAAGGCGATTAAAGGAAGCCGCTGAAAAAGAGAGAGACAGCATCTCAAATGACAAGCTACGCCCCATGTAGTGACCTACATCACTTTTACGGCTATTTGACCACCCGGGTCAACGGTAGTGCACTATATGGAGATAACAGTATGATGTCTGAGAGATCAGTCCCCAGTGCGGCTGCTGAGGTGGGGCCCCGCGCTGGCGTCAATTTGTCACATTTGATGGTTGATCGTTGCTACGTTGTCGGAGGTGACTATGTGTAGAAGATGACCTCGGGAATCTGTCCGTCCTCTACTGAAGTGCCGTTGTTGTTGCCCGCCGCGTAGCAGAAGGTGAAACACGTCTTTGTGCCAGTGGATGATGACTCGTGTGTTACCTTTCGCATTCCTTTAGTACCATAATGAGAGTCTGGACCCTGAAAGACAAACGGAGAGGGTGAACACACTGCTGGAGCCAAAACTGCAGAGTGAGAGATTAGATACCAGTTTTATTCTTTGAGAGTTAATTGAATACATTTTTAATTATCTCAGGCTGTGTAAAACTGATCACCATTTCTCATTGTTCTATCACATCTTTAGATTTTCATACAGCTTTTTAAAAGTAAAACTCAAGCACTTCACATTTATATGAAGGGTCATCTTCTTTTTGTGGCTCCTCTCCCAAACCATTTCTCATCATTTTTTGTTAGACTTCCAGTTGTCATTTTGCCAGACATGTTATTTAAGCAACTCCAGTAGTTGATTAGCAGGTACAAAAGTTAGCTAACTATCTTCATGTCAGTCAATCTAGCCACGTTCTTGTTCTACTTCCCGTCTGGTGTGAGACGTAAGGAGACAAACAAACAGGATTGTTTCATTTTAAATATTAAACTAGAATTACCAGCTTGCATTGTTTACCTCTGCGTACCAGTCGAGTTTTTTGCAGAATATTATAACGTCACAGTGAGGTTGACCTTTTTGATTTAAAATGTTACATCTTCATCCTTTTATCCTATTACACATTTGTAAAAGATCTTCGATACAAAAAATGTTTTGTGAGGTCACAGTGACCATGACTTTTGACCACCACAATCTTAACAGTTTATTCTTGAGTCCAATTGGACATTTGTGTCAAATTTTAAGAAATTCCCTCACGGTGTTCAGATCAGAGCAACAGATATCGCGTTCACAAGAAGGTAACCTACAGATGGATGTATGGAAAACCCTAAAACATAACGCATTTGTCCACAGCTATCACTAGTGTGGAGGCATAAAAACCAGCATTTTTCAAGGATTATATTTGAATTCAGGTGTATTCCTAACATTGAAAACAGTTGAAATTTGGCGTTAATTAAACCTTCAAGATTTTGTACAATCCCTAAAATTAAATATACACAAGTTTTCTATGACTGAAATGCACACCCAAACAGTGTTGGGCTGCACGTGTATCTGGTATGATAACCAACAAATGACTGACCTTCAGTGTAGCGCAGGCAGTGTAGTTGACGTTGGGTAAGATCTCCACTGGTTCTTTGAACATGACTCTGAAGGTGTTGGCTGACCCATCACAGCTGAAGCCTGTATCATTCTGGCCCAGCACCGTGTTACTGTCTGTGTGAATGATCTGCGTCGAGAGAAAGAGAGCGAGAGAGAGAGCAGCCAAAATAGATTATACAACATGCCGACAACATATGATGGAACCAGACAGAATTTCTGAAGGGCTCGGGTCCACACCTGTATGTTAACTTGGTAGTCTGTGGGTCCGTGTATAGAACCATAGAGACCAAACCCAACCACGAATATCCTTCTGTTTACTGAGAACCTGAGAAAAAAAACACACAACGGGATTATGTCAGGAAATGACTGTGTGGAGACCTACGTACATTATGTGGCACCAGACCCAGAATTTCTCCCCTTTGGCTGTAGCTCTGCTCCCAACTCACCGTATACGGTCACTTGTCCCGCTGTAACCCCAGCGGCTCTCCACCTGTCCGAAGCGGGTGATGCTGCACTCCTTCCCGCGGAGACAGCAGCGAGGACGGTCAATGAAGTCTACACGAGGCTTTGGGTTTACTGTGAAGTGGAGGAAGAGACTCACCACCTCTCTGTCGGTCAGAATACTGGACTGGGCTGGACCTGAAGGGAAGATGACGAGACCAAGGGATAAAGATCATGGTCTTGAAGCGCAGGATGTGTGCGTGTGTGTGTGTTTCCTTACAGTAAAGCTACAGTGTAGGTTTGTCTGATTACCTGCAGCAAACTCCTCAATGGTCATGAGAGGGAAGCGGATGAGTGTGAGAGCTTTGCCCAGAACTTTGCGCTTGTTTTCTGGCGTGGGCTGCAGCTGCTGCCTGTGAGCCTCCGCCTCTGCCCAACGCACCGCAGCGCCAAACAAACGCACCTCCCTCACCCCGAGAGTATCCCTCTCCAACACTGCCACCAATGTGTCTGCAGGAAGCAGAGATGAGAAATCAATCAGTTTGGCTATTATTCATAAATAAATATACTAACGACAACAATCACAAGGCCACATTACCCAGATCTATGTCTGTGAAGCCTTCAGCGGCGAGAGCATCTCCAGTGTTCTTATCAATGTTTTCTAGACAGAGGCTAGCAAGCTGAGGCTCATCGAACAAACGTGCCTGAAACAAAGAACACACACATTAAGCAGCAATAAAGAAAATGACAATTCAAAATGAAGTGTATGATCCACGAGTAGGACTGGATCTCAAACCGGAAGGCCTGCATCAGGTGTCTGGTCTGACTTTACCTAATCTTTTATAAGAGAGCCTCTGATTTAAATCCTGCTTTTCTCAATTTTAAGATTGTATGTAGGCAAGTTGCTATACGGCTGCTTGTGATTAGACAACATGTAACATTTGAGAATTTGACCTTCTTTTGTTAGATTAAATAAAAAGAGTTTTGAGAAAAAAAAAAGTATGGCACTGAAACTCTGCCATCGTATAAAAATCAGCATTAAAAAAACAAATACCCAAAACAAACCCTACAGTTTCAGCTCTGTTACACATTATACTTCAGAAAAAATATCAGGCAGCAAAACTAAGTGTCAGAAGAAGCTGTACAGATGCATGTTTAGAACTAGAGGCAGTACAATCAGTCCTACACATGAAACCGCAGACAAGAACTGGTCAAAATTCATAGCTGGGAGGAAGCAGACCTGTGTGAGCAGCATGAAAGCGTTGTCTGCTCTCAGGTTCTTCTTGAGGAACTCCACACAGTGAGCCTCCAGGGCCGGCACTGCATACTTCTTAGCTGTGTATAGTGTGGTCATCACCGTCTCCGGCCCGATCTGGACCTCATCAGAGTACAGAAACCTGCAGGAAGACATTTACATTTTTATTTTTTATTTTTTGCACACAATTTAGAGGTGATGCAATGTGATGTAATGTGATGTGGCGTTGTTTCAGCTTGTTTTATTCGCACATTCTTGCTATTTGTCAAAGCTGGTATGTTCTTGTGAAGTAAAATACACGCCCACAGGACATGCAAATCAGTTTAAATGGCAGACTCCCTCTCTCCTCGTCACACACACACACACACACAGCTTACTTCAGCAGGGCCAGAAAAGCAGCTGGTTCCACATCAGGAAGCTCGATTTCCGTTGAGGTCGTCGCCATCCCTCCGTTGAACATGGCATCAAACACTGCGCTCCCAACCGCCAGAACAAACCTGTCAACGGTTAACAGAGGTGACGTCTTTTCGCTTTGCGGATTCAGAGTTAGCTAGCTAATGTTCTGAAAGCCCCTAAACTTACCTGTGCGCAGGTATCCTCTGAACTCCCATTCCTTTGCCCACTAAAAAATGAACGTCACTGAGCACTTCATTGTTGAAGAGGAAAGCAAACCTCTCCTTCACGGTGCTCTTCGTCGCCTGCCAGTTGTACACTGGCTCTCGGTACACCAGCACGGACGCAGCCGCCGGAGTGGCGGTTGGTGCGTTCGACTGGGACGCGTTTGACGCTGCGGTGGTTGCCATGTTGGACGCCGGGGTGGACATGGCTCCCGCTGCCGCAGCACCTGCCGCAGCGGACTGCTGCAGGGAGTTCTGCGCAGTCGGCTGGGCTCCGGTCGAAACACCGTTGCTGTCTCCGCCGCCAGGCCCCAGCTGCGGGTTGGGACGCCTCGCAGCTCCCTGTGCTCCGCCGCCCGCACCGACCGCTCCGCCGTTGGACGCTGGCATGGAGAAAACGCTGTTACTGGGCTGGCTGTTTCCCAAAGGACCCGGGCCGGAGAAATTAAGGCAAGGAGGCCTGCCGCTGTTGTCTCCAGCAGCCATCTTGAACCTAGTGTAGGCGTAAACAACGCACTTCATCGCATTGTGGATTTCTTGTAGTCTCACGGTCGTAGCGGCTCTTTGCTGCCCCCTGGCGGCTGTTTTGGGTACTACACAACATTCTCCATCTGAAAAAGAGGGACATTTTCCTCTCAAACTAGTATTTAATCAATAACAAGCAGGCTGCCAGGCGTCTGTGCATGAGTGATTATTAATGAAATTCCAACTTTTTATGGTAAAAGCTCATCATTTGCTTTGGTTGTCTCTGTTTTAAAGATTGTCCATGGAGGTTGGTTTAACAAACAAAATGAAAATCACAGAATATTAATTCATAAAATTCCCACATGTTCATTCATAACATGTGCCCTAAATTCCAACCGACATTAGCCACAACAGGTCTGGTCACATTTGCTGGAAACTTCTGACCCAACGTGCCACAAATGATTATCCAGCACGGTCATCATTATTACTGTCTGTAAATTATTTCTAATTAAAATACATTTGTCTTGCTGTTACTAAAATAAAATAGGATCTGATGAGGAAGACAAGTCTAAGCTCACCAAGACTAACCAAAATTAGTTTGATATATTTTAGTTTTTCAATTGATTGTTTCATTCTGTAAAATATTTGAATTGTTATTATTTATTTAATTGTGCGGCTCCTCTAGACTTTCCAAATTTTATTGGACTAATTGGCTCAAATTATGATCGTGACATGAGTCATTTCACGTCATATTGGCGTGGCGCATTTGTGACGTGAAACGTGATGTCAGTGAAGTAGGCTATATGAAAACGTTTCAGATGAAAATCACAGACGGGTGTCCTTTCCTGCGGGAAGTGGGAATGTTTCGGTGGAAAAGGAGCAGAATTCTTACAGACCTGGGATTTGTATTTACAACAGTGGTGTTGCACTCAGAATCAGTGGGGGGGTCCCAGATTGCACCAAACGCCAATTTCTACATAATGTTGCTTTAACAATCAACTTCATTGTCCAGAATGTAACCAGTGCACTGAAACAGGCAACTTCACTTTGAATTGCATAATTATAAATAACCCCGCATTACTTTCTGTGTCATGATCGCTTTCTTTATAAAAAGAGGTTTCATATTTGGTGCATGACGGACAAAATAAAAGTCAAAGCTGAGATCTTTTATCCTTTCAAACATCATGATGCAAACACATGATATCATATCATAGGAGTGCTCTGTAGGTTTTAGATGTGGTGGAACAGGCAAATAAGAAAATAAAGAGATTTTAAATGTTGTTTACAGAGCAGGGTGTATAACACCAGGTGCATGATTAGATAGAAATAGAAAGAAACTAATGTCTTGATAATAATGAATGAATCATAACAGGGCAGTG